>NC_089507.1:65742342-66059825 GCF_036850995.1 Saccopteryx leptura
TGGCTGAATCCTTTTAAACAAGTTGTGTTTCTTTAAAGCATTCTACAGAAATATCTCTTAAGCATAGGCTTTTTAAGATAATCTCCAGCATAGCATTTAATTCTGGATTTTCTTTTCTGATTTATCTTGACAATACTTCACTTTCAACAGCACAACCTACGCTTTATAGCAAATGGAGAGTCTTTATAGCATTTTCATAGATAGCATGTGTAAATGTAAAGCTTTCCAGCAATCAATTGTGCCCATTTAGCAATAATAAAGTCCTTTGTGAGTCAACAGAATGAACACAGGAAATGGAAGGTACTATGCTCTCATGAATAAAGCTTAACTGTAAGTAAGTATAAGGCAATTTTACGTGACTGCTGGTTCTACTAGAGCTTTTGCATTACCTTGTGAACATCTTAAATGCATTTTAGCAGCAAAAGTGCATTTCTGTTTCATCCAAACAATTTAGCATTGCATCGTATATGAACAACTTTGGCTTTAGAATTAGATCTAGGTTTGTGTCCCAGCCCTTATTACAAACTCACTAGCTGAGTGACTTAGAGGAAAAACTTGTCTCAAAACCTCATTTCCTGCTCTGAAATTTATGGGCAATGATAGCACCAGTCTCAGAGGGATGAGCATCCCAATGAAGCTCTAAACACAGCTCCTTGGCACTTAGTAAATATTCAGTGAAACTTAGTTATTGTTATTTTATCAGTTTTTAACTTGAGATAGTGTTGATGTCACACATAGGTCTGTATTGTATACGGAATATAACAGAAAGAAACAGAAAATGCTTAACAACAGACTCATCTCTCACTTAACCACAGTAAATAGAAATTGCTATTGTTGTTGTTGTTATTTACAATTGTGCAGAACTGTATCACTATCTCAAACTACATTATGGTTGTCTTATGGCAGAAAATAAGTCTACCATTTTTTGCACCTCCTGATGCTCTGGTGCAGTATTAAATGCAGATTGAATACTTAGTAAATGACTTTCTGGTTACTGTTTCTTCTCCTTTATTGGAAACTACCTGCTCCCAAGTGAAAAATATTGGCATCATCTTTCACTCCATTTCTTTCAATCCCTTCATTTCACCTATTACTGAATCCAATTATTTTTGCTTGAGAAAATTAACTGTCCTAGTCTCCATTCTTATTGTCTCTGGGCTAATCTAGGTGTGCAACAGCCTTCTAATGGAGAATGTGTCCTTGCTGCCACTCCCCACTGCTTCCAGACATTCTGCAGACCCATGCTGGGCAAATATCCCCAGACTTTTCTATGTTCTTCCCCAAGAATTCACACTGCGGTCTCCCTCTTCTTCCAGACTTTTGCTAACAGTGATGTACAAAGTTGCAGAGATGGAAAGAGTTTAAGAAAGAAATAAGAACATTATCTACAGTGCTTTGATTTAGGGTTTTTTCCTGAACTCAAAGTATACTGAGAAGGGCAAAGCCTTACCACATTGCTGACTGGTTAGCCATCTTGCCAGCACATACCTGGCTTCAGCCCATTAGAAAGACAGGTTTCAAAGTTATGAACAGTGGTGGGACTCAAATAATTTAACAACTGGTTTTCTGCCCTGATGACCATTTTAAGTATAAAAAATATATACCAAAAGGTAGTTTATTATTTCATGCATTTAATACTTAAATAGGAACAATAAAAGAGGTACACAAAACTAAATTATGTTATAGGAAAGACCTTTAAAATATTAATGAAAAAATATTAAATAATACCTGACAAAAACAATAAAACTTATTTAAGATATTTCCATATTGCTTCTTGATTGGCGTCCTCACTTGCAATTTTTTTTCACCTATGGACAGAATGAACATTACTACAGGCTCTTAGAATACATTGTTGAGCCTGACCTGTGATGGCGCAGTGGGATAAAGCATTGACCTGGAACGCTGAGGTTGCCGGTTCGAAACTTTGGGCTTGCTCGGTCTAGGCAAGTTGATGCTTGGGAGTTGATGCTTCCTGCTCCTCCCCTTTCTCTCTCTATCTTTCTCTCTCTCTCTTTCCCCCCCTCTAAAAATAAATAAATAAATAAATAAATAAATAAATAAATAAATAAATAAAAAGAATACATTGTTGCACAGATGAACATTAAAAAAAAAATAAGGAATGTAAATTTGTGATTTCCACATTGAGTGGCTGCCTAGGCACCCACCTTAGAGAGAACACTGGTTAAAAGTGCCATTTTAAAAACCGGTTCACCAAACTCAACAAAAAAATTAGGTATTGGTTCTGCCAAGCCAGTGTGAATCCACTGAATCCCACCATCGGTTATGACTATACAACTCACACAAGCAAGAAAGAAAGAAGTAAGAGGAAGAGGAGGAGGAAGAAGAGGAGGAAGAGGAGGAGGAGAAGAACAACAAATGGGAAACAGGTACATAGAAAAGTGCTCAACAACACCGATCATCAGGAAAATGCAAATCAAAACTACAGTGAGTTATCACCTCACACCTATTAGAATGCCTATTATCCAAAAGACATGAGATAACTAGTGTTGGTGAGAATGTGAAGAAAAGGCAACCTATGTATACTATTATTGGGATGAAAATTAGTGCAGAGTATAAATATCCCTCAAAAAATGAAAAAATAAACTACCATATGATCTAACAACCTCCCTTGTAAGTCTATATCTGGAGGTAATAAAGTTACCATCTTGAAGAGATGTCTGCTGCAATACATTGCAGCACTGATATTTAGAATAGCCAAGACATGGAAATAACCTAAGTGCCAATCAACAGATGAATGGATAAAGAAAATGTAATATATATGTATATTATGTCTGTACATATAGATATACATATATACACACAGCAGAATATTATTTGGGTATTAGAAAGAAGAAAATCCTACCATTTGCAACAATATGGATGTACCATTAAGGCATTATACTAGATGAAAGTAGTCAGACAGAGAACAACAAACTCTGTATGATCTTATACGTGGAATCTAAAATGTCAAAGTCATAGAAACAGAAAGTAGATTGGTAGTTGCCTGGGGCTGGAAGGATGACAGAAACAAGCAGATATTGGTCAAAAAATACAACTCCTAGTTGTAAAATGAATAAGTTCTGAGATTTAATGTATAGCATGGTGACTATAGTTAACAGTGCTGAATTCTATACTTGAAATTTACTTAGAGAGTAAATTTCAAATGTTCTCATCACACATACAAAGAAGACAAATATGTGAGGTAATGGATGTGTTACTTAGGTAATCTTTTTATTATACATATATTTAATATACTTATTATATACATTTTATGTATGTAATTTACATATTGTATGTTTTATATATGCACATAAAATCATTGCATTGTATACCTTAAATTTACACAATGTTATATATTAATTATAACTCAATAAATCTAGACTAAGAAAGGCTGTGGGCAAAGGGAAAACATCTTTAAACCTCATTAACTGTCAGTGCTGTCACTATATATATATGTATATGTATAAAATAAGAGTGTCTTTTCTCCAAATTTTCAATGGACTACCAATGTTAAACTTGAGAACAATCCCAATAACTTTAGAACATTGTTTTAGAATCCTGGAACAAAAGGCAGAAAACAAGGGAAGGTTAAAAATTGCACACAAACATAAAAACACGCATAAAAATAATGACACAGAAGGCAAAAACAAAAACTGAAGAAGAGACTGAAATGGTAAATTTTAGACTCGCGGACAAGTCCGACCTCCAAGACCTTGGAGTTACTCCAAGGAAGAGACAGAAGCTGGGGACAATGACAATCTGTCCGTTCTTTCAGGTTTCGTGCTCGCCCATCCCCAGATCCAACACCCACCCCAAGCCAGGACTAAGTATTTATCTTCTATGGAAACTCATCTCTATTTAATTGTTTTTCTCACAGTTTTCCTTCCATAATCAGAGACTGCAGTGCCAACTAGTTCTCAAGCCAAGTTGTTTTAATGAGGGAAAGATTTCAAAAAGATTATGGATGAGATTTTAAATGTCTACTGAAATACACACAGAAAAGTCTTCATTGTAAAAGAGGAAATGCTTTAAAAAGTATCTTTAAATAAATCCTCAGTTACAGAGACTTGGCAAGCCCAGGGATGTTACCCGGCCATCCCTGGGAGAGCAGGCTCTTTATGGTTTCCAATCTAAGTGTTCATGCTGACAGGAGCCCCTAATCTATAGTACTGCTCAGTGCTCACGAGAGTCTCATTAATTAGTAGCTGATGAGGTACAAAGGGAGTAAATTCTGTTTCAATTTAACGATGACCTTCATTTTAATTCCATTTCCTTTGTGAAAACCTGAAAATTATATGACTATCCCCAAACAGGAGAGTTTTTAAAAGCTCCTCAAGTCAGGCAAATTGCTTTAATTTCTTGCCCTTTACTGACTGACTACAGAGCTGCAGTGAACCTAATGTACTTCTGGAAAAAGAACTGACAAGAAAATGTAGGTTTGGGGACTGTTGAGGAAATTTTGGCAGAGGATGTATAGGGAAAAATGTTTTGGTTTGCATTTATGACAGAACAAATTACATAAAAAGTCTGAGGATGATAAAAAAATAAATTGTTAGTATCAGCAAAACAAAAAGCACTCACTGTACCTAGGAGACCTTAAGAAAACCTAGAGATCAATGCCTCGCACAAGCATTTTAATAAATGTTCAATGAATGAATGAATGAATGAATTCTTTAAATGCTGCCTTACTCTAAGTCAACACTGGTATTTTCAGCATAATATTCCTAAATTTAGGTGAGCAGTGGGTTCAGCATACTTCTGGTACAATGTTGAACAATTCACTGCGAAATCAGCCCTTGGGTGCCCAGCAGGAAATACAACAGAAGGTACAAGACAAGTTAGACAGGCAGCTGCCTGCCTCACCACTACGAGGCCTTCTCAGCTTGCAGACCTGGGCTTCCGTAATTCTCCCTTTAGGGCTGGCTCACTGAACCAGCTTGAAAGCAATGCAGGTGGACGACATTACCATTGGCGCTTTGGACAGACATATTTCAATGAAATAAAAAAAGTAGTAGCGTTTCCTTCTCTTTCTTTCACTTTTTAATGCCAAGTAATCTGTGCAAAAGCACCTCTCAGCTTCATGCCATCCCTGACCCCATCTTCCAGATGGAGTAAGGCTTAGAGATGGGTTGACGGTGTCTGCAACGCACATGAATTGAAAGTTTTTCAAAATTCAAAGTTAAATTATTTGAAAGCTGAGTAAAGTATCTTATTTCCCAATGACCTGTCCATTGCCCTGTATACACACACATATTTGCATGTGTCTACCGGACCACTAGTTGAATGAATGAATGAATGAATGAATGAAGAGAATGGTTGCTATAATGAATTACAGCTTGGCATAGAGTTCACATCATTAGCTACAGTTAATATTTACCTAAACTAAATATTTCTAGGCTCATGGCATGGGTGGAGTGAAAAGTAATCTATACAGAATAAGACATAATTCTTAAAACTGTTCTGAAGCACTTAGACCTAAAACTCAAAAGCACGAGTTTTCCCAGAGCTCCAGCTGAGAGAATCAAAGGTGCTCATGACTATGTTGTCCCTTTTTCACTATGGGAAAGAGGAACAGATAGGCTGCCGTGGTTGCATTCCAGTCTGCTCTAGGGACTGGGAGCCATAACCCTTATTTTTCTCTCCAAGAACCTTTCTAATCTCTCTTAGTAGTGGATTCAGAGCCATTCTGAAGGATTGCAGGACTGATTACTCTTCTGCCTAGCTACCTTTCAGTCTGGACACCCCAAGTGAGTCTAGTCAAGTCATTGCTTTCCCTCTCAGAATCAACTCAACACACACACACACACACACACACACACACACACAGAAAAGAGACCCTCGTGGTATGATTTAAGAAAAAGTATCTTTTCCTGCTGCCTGGCTCAGTTCAAAAGTTAAAGACACATCTGCGTTATAAGTAAACATCAGCAAAAGTCGCAATTCAATTAAAACATGGGCAAAGGATCTCAATAGACATTTTTTCAAAGAAGATATACAGATGGCCATTAAGTATATGAAAAGGTATGCATCATCACTAATCATCAGGGCAATGCAAGTCAAAAATAAATGAGCTATCATCTCACACCTATTAAGATGGTTATTATTTAAAAAGAAGAGCTACATGTTGGCGAGGATGTGGAGAAAAGAGAACCCTGGTGCGATGTTTGGGGGAATGTAAATCAGTACAGCCTCTGTGGAAGACAGTATGGAGGTGCCTCAAACATTTAAAAATAAAGCCACTATATGATCCAGCTTCTGAGTATTTGTCCAAAGAAAACAAAAGCACTAACTCGAAAAGATATATTCACTCCCACATTTACTGCAGCATAATTTTTCAATAGTGGAGGCATGGAAACAACCTAAAAGTCCATCAAAGGATGAATGAATATATTACTCATCCATTAAAAAGTAGAAACTCTTGCTATTTGTGGCAACATGGATAAAACTTGAAGGCATTATGTTAAGTGAAATAACTCAGACAGAGAAAGACAAATACTATCTTTGTGGACTTTTTTAATATAAAAAAGAAACTCATAAATACAGAGAACAGAAAACAAATTGGCACTTGCTGGAGGTGGGAGGTGGGAGGTGGGGATGGGTGAAATGGGTAAAACTGGTCAAAAGGTACAAACTTCTAGTAATAAAATACCTAAGTCCCGGGGATGTAACATACAACATGGTGACTCTAGTTAATGATACTATATTGTATATTTGAAAGTTGATAAGATACTAGATCTTAAAAGTTCTCATCTCGGTAAAACAAAATAGTAACTGTGTGGTGATAGATGTTAATTAAACTTACTGTGGTGATAATTTCACAATATATGCAAATATTGGACTATTGTGTTGTACATCTGCAACAAATATAATGTATATCAACTATATCTGATTTTAAAAACAAAATAAGTCAACATCACTGGGAAGAGAGAGAGAGAAATCTATCAGCCATTCATATGCAAGTACAAATTACTAAAATTCAGTTTCTTTTCTCCCTTATGTCTGTATGAAATTTTTGGAGGCTTTTGTCATAGATGAGCTCTGAAAAGCTGTTCTCAGTAAACAGAATCTGCATGTAGAGAATATGTATATGGTATATAGCCTATACATAATAAATTTAACAAAAATTCTATTTGCTAAAACTAAAAGAAATTGGAAATAATAATTAAATATATATATAATTCTCTCAAGCTTCTTCCCTTGAATTATTTTTATTTACTTTCCACATAAGTATCTGAGATAGTATCATCACCACCCCCATTTTATAGATGACAAAAAAAATTAAACATCTTGTCTAAGAAGAATGAGATCTGAACCTTGAAACCCAGACAGAGAATCCCAAAGCTGGGGGTCTTTTGCAATGCCAAGGCCTCTCTGGGAAAGCTGCCCCTGAGGTAGCTTGGGGGTAGGCATCCTTGTTGGTGTGCTTTAGAACAATTGCTATCAGCACCTGACAAACTTTGAAAGTAGCAAATGTACTGGCAATCACAGAAGTCTGAACACAAGAAATAAGAAAAAACAGGTGCTTTCAAATGCAGGCAAATCCTTTTACCTTCCTCCTTTTACTTAAAATTGAGTCTTCCACAGTAAATGCAATCAAGCTTAATGCCTCATTCTTCATCTGGACCATTGTACCCGCTCCTTCCTCCCAGGCTTAAATTCTGTCCCCAAACTCTCCAGCAATGGCCTAGGTAGAGCAACCTGCCTGGCTTTGACACCAACAGTGCAAGGCTCAGAGCTGGTGAGTCTGTTGATTGAGGTCCTCTGGGTTCTGCCTCTCTATAGGAGACAGGATCCACCTGGAAACATCAAGAGGAAGAAGCCCCACATCAGTTGGAAAAGGGTATTTATAAGAACTAATAATTATTATTTCACAAAGTCCTCCACAGTCATATGAAGTAGAGCTTTCATTTATATTATTCTGATTGTCAAGCACAGAAACCAAGACCTGGAGAGGTTTGAGTAATTTTCCTAAGGTCATACAGCTCTTAAATGACAGAACAGGGATTTCACACAAGCAGCCTGATCCCAGAGTCAAGGTGCTTAACTAAAAACCATCAAAAAACTAAGTCACATGAGATTTGCCAGGAACCCGGATGCATTTATCCTAGGTGACCTAAGACTTGGCAGTGTGTGGCAGTCTCCTATTTGAGCAGAATGGAAAAGTGAATGCAGATGTTGGGCCAACAAATAGACGTTATAGGCAGATGTCAGCAGAATGTAGCTTTCAACTTTCTAAACACAGATATGTCTGCATTGATTGGGATGCTTTTAGTTTCAGCTATAAAAACCCAACTCAAATAGCTTCATCAAAAAAGGAAATTATATGAAACTGAGTTTCCTATAGCTAGAAAGTAACTGGAAAGAGTAAGGCTGACTAGGCATGGCTAGATCCAGGTGTTGAGATGATGTCATGAGCAATATCATTTTTTCTTCACCTTTCCACCCAGTTTCTCTCTATTCACATTGTTCTCAGACAGAATCTCCCCTGGAAGGTAGCAAAGGTATTGGCAATAACAGAAGTCCAAGCACAAGAAACAAGAAAAATAAGGGTGCTTTCAAATGTAGGTAAGTCAAATGTTGGCCAGAAATATCTCCCATAGTTCAAGATTTACATGATCTTCACAGTTGCTAATTCCTTCAGAAGTGTACAGAAATTAGCAGTTAATTCTACCTATGGCCAAGAAGTAGAAAAATCTGGGAGGACTTTACAGAGGAGGTGACATTTATTTGCCTCTTGGTGATGTGTAGGAGTTTCCCAGGGGAAGAAGGCTGTAATGAGATGGGCTTTCCTGTATTTGAGGGCCTATTCTATACTGCCTGAGCATATTGGAGCAGGTGGAACAAGACGAGGAGATGAGGACACCTGCCAGATTCACTGAAAGCCATTCTGCCAAATAACCAATTTGCAGAATGGCTAATTCACTGAAAAATCAATTTGCTAAACATTTAATTCATAATTTACCAAATTTATTGATTTATTTAAAATAACCTTTTAGACTATTTATATAAAGCGTACAACAATTTGTATTGGATCAATGGCCACGATTAACCAGCTTTTATTTTGTCTTTAAAACTGCATTTTAAGGGCTATTCTGTTTATTAAAAACTAAGATCACATGAAGGAGGGTAGTCTCCCTAGCATTATATTTAATATTCAGAAAAGTATATTTTAAGCAAAGACCAAATGTCAGTGTTTCACATGGGAATTTTTTTTCATTTTCTACTGATTTCTTTCAGCCTTTTCTCACTCTAAACTCATTTCACCATGTCTTGCCAACCTCATGGAAAAATCTCTCTGGAAAAAGATTTTACTTTCCTGTTCAGACCTCATAGTTCTAACACAGTAACTTCATACTATCCAATTTGATAGCCATTAGCTACATGTCACTATCTAACTGTAAATTAATTAAAATTAAATCAGATTAAAATTTCAGCTCTTTAGACACACTAGCCACATTTCAAGAGATTAATAACCACATGTGGCTTGTAGCTATTGTACTGGACAACAGAGAAAAAGAACGTTTTCATCATCACAGGAAGTTCTATTACACAGCGTTGTTTTGAACCTGCCCAGGGAGTCCTGGGTCTAAGCTTTCCCTGAGATTCTGTCACTGACTCCCTCAGCTCCATGCCCCACAACAGCTATGAGCCAGACTCCATTCCTGCCCCTCTGGCCTTCAGTCCCCAGGACCCTACTTGCCTAAGAAGGGAATTTAGAAAGGAAGCTCATGGTTGAACATTTTCATTTTGTTCATTTTCTACCCTAGCAATAGGATAACTTGTTCTAATATTTTAAGGTCCCCGTGTAAAATTTTCTAAGGAACGATCTGCCTCAATTAAGTACAAATAAAGTCTGTCCTATTTGGCAATGCTCTCCTTTCTCTCACTCCATTGCCCTTCAGAGAAGGAGGGCAGGAAGAAAGAAGAGAGGGAGGAAAAGAGGGAGGGAGGGAGGAGGGAAGGAAGCAAAGAGGAAAGGAGGGAGGGAGAAAGAGATTCTCTTGTCAGCAAACTCTTTACTGAAAATATTAATTCCACTAAAAGCATCAAAAGAGCTTTTTTTCCCCTTAGAATGAAAAAAATACAGTGGCATAGCAAAATGGAAGGCTGGAATGAACATTTCAAGTCCTACCTGTCACAAGCCATTAGTTGAATTGCCTAAAGAAATCCCTTGACAAGTATAAGTGCTGTTTTTATGTTAGAGAGCTTCATAATGTTGGCCACAAGAAGAAATTTCTCCACAAAAGCTCCTTCTGTTTAATAAAGTGATTTGTTCCAGTAACAGTGATAATAAAATTGCTGAATTGAAACAAGATCATTCAGCGAAGACCCAAATCCAATTTGCTGGACTAGTATGATTACACTTTTATCTCTGTGTTTACTCATTTGTAGAATTGCTACCAGTCTTTTGATATGCAATTAATAGGATTAATGGTTTTCAGGACCAGAAGGCAATAAGAGGGAACAGACCCGGCTTAGGTTGCCTGGCAGCTGTGTGTGGCCTCTTCAGGGTTCTGCTCTTTGCTGGCTGTGTTGCTACAAAATGATAGATTGATTGTCTTGCTTTGTCTTTTTCAAATGAGATTCATATTCCCAATGAAAATTATTTTGAATAATTGTATCTATGGTAATTTATGTCTCTCCCTTCCGTGAGTTCCCCAGGAAGCTGATGGTACAATCTCAGAGCCAGGAAAAACAGCTAAAGGTGAGAGTAACAGTAACAATTTTCTAAAATTTAACTTTTGGGTGATCTATTTTCCCTATCTAATCCCATATTAAAGTTCTTATTACCACTATTATTGGTTTTAATAACAGAATGAAAAGATTTGACAAACCATTTCATTCCTTGCCTAGTAATTTTTAAAGACTCAAGTGTATACGTATGTAAGTTATTTTTGTTACAGCTTACATATACATATAGTTTCTTCTTTTTACTCTCCATTCCCTTTGGGATGGTGCCATCTTAAACCTTCAAAGGGATTAGTATAATCATATGGTATACAAAGTAAGATTTAATAAATACATACTCCTTTATGTCTAGAAATGTTTGTTGGGTTGGTTTGTTTTTGTAACAGATCAAGAAACTAGTAAAAATATATCTAATAATGACAGAAGCCTGTGTCTTTATCATCTACCAGGATATTTTCAGTGAAATATATTTGACATATAACATTCTATAAGTTTAAGGTGTCCAACATGTTGATCTGATACATTTACATATTGCAACATAATTGCCACTGTGATGTTAGCTAGTATCTTTATCTCATCACATACTTATATCATTAGTGCTGTCAACAAATGAATAAAGATAAAGAAGGTGTTATATATACATATGATGAAATATTATTCAGCCATGAAAAAGCTACCAGGATATTTTAAGACTGGACCTTGGTCATGTTTAGCCAACATTGGTGTCTTTGCTTGGGCTGCTAGTAAACAGAGCATAAGGGCACAGCTTTACTGAGAGTACAGTCACTGGGAAGGAAGAATGAGGTGAAAAAAAATGAAGCTAGGCAGGAAAAGGAGGAAAGCATATACAAGGTGGTATGTTACCAAGTTGACACAGCATCACTGGTAGCTTAGTCATGCTGGATAGTTCTCTATCCAGCTATACGTAGAATAAAGGGAATCCCTGTACCTTAGAAGTCCGTCACAGAGAAGACGGGAGAACAAATATCCACTGGCCCCTTTCTGTCACCTATCTTTCACTGGTCAGCGTTACTTCATTGGGACATTAACAACCAGATACTTTTGAGTGTGTTGTCTGATCCCTCAGGAAAGTCATCAGGGAAGCCAGAGCCCCATGGGTTTCTCCACGGGCTGCCTCGTTTCTTCACGGGCTCAATGACGAACATGATGGAGACCAGCACTCATCCATAGAGTGGCTAAAACAAGCCCAGGAATTAGAAAATGTGACGTGGCAGCCAGAGCTTTACAGTTGCAGGAACAGTGTGAACTGTCACCAGAGTTGATCTGGCTGGGAAGCAGGGGAAATTGCCAAGGACTAGAGGGAGGGAACAAGCAAGTGGGACAAAGCAGATCTAGAATGATACATAAATGGAGTCCAATACGACTGCCAAGTTACATCTATTCTGATGAGCTGTTTCCACAATAAAGAGGAGGATTTTCCTCAGGTCTTTGTCCCATGTAAAATTATCAAAATGTTTCTTGTATCTTCTAAAATGATGTCTAAACAATTCTCTGTACTAACTGGAGTATTTACATAATTGTAGCTGGGTTTTTCCTACTATCACTTCAAATATGTGACCCAGGTAATCAGGATACCCTTCCAAGATAAAAACAGAGATGACTGAGTTATTTATCTATTACCTTAGGGCCTTGTTCATATATAATATGCTGTTCATATATGCATTATATGTATTATCTATACATTATGTACACATACTTTTATATAGGGAGACTACAATGCAATGTATCTGACTTTCATCATTACTGAACAATTTCAAAATATTCTTTTTCAAGATATGTCCTCAAGGCTTTCTGCAGTTGGTGAAGTTCCTCATTCTAGCATAAGTAGTAGTAACTACAGTCTTTTGTGCAAAGTGATAGTGTCTGGAAATCTTATTCATCTGGGTACAAGAGAACCCAAAGGAATCAAAAGTTCACTTTTTTATATATATATACAGTCAGTTCACACTTCACATGGTAATGTGGAACCATAAAAAGAAGATCTTTCTAACTGAAATTATGCAAAGCAATCTTAATAATCAACAAGAAAATTCATGATGGTCTATAATATACAATAATTTTTCTAACTATTAAAAACTCTCTTGCAGGTTATAAATGTATAGTAAAATGAAAAATTAACATAATAATTTTGCAATATTTGACTTCTTTCTGTATATTGTACTTTTTAGTATCTTTTCTGTCTTAACAAATTGTCATGCCCCTTTCTAAGTATAAATCATCCTTCAATCTTTTATCCTTGTGATGTCAATGTTATAAAACATCTGCAAGAACTTCTTTCATGTGAAATTTTTGCAAACGTCACTTCATTTGGTGCATATCCACTCTTTTCATCACAACCACCTTCCTCATTTATGTTGATAAGTTTGCCTTCTCTAAGTTTCTCCACACAGAGTCTTGAATAAGGACAGTGTCAACATTCTCTCAGTTATTTCTTCTATAACTCCATTTAAGTTTGATTTAAATTTATAGCATTATCTCTTTTCATTTCATTGTTACAATTTCATATTTGTTGGCCAATTTCTTCTTTTGATTATCTACTTTTGTAAAATGCCACATAATTTTGTCAGTTTCTCAAATTCAACCCTGGGAGGGTTCATTGCCTAATCTCTGGCACAGAGCATGCATGATATCTGCTACACAGTGAGTGTGCAATAAATATTTAATGAGTAAAAAAAGAGAGAGACAATGTAACAACACATTTTGTTGTCTGTGCATGAGATGAATAACAGATGCTCAATGACCAATCACAGAATTTTAAAAAGTGCTGTGATCGCTCACCAATCATGATACATGTCTTATTGTATACAGTGATTTATAGGCTGGAGAGCTAATAGTGAAGTTTGCTCAGAGTTAGTATGTCATGAAAACTAAAATTTGAACCATGTTTTTTAGTACTAGTCCTGTTTAAGTAAGCCACAGTATCTGAAATCTGTTCACACCAGAATCTTGCAAAGTGAGGACTGCCTATATTTGACATTCATGTTTTCTGGACTTGGTAAGAAAACCTAGCTAACTACCTCAAAAGAAAAGGAATCTTCAGCATCTTGGCCAAAAGATACTCAAAGGAACAAATGAACACAAGTGATTTTTCATACATATGTGTAAAGGTAGCAGGCATCCCCAAACTACAGCCCTCAGGCCGCATGTGGCCCCCTGAGGCCATTTATCCGGCCCCCCGCCACACTTCCAGAAGGGGCACCTCTTTCATTGGTGGTCAGTGAGAGGAGCACTGTATGTGGCGGCCCTCCAACCATCTGAGGGACAGTGAACTGGCCCCTTGTGTAAAAAGTTTGGGGACCACTGCTAGAGACTGTGCCTAAAACATGGAGTACTGTGGTTAAGTGTACATGTTTTGGAATCTGACAGAGCTGAGTTCAAATGTTATTCAATTTCTCTCAAACTCAATTTCCTCATATGTAAAACCCTATCTCAAAGAAATGTGAAGATTAAGTGAGATAATATATGTATTATTTTTACATAACCCACACTTTCTGGGAATACCTCATTGATGGGGAATAATTGCAGTCCCTTTCCCCATCATTAATGGAATTCAACGGGTTACCTGCCTGTAAAGCCAGTAGCCATGGCCACCATCACAGCTGCCTGGCCCATGCAGGTTCTCATTGGATTCGAACAGAGGGTAATGAAACAACAGAGCCACGAACTGGTGGGCCATTACCTTTAATCCTAGCTTGCACCCAGCGGGCAAGTAAAAACATACACTGGACTCCAAAACCCACTCATTCAGTGCTCACAAAGCTACTGACTTATCCGAGTGTCCTAGAATCAAAGGTTTCTAGCTCACTAGCCTCATTCTCCTTTGTTCCCCATCTCCTTCTCTGTGCACAAACTCTGCACTAACTGGCTTCTCTTTCAGCACTCCACCATCTTGGCTGCTTCTCCTGGCCTCCTCCATGTGGCCTTTCTCTGCTCTCCCTGCTCTCTGCTCTCCTCTCTAATGCTAATCTCAGGAACTGAGAGAGCAAGCTCCCGGTCTGCCCCACTTTATAGTGCAGAAATCAAAACTTTTAATCCAATATACAAAATAGGGAAACCTCTGATACAAAGTCCACCCCACATCAAAAAGGGTGGGAAAGGCTTAGTCCTAAAACCAACCCCCAGGCTACAAGGATCCTGCCTGCCCACAGCCCGCCCCCAACACACATTAATATCACCTGGGCAATAGGTTTCCACGTGGGCAGCGCCATCTTTAACAAAGTGAGCATGATGTATTTTATCTGCCCAACACTGCCCCCTCCCACATAGGGTAGGCACACATTGAGCCAGTCAGTGCAGCGTGCATGCAGTCTGGATATCTAAGGGCATCACCCCACTGTTATTGCTCAATCTCAGGTGGCTGAATGCCACTTTTCTCCCTAAGAAGTTGGGTGATGCTGACTGCTTAGTGATCCTGTGACTAGTTAGCATGCCAAAGTCTCTTTCTTATTAGAGTTAACCAGATAAATCGCTCCATCAACTAAGAATGGCCATGCACGGGAATCAAGAAAGAGCCATCAGCCTGTTGATCCTGTCCCTCTCTGGGCAGGTGGGGTTTCCCATGTCTGACTCATAGTAGGGAATCATTAAATGGTGATAACAGCAAGAGAAGTGATGGTGATAGTCATAATGGTGTACTGTTGGGTAACTGAAAGAACAATGAAATATAGAACTTTAAAAAATAATAGAAGCAGGGTAATGAATTGGAAAAAGTTGAGTTTCCAGAAGGTTATTATAGCATAATATTATAATGAACCCATAGAACATTTATTTACTCTAAATATTTAGAACTTTAAATAAGTTTAAATGCCTCTAATTTAGGAAAAAATAAGCTTTGACATCTATCCACGCCAAGTCATGGTGCCAGAAAAGCATTTATGTCTCTGTTATGAGCTTTATTCAACATCCGTTACCAGGTCCTCATTTGCAAAAAAAAAAAAAAAAACCAATTGCTCTAGGATTAGGATTTGAACAGCAAAATTGGCAATATTTTAAACTTAATATATTAGAGCTGTCGGCATGATTGCACAATTATAGAAAAGAGTTTGGCTTGCCTATTTCAAGAGTTTACCATGAGTTTACTTTTGAGCAAATAGACTTTTATTAACCATCTCAATTCCATATACATTTGGGAAATTTGAAAGGGCTATATACTAAATAAGACACATTACATTTACTTAGGTTAAATTACAAAATGACTATTAGTATTCAACCAACTAAAAGGCTTTGACCATTACAGCTATGTTTCTTAAACTATGTTCTATGGAACATCAGTGTTCATTGTGATGCAATACGAATTCCTCACAGAAAAGAGGGAAAAGTTCTGTAATCATGAATCTGGAGATTCACAGTGCACATTAGCATTTGAAAGACTTTGAGAATCCTGGCAGTAAAACAAAACAAAACAAAATAAAAAAAACTCTTTTTAGATTAACCAATTTCCCAAATATACTGACCACGAAACACTTAAAATAAATTTAAAAAACTATTTCTTGCTCACAGAACATAGTGTTTTATGTAAAAGTTTTGAAAAACCACACAAAAAGTATAAATGAAATATAGATTCACATCATTACATGATTTACATCTTGAGACATTAGAGAGATTTTAATACTACTTCTGTGTAGTATTAATTAATTAATACTAATCCTTGAACATCCACACATTTGGAAAATAAGTTCACAAAATAATCCACACGGTTACCTGAAATGGTTTATTCCTGATACAAGTTCTTCCTCCCCTCCATTCTGCTGCGTTGTCCACACTGAATCATGCTGTATTCTTTAAGAAGCACTTTTTTCCTTGGGTGGAGTTTCTTGCTCAGGCGTCTTAACTGGTCCTCTAATTGAATTCGTCAGGAAAAAAACAATTTTGAACTCCTATGGTGAATTCTTAGCTCTGTGTTGAGAGGAACACAAAAGATACATAAGCTCTGGTACTTGGACTCAAGGGTCTTACAATTTAGTAGGAGAAGCAAAACCAACATAAGTAAAGCAATTCAAAAACAACTTCAGAGGTTTTAGAATAGGGTAAAGATCAACATGGGCTGAGCTAATTGAAAAGACTTTGTGGAGGAGACGGACTTGAGTATAAGAATAAGATGAAGGAAAGCGTGGAAGGAGAAAAGAGGACATTTAAGACAGAAGGAAAAGCATGACCAAACTCAAATGACAAGAAAAGGTGTTTAGATTAAGGGGGAAGGGAGTAGGGAGCAAGTATAGAAGTCTTACTGTATTGAAACATTCGAATTACATGTTTAAAAAAATAAAATAGAATAAAAATACAGTGGGTTCTACACTATGGAAGATTCTGACAATCAGATTAAGGAATTAAACTTGCTTTATTATGTGGGAGGAAGACATGGTCATAAGAACAAGGTCATAAATTTGTATCTGATCATAAAATATTCAAATGAATGTTCTAGAAAGATTAGTCTTCTCTCTCATATGGAAAGGTGGGAGAAAGAAAGTGAAAGAAACTAAAGGCCAAGACTGAAGTTAAAATACTGTTGAAGTAATTAATGTATTGAGGTTTTGACAAGGAAGAATGAAATAAGAATAAAGAAAAAAATGTGAATCCATAAATTTGAAGGCACAAATAACATTAGTTGGTGCAAGAAAAGGGTCGAGTCAAATATACATACAACCCCAAAGCAGCCTAAGAAGATGGGTGATACTAGAACAAGTTATGGGAAAAGAAGATAAATATTTATTAAGTAAGAAATAAAAAGACATCTTTTCATGGCTTTCTAGTTTAGTCTTCCACAATATAATCCCAGCCTACATATCCCACATTATTTTTCACTGTCCCGTCATCAATTCAACAACTGTTTTATAAGCCCCTGTTGTATGCCAAGCAATATTCTAGACACGAAATAAAAATTATGTAATGTGCACCATTTCAGGCAAAGGATGATAGATAGCTAAATAAATAATTGGGAAATGTTAAATTTATCAATATATTTCCTATTTTTAGATTAGAAGGAATAGATACTAATATTGATTGAGCTCTTACTCTGTGCCAGACCTTTTGAATTCATCTCACTGAATTTCTACATCAACAAAAAGAAGTAGATAATGTTACCCCACTTTTCTTGATCAAAATCACTACCTTTGAGATCCCCACCATACAGAACTATGAGGACACAATGTGAAAGCGCCCTGGAAAATATTGCTTCCTTTCTTGACACAACTAGCAGGGACTTCTGGATAAACTAAAGAGATTATTAGGAGAACGAGAGTTGACAAGGCCCTTTAAAAGGCTTCAGAGATTCTACCCACCAACAAGACCCACCTACCAGACTTCAAAGATTTTAAGATGCATATGTTTTTTTTCACATTTTAACATTTTGAAGTTGGAACAGTCAAAGGGGTGTCCTATTTTTCTGGTAAAAAAGGATCCTTTCATACATCCAGGGGCACTTAGTATCTGTGCATAGAGAAAAAATAATGGTTTGCTTCATAGGAATTGTTAAGTATTTGCTACCATTTTTATACTGTTTTCCCATCGTGGAAGTTGTAATTTGCATCCAAATGAACAGTTTCTGTAATGACTTTTTAAGAAGCAAGCATAAAATTGCATTAGAGAATTTAGTTTCCAATCTACATTTTATTCTTACCTGAATTTATTAAATACAAGCAAGAAAAAAATGTTTCATTAATTAGTAGATATCATTCTTCAAATAATAAACATTATTTTTAGAAAATTCTAATTCTTGTGTTATCTGGGTGTTTTTTTGTTAGTTTTAAAACATTTACACTGGTTTGCTCACAAAATTGGTAATAAGGGAATCTTTGGCATTTAAACCTTCTCTGCCTACATAAAATAAAATTGGGACACTGTGGCTAAAACCAATTTAACCCCCAAAGTTTCATTCCAAACAAAATAAGAAATAAATATTAGCAATTGTTCACTCTGGGAAGGGTCCGATTGAATGAGCCTAAGAATGGAGTAGCAGCTCAATGTGCCTACGTTTTACTGTACAGGTAGCCAACTCAGCTTTTCAGGTTTTGTCACAGTGCCAATGATTTTGCTTGGCATGACTTCAAGGGCCTTATGTGTCCAATCCAAGGCAGCCCCCTTCAGGATACATGAGCCAAGCTAACTGCATGCAAACAGGGCCAGGTCTTGGAATCAGTTTACATGGGCATGTTGTCAGAGAAAGATGTTTATGTGTGTGAGAATCTTAAAGGACTGAATAGAAAGATCAGAAGCAAGGTTAAGCAGAATGGGACTGGGAAGAATTCCACATGTCCTTAGAGGACAGGCAGAGGATAAAAGAAGGTACAGTAGGGAGGCAGAAACAGAAGTGAATTCTTCACAGTCTGGCTGGCAAGCCCCGCAACAGTGCCATTCTTCAAACAAAACCTCCTTTGGCCTCCGATCCTGCACTAGTCATGCCAGCTCTATTGATTTACATAAAACCTTCAAGACTTTGATCAGCTACCAAAATGCAAACATTTTAAGCTATGGCCCAAAGAAGCTTGTTTCAAACAGTTGATGTAAGGGTTTAAAACAGTCCATTAACAATCTCATGTAGAAATGTGTATACATACATATATGCCTACCCGTGCATGCTTCTATGCAAAAGAACATTTTTATAGTCTATTAACAATGCCATGTACTTATTACACATATTTGCTTCAAGTCCAAGCAAATGTGCTTTGTTGGCAAATCTAAAGGCAAAAATATAAAATTAAACTCTCCTTTCACTGAACCACACACTCATTCCCACCCAAAAAGGGGAAGAGAAAATTATACTCTACCCACCCATCAAATGTAAGAAGGATAATTTATAGTTGGGTTTATTCAGACTCTAAGTTCTTCCACTGGGTAGGATTTTAGGATATGAATTAATCATATAATTTCCAAATGACCCTTTCCAACTCTTTACTTAAAATGTCCTAATGTTTGTCAATCTGATAAGTACCCAGTACATTATTACAATCAAATGACTGCTACAAATAATGCCCCACTACACATTAAATGCCAGTCTCTATGGACCCTGAGGTCTTGCTTAACCTAAAAAATTAGCTCAGTGAGCTAGCTTGAAAGCAACTGGTGAGCTTTCTAACTATGAAATAAGCAGCCAGGAAGTTTAATGGTGTGGTTCCTGTACTTTAAAGAAATTACTAAATAGCATTTGTCTGCCTTGAGGCATTTGGACTTCATTTCTAGACCTGGTGAGTGTAAAGAGCTCTATTTTATAAAAATACACATTTTAGCTATCCTAATAGAATAATATCACCTTGGCTCCAAACTATTCCTAAAAAAAAATAACTCACTGGTCTAGTTTTTTGGGGTTTTTTTTATACAGTCACTATGAATATTTGGGCTTATAACAGGATAGGGCAGTGACCAAAGGTGGTAAGATCATTTTCAGCTAAAGCTTCCCCCAGCTGGAAAGTCAGACAGCAGGAGAACATCTTCCCATTTTGAGCAATGCACTAGCCTGAGAAAGCAGGGCAAGGGGCAGCACAATTTCAGTTCTTTTATCTTCAAAAGAAGAATTTTAAACACTGTTCTATCTCAGTGACTTCCAGCCCTTACATTTCAATTGATCCCAAGCCCACTGCATTGTGCACTGAGGTTCAGGACTAAAAAGCACTAAGAAATTTTAAAACAGAGACCATCTCTGGGCTACAAATATTATAGGCCTTCCCCAGCTCTTTACTGAATAAACTGCTTCTAGAATTAGCTAAGCCTTCTCCAAAACCCACATGGAAGACAAGGGCCCTCCAGAAGACCAAACAATAACAAAGACTCAGTCAGGGTGTGCCCTCTGTCATTTTCGGTTCACCTATCCTGGTTCACCAACATGAGTCCTACTCACCCTCTTCCTTCCAGCTGAGCAAACTTCCTCAAATGCCCCTTTCCTATATTCTGTAGCTTCTAATACTACCACCCATTCCTAGGAGAGCATGAGCACTCATAGCTCCCTCCTTCATTTTATCATTTACAAAGCCTTCCCTCACTAAATGCATGTGAAGGGTTGTGTAACTCTATTTAATCAGCAACCTTTGCAAGGCCCCCTAAAAATACATGGATGGAGACATACACAGCCAACACTCCTTTGAGAAAAGCAGTGTGATAAAATGATTGAAGATACCACCTCTGGAGTCAGGCAAACCTGGGTTTACCATCTAGCACAGCTTTTACCAGCTGAATGACTCTGGGCAAGTCCAAATGCTCTGGACTTGTGATGGGGTTACATCTCAATAAACTATCATAGTTAAAAATATCATGAGTCAAAAGTGCATTTAATACACCTAACCCCCCCGAACATCATAAACGTGCTCAAAGCACTTGTATTACCCTACACTGAGCGGAATCAGCTAACACTGAGTGCACTATAGAGAACAGGTTGTTTACTCTCAAGATCTTGTGGCTGACTGGGAGCTGAGGCTCACTGCCTGCCCAGCATCATGAGAGAGTATCACACCATCTCCCAAGAGGCCCGGTTTCTACTGAATGCATGTCACTTTCACACCATCGTGAAATTGAAAAATTGTAAGTTGAACCATTGTAAACTGGGGCACATGGATATGTATAGCAGCTTAATTCATAACTGCCAAAACCTGGAAGAGACCAAGATGTCCTTCAGTAGGCAAATGGATAAATAAACTGGTATATTCAGACAATGGGATATTATTCAGCACTAAAAAGAAATAAGCTATCAAGCCATGAAAAGATGTGGACAAACCTTGAATGAACATTACTAAGTGAAGTAAGGCAATTTCAAAAAGCAACAAACTGTGCAATTACAATTACAGACAGTCCCCGACCGCCCAGGTGAGACTTGTTCTCCCACCTGCAGGTTAGTGGCTGGAAGTCTGGGGAGGGTGAGTGCTCAGGGCACTGGGCAGGACACCTGCATTGTGTACATACCAGCAGGGTTGGTGTGAGAATTAAATAAAGGGTGCAGTGTCGTGCCTACACAGAGGGAGCCCTGAAGTTTTAGCTACGGTTACTGGAACACATCGGAGGCACTTAATAAATGTTCACTGTGCTCAAATGAACATCAGCTATGAGCCAATCACTTGACATGTTATCCATTTAATTCTCACAACAACTCTGAGAAGAACAAATTGCTATTCCCATTTTTTACAACAAATGATAAAATAGACTCAGAGGGGTGTAACAATAGACTCCAGAGGCAGAACAAACTGAGGTTCAACACCTAAATCCATGCTGAAATGCAAAATTATCTAACACTAATAATATATATTATGTTTTACTTTCAACATGATAAACAGTAGAGAATCAACTTTTGTTTTCATTGTTACTCTATAATAATAAATATCACTTCAGAAAATCGAGAATAAAGTTTGTTTACCTATTTTTCTGTGAAGTTGAAAATCTCCAAGAAGATCCTCATGAATCTACCAGGGAGGGGAATCTAAGGTCATATGATCCCTTTAATTAAGTCTCTTATCAGAGTTCAATCAACATTATTCCCCTGCAATCAAAGTTGCCTGAAGTAAAGTAACAAATATCAAATTTGCTTAAGCAAAAAAATGAAGGAAGGAAGGAAGGAAGGAAGGAAGGAAGGAAGGAAGGAAGGAAGGAAGGAAGGAAGGAAGGAAGGAAGGAAGGAAGGAAGGAAGGAAGGAAGGAAGGAAGGAAGAAAAAGGAAGAAAAGAAGAAAGAAAGCCTGACCAGGTGGTGGCACAGTGAATAGAGTGTCGGACCGGGACATGGAGGACCCAGGTTCAAAACCCTGAAGGTCGCCGGCTTGAGCGTGGCTCATCTGGTTTGAGCAAAACTCACCAGCTTGAGCCCATAGTTGCTATCTTGAGCCAGTGGTCACTCAGTCTACAGGAGCCTCTTGGTCAAGACACATATGAGAAAGCAATCAATGAACAACTAAGGTGCCGCAACAAAGAATTGATGCTTCTCATCTCTCTCCTTTCCTGTCTGTCTGTCCCTATCTGTCCCTCTCTCTGACTCTCTCTGTCTGTCATAAATAAATAAATAAATAAATAAATAAATAAATAAATAAATATTAAAAAGAAAGAAAAAGAAGAAAAGGATAATTTATTATTTAAAAAAAAACTCAAGAGAAGCTCAGGGAGGGAAGACAGCCAGGCGTCAAGGGACCAGGACCAGGGCTGAGAGCTGGCAGGAAGTCACGGCCACCCTCTCCCTCCCTGCAAGGCATCTCAGAGCCTCCCCTCTGCTTCTCTCTGCTTCATCCTCCTTTGCTGATCAATTTTCTCTCCTTCTCCAACCTTATTACCACTCAGAGCTCCTTATTCAAAGCATTCAAGCACCTGACTCAGCCTGAGACCAGGAATCTCAAGATCACACACATGTACACACACACACACACACACACACACACACACACACACACCAGATAAAACTAGACAACTATCATGAGCCTCTAGCAAAGTGAATTGCTGTATTTTGGCATTTCCCTGCCCATTATTCCATCCAATAACTCAGGAAATTCTGAGTGTATGTGAAGGAGAGTCCAGTCCTCAAACCTGTCCAGTAAAAAAAGATATATAGGAATGAGGGTTTGAAATCAGACACATTTGAGCTCCCAGAAAACTGTCTCTAAGCAGCAGCTGAGCAGGGGGCTGAGCAGGGGCCTCTACATGATGCTTAATCAGACGGTGAGGAGGGAGGGCCCTGCCAGCTAGCAAACCATCCAGCTCTGCCAGAAGCCCTGGAACAGGGAGCAGTCTGCTACAGAATCCTCTCACAGCGTCCTGGCAGAAATGGATGGTCCACACAGGGAAGGATCAATTGTAAAAAGTGGAATTAGTCATTCTAAATCATGCAGCTGTGGTCGAAGGGAGCTCTTCTAAAAATCATTAAACAATCATGTATTCCTATTGATTTATTCAAAATACCTTGAGGGAAAGCAGATTAAACACAAGGTAAAAGTAAGCTAATGCAGATTAAATGGATGAAGGATGGGCCAAGAGTTCCCTAGGTAGTTTTTGTACTAATGAGAGGAAAATTATATGTACACTATTACCAGGATAAAAGGGTCTATTAGAGGTCTTTTGCTTGACATATTTATGTATTTCAAATACTAAGTAGCATAGTGAATTAGGTTTACTCTGGACATTTGTTATTTTTATTGCATTTCCAAAGTGATAAACAGAGTTCTCTGTTGCGGGCAGCGTGCTGCCTCTCTTCGGGAAAGCTTGCCTGAACAGACTCTGATGCCACGGTTGACTCCCTGGATGTCATTTATTAACACACTGTGCAATTGTACTGCATGGGCAGGCCTTGAAAATCCCAGAGCCAAATGCTTAACACAGAAGTGAGAATGAGCCACCGTGCTCACGGCGTCTGCCGTCCGGGCCACGCCTCAGGCGCTCTTTCTTCTTCCGGTGGAATTGATTCAAATACCTTATCGCATCAGAAAAACAGAAATGTGATGTGTGTGTTACACATTATTCTTATGTTTGGGGGACAGAGCAGGGGTCAGGATCCTCAGAGGAAGAGATTGAAGTGGAGAACTAGTAAAGGAGGTGTCCAAAACACATAACTAGTGAGGACTTGGATTAAGACCTCAAAATTCCTCTCTCCTTGTTCAGGCTTTTTCTGCTACCCTGTAAACTAGTGAAATTTGCATTTGTGGTCCACTGTTGAAGGAACTAATAGGGCTATTATCACTAAATCCCTTAGATGTTTAAAATTAAAGTGATTGTTCTTCACAAACCAGTTCCATCCTTCATGTTCCTTACTCCCACTACCATCTCTACTTCAGTCAACTAAGAAGTTACATCCTTCTCCCATCATGCCTCTGGACCAAACAATAAAATTTTGCTGATGTCTTTGCTTCCACCCTTTCCTTCCCCAAATCCATTCTGCACCCCACCACCAGTTTGGTCTTTCTAAAATATAGAGTTGGGCAAAAGTAGGTTTACAGTTGTGAGTACACAAAACACAGAGTTTATTCTTGTATTATTATTTATTAATTATTGCATTATTTTCCATACAAACGACTGTAAACCCACTTTGCCCCACCCTATATTGCTTTCATTACAGCACTCCTCATATAGAAAATTTAAGGAGGAAGGGTAGCAACTAATCATATTTCTCTTCTCCTCCATCTGGAAAGGTGTCATGGAAGGCTGAGATTTCGGCTGGTTTTAAGAGAGATGACTTACAAAGAATGCATTTCCGGTCTGGGTCATGAGTGGTTGGGTCAAAAGGAATGTCACAGAGCTTGTATGTTTAGAGCAAAACCTAAAAGCCCAAAAGGTAGAAAGAAAGAAAGATTCCCCAGAAGACATAGAAGGTGAAGAGAACCTAAGAGTGAGGACCTAGGTGTTAATGACAAGCAATGCAATGTGGGTGATACCACTGATAAACTCCCACTAGAACAAACAGAAACATTAACCTCACTGCATTCTGTAGGAATGGCTTTAACCAGTAAACATAAAGTCACAGCATTGGTTCTCAATTCAATCGCCCAGGCCCACTTAGACCTCTGGATCAATTATCTTCAGGGGAGAAATTCACAAGAACATGGCTTTAAAAGCACTCCACAGATTTTGATGCACAACCAAGTTGAAAGCTCCTACCTATTGCATTTGAGTCCTTCTACAAGCTATCTACATTTATAAAACTTGGTTTAATATCTGACTAAACTCCATGTTTCAGATAAATCATATACTTCCTTCTAGACTCTCTTTATATCTCCAAGCGGCCCTCCTTCTCTACAGAACAGGTACTGTCACCATGTGCCTGTGCATGGTCTGGCCCAAAAAATCAGGAGAAATAGCCTATTTTTGCTATGAGGTTAAACATTGTCACATTTCTTGCCACCTACTTGTGTTCTTCACATGTTCTAATATATGTTGGAGATAAGAATCTGAAGCAATGATGGCATCTAATAGCATCTTGCTATCTTCGTAGCACTTAAATTCCATAGATAAATTAATTCATTTGGTCATTGTTTCAGTCTCTGAGAGAGGCAAGGTATATCACTGGCTGTAATTTGCTGATGGGGAAACTGAGATTTAGTGATACTGAGCAACCTGCTCATAGGTTACATAAGCAAACAGTAACAAAACCTAGACTAGAATCCTTTCTTCAGAATTTAGTAATCGGATGGTCCTTTTCATTAAAGTTCTTTTTTTTTTCTTAACAAGTTGGACACAACTCTGGAAGATAATCCCACCCTAAACTACAATAAATATCACACACACCAGGAGAACGCCATGTGAGGATGAAAGAGAGATTCGGTGATGCAGTCAAAGCCAAGGAATGCCAAAGATGACCAGAAAACTCCCAGAAGCCAGGAGACAAACAGAGGATGTTCTCTACCACAGCCCTCCCAAAGAGTCAACCTCACGGACACTTCAGTCTTGGACTTCTGGCTTTCAGAAGTGTGAGAAACTAGATTTCTGTTGCTAAGTCACTCGGGTTTTGATATTTGTTACAGCAGCAGCCCCAAGAATGCATATTTTAGTACCGGGAATGTGGTGCAAGGTAACAAATGCCTGAAAGTGTGGAAGTGGCTTTGAAATTGGGGAACGGACAGAGGCTGGAAGAGTTTAGGTGCCTGCTAAAGAAAGCTTATATGGCCTTGAAGACATTGTTGGTAGAAATGTGGACACTGAAGGTGATTTTGGTGAAAAAAGAGATGAGAGGCAGTAGAGAAATCGTCTATCATATTTGAAATACATATATCATGAACAGAGTGTTTTTAGACATATGAATATTAAATGCCATTCTGATGACATCTTGGACAGAAATGAGGAACATGTTATTTGAACTGGAGGAAAGGGGGCCTTTGTGATGAAGTGGCAGAATTGGCTGGCGGTTATGTTGGATGGAAAGTAGAATTTGCAAGTGATAAACTTGGATATTTAACTGAGGAGATTTCTAAGACAATGTTGAAAGTATGGCCTACTTTCTCTTTGCTGCCTCTAGTCAAATGTAAGAGGACAGAATAAATTGAATAAGGCAAAGAGGAAATAGAATTTGAAGATTTGGAAAATTCTCAGCCTATCCATATTGCAAAAAAAAAAAAAGAGAGAGAGAGAGAAAGAATATTCTGGAGAAAGCCCCAAGGGTGTGACTGGACAGCTGTTTGCCACACACAGGCTGGAGGGCAGGGCCACCTCCTTAGTTCCAGAGGTTTTGGTCACCAACCTGGGCTGAGAGACTGGGCTGCCATTCCGGTGGGTCTGGAAGACAGAACATCAAGCCAAAGAGGTTCATTTGCAAGCACTAAACTCTGATGGAATTTGCCTTTCTTGTTTTCTAGCTTGCTGGGAAACAACACCACCACACCCACCCCACTCCTCAATTTTTTCCTTTTTGGAATGAGAATGTCTATCCTATGCCTTTTCCTCCATTGTATTTTTGGAAGGAGACAATCTGTTATGCAATTTCACAATTGAAGAGAAAGTTTGCTCCAGCGTGACTCTTGCCCCTGGTCTTGCCCATACTGGGTTGGGTGTTTAGATGATGAGATTTGGGACTTTTGAACTGATAATGTTTAGATGAGATTTTAGACTTGGAGTTGTTGCTGGAATGATTAAGACTTTGGAGAATATAGTGATAAGGTCAATGTATTTTGCATGTGAGAAAGACATGAATTATGGGGAGCCAGAGAATATACTGTTATGGTTAAGTTCTATCCTCCAAAATATGTTGATGTCTTATCTTCCCAGTTCCTGTGAATTTGACCTTATTTGTAAACAGGCTTTTTGTAAGTTAATTTAAAATAAAGATATTAGCATGAGCCCTCACCCAATACGACTGCTGTCTTTATAAAGAGGAGAAATTTGGACACCAAGGATGTGCACACAGGAAGAATGCCAGGTCTTTACATGCGTAAAGACATGAAAATGTACTTTCCATTTACAAGCACGGATCAGGATACCACAGACAACAAGGAATACCCAGGACAACAAAAAAACCACCGAGGCTGGGATTGCATGCAGGAGAGCCTCCATCACAGGCCCCAGAGGGAGCCTGTCTTACTGACGTGAGCTTAGACTTCTAGCCTCCAGAACTTTGTGAAAGTAAATTTCTGCTGTTGACTGAACCGGTTTGTTCCGTTTTGTTGTGGCAGACTAAGAAATTAATATAACACTCCATCAGTTTCCTGTGGCTGCTAGAGCAGGATGCCATAGCTTGGTGGCTTAAAACAGCACAGGTTTTGTTCTCTTACATTTCTGGAGGCCAGAAGTCCAAAATCAGTTTTATTGAGCCAAAATCAGGCTATCGGCTGGGAGCTCCTTATAGGAGCTCCAGGAGAGAGTCCAGTTTTGCCCGTCCAGCTTCTGCTGGCTGCTGGCATTCCCTGGCTTTGGCCACACTCTGAACTGTGTTCCTATGGTCACATTGCCTCTATGAGTGTTTGTCAAAGTTCCTTCTAATTCGTTCTTATAAGAACACTTGTGATTGTATTTAAGGCCCATCCAGACAATCCAGAGTAATCTCATCTCACAATTCTTGGCTTACTCACCCTGTAAGAACTCTTTTTAAGTAAAGTAAAACTTACAGGTTTTAAGGACTAAGAACTGATATCTTCAGGGGCCATTATCAGCCAACTACAGATCCCCTGGCATCCAAGTAGAAATGTCCAGTGGTCCATAGGAGGTGAATTTGGAGTACACAGGGCAGGAAATGAGGAAATGATCAGAACATATGTGAGAGTGAAAAACATGAGAATGGATATGATTGCTTACAGGGAGCATGAGGGCGCCAAGAACAAAACTCTGGGTAATGTCTCCCTTAAAGAAGTGAATAGGCCCTGGCCAGCTGGCTCAGTGGTGGAGCATTGACCTGGCATGTGGATGGCCTGGGTTTGATTCCCAGTCAGGGCACACAGGAGAAGCACCCATCTGCTTCTCCACTTCTACCCCTCTCATTTCTCTCTCTTTCTCTTTCTTTCTCTCTCTCTCTCTCTCACTCTCTCTCCTCCTACTGCAGCCATAGCTCGATTGGAGTGAGTTGGCCCTGGGTACTGAAAATGGCTCCATAGCCTCCACCTCAAGTGCTAAAAAAATGGCTCCAGTTGTAACAGAACAAGAACCCCAGATGGACAGAGCATCGCTCTCTAGTGGGCTTGCTGGGGGGAGCCCGGTTAGGGCTCATGCAGGAGTCTGTCTCTGCCTCCCTCTCCTTTCACTAAATAAAAGAAAGAATGAATAGAAGATGGTCCAGTGAAATGGGCTAAAAAGAGATGTTTTAGAGGTGGGAAGAGAACCAGGGGAATATGGTTTCATGGAAACAGAGGGAGGGATTTTAAAAAAGAGAAAATCCTTTACATGCTCCAAATAAGGAAAACTATGCTAAATAAAATAAGCCAGTCAGAAAAGTACAAATACTGTGTGATTCCACTTATATGGAAGTTAATTAGAGTATTTAAATTCATAAAGTCAGCAAGCAAAACGCTGACTGCCAGGGTCTGGGAGATGGGGTGCAAGGACTTTTCAGTTTTACCAAAGAAAGAGTTCTGGAAATTGGCTGTGTGGTAATGTGAATGTACTTAATACTACTGAAGTATACACTTAAAAATGGCTAAGAAAGTAAATTTAATATGTACTTTACCACTAAAATAAAATTGAAAAAAGAGGAAGTTCTTGTACCTTAATCAGGAATTTTGTTTAGCGTCAATGCCGTCCCTTCATGTAACATAAATGCCTAGTAGTGCAAGTGAAGGCAATCTATGCCTAATTTCTTCTTTAAATAGTCTATCAATAAATGACTAGCACACTCATTGACATGAGAATAAAAGATGAAATTAATATTTAACAACCACATCTAGATTTTATCAAAAACTTAACCATAGATTAACATTAATAGGATTAATCCCTCAATGTAGCATTTTGGTAAAGTATCAATACTTTGTTAAAGTATTAAAGAGAGTTAACAAAAATTGAAGGCTACGTATATGTATTATAAATTAATGGTGTTATCGCTTCTCTTATCTCCAGTTCTGTTCTGTGCTTTTGGATATCAGCAGCACATACACACTCACACACACGCATGCACGCTCGCACACATGCACATTGGCCTTTATATAACTTAAAATTATCTTAAACAAATCTAGATAGTAAAAGCAAAGATCTAAGAAATGTCTCTTTGGTTAAAACTGCTCAAATTTTAAAGAACTCTCAGAGAGAGCAGAAATATTGTCCTACACACAACATCAGTGCTGCAAAACACAAGTTGTCATTCATTCTGGTCTGTTTAAGATACATTCTATTCCCAAAGCCCTCAAATCACAAGCTGGGCTGCAATAGTAATCGAAAGGATAAGAAATATGGCTTCCTCTCCTGTATTGCAATGTAGAACAATATTTTAAATGGTCCAATTCAAAAAGAGGCATTAAAGCAATGGTCCTCCATGAACAGACACTTCTCCCAGGAAGAAATACAAATGGCCAACAGATATATGAAAAGATGCTCATCTTCTTTAGTTATTAGAGAAATGCAAATCAAAACTACAATGAGATACCACTTCACACTTGTTAGGTTAGCTATTATCAACAAGACAGGTAATAGCAAATGTTGGAGAGGCTGTGGAGAAAAAGGAACCCTCATTCACTGTTGGTGGGAATGTAAAGTAGTACAACCATTATGGAAGAAAGTATGGTGGTTCCTCAAAAAACTGAAAATAGAACTACCTTATGACCCAGCAATCCCTCTACTGGGTATATACCCGAAAAACTCAGAAACATTGATATGTAAAGACACATGCAGCCCCATGTTCATTGCAGCATTGTTCACAGTGGCCAGGACATGAAAACAACCAAAAAGCCCATCAATAGATGACTGTATAAAGAAGATGTGGCACATATACACTATGGAATACTACTCAGCCATAAGAAATGATGACATCAGATCATTTACAACAAAATGGTGGGATCTTGATGACATTATACAGAGTGAAATAAGTAAATCAGAAAAAAAATAAGAAATGCATGATTCCATATATAGGTAGGACATAAAAATGAGACTAAGAGACATGGACAAGAGTGTGGTGGTTGGGGGGGGGAGGGAGGGAGAGGGGAAGGGGGAGGGGGAGGAGCACAAAGAAAACTAGATAGAAGGTGATGGAGGACAATCTGACTTTGGGTGATGAGTATGCAACATAATTGAATGACAAGATAAGTGGGGTAACCTGGACATGTTTTCTTTGAACATATGTACCCTGATTTATTGATGTCACCCCATTAAAATTAATTTAAAAAAAGCAGTGGTCCCCAACCTTTTTTGGGCCACGAACCAGTTTAATGTCAGAAAATATTTTCACGGATTGGCCTTTAGGGTGGGAGGGATAAATGTATCATGTGACCAAAACAAGCATCAAGAGTGAGTCTTAGATGGATGTAACAGAGGGAATCTGGTCATTTTTAAAAAATAAAATATTGTTCAGACTTAAATATAAATAAAACGGAAATAATGTAAGTAATTTATTCTTTCTCTGCGGACCGGTACCAAACGGCCCACGGACCGATACCAGTCGCAGACCGGGGGTTAGGGACCACTGCATTAAAGGAAAAGTTTCGTAGCTCAAGAGGCCTTATCAAGTTGACAGTGTCTTTTGTCCTCTTCTTTGGGCAAGGGGGTCAATTTCACTATGGGCATGTAGGTCCAGGACAGGAAAGGGCTTTCTGCTTATTGAAAATGAGTTCTATTCACAACTGTGCTTTTTCAGAGTTTGGCTGTTCACATTTTCTTGGACGCTGTGAGAGTTATAAAATAAACACTTCCAAAATTGTTTTCTCAAAAGTCAGTCCAACATAAAATAAAATGAAAAGAACTTTTCTGGGTCTTCAGTTCAACATGGGTGCATTTAACTAAGAACATACCTTTTTCTTCCTCTCTTTGAACTTCTTCAGACTGATCTTTGTTTTTCAAAGTCTCAACACTGGCTCATTCCACGGGAGACTTCTGTTTGATGGCTGGCTCCATCCTAAACTCTGGGACAACATTTGGATGTCAGCTATTTATTTAAGATCTGAATTCAGGCAAAATACTGAGACAGGTGTTTAGGAACTGTAGCAGTAGTTGAGTAATTATAGAGCTTAAACTAGAAGGAACTTTCAGGGATATAAGATCCAGCTAGCAGCTTTAAAGCAGATAAGGTATTATTATCCCATTTTACAGCTGGGGCACCTGCAGTGTAGACATAGATTCATTTGTTAATGTATGCATGGTTACTTAGTTAAGAAAGAAAGAAAGAAAGAAAGAAAGAAAGAAGGAGAATGAGGGGAAGGAGAATTGGATCCCAACTTGCCTGCTTTTTAAAAGTGAATTGCTACCGTTGCATATAGAACACCTAGAATCACCCACCTACTACATTCAATCCTAAAACCTTACCCAAGTTATTGGCAACTGGGATCCTGATCTAATCACTCAGGTCTAGGTTTAAAACCTGTTTTTGTTTTTGTTTTTCTATCAAGCAGGCATGTGAATCAGTGAGTTACTTTACCAAGTGAGAAAAGCCTAGAGTGGATATCTCATAGAGGTAATGTGAGAATTAAATAGCAGACTACATATAAAGTGCTTGTCCCAGAGTCTAGCATCCGGTAAATGCCTTAAAAAATGAGCTATTGTTACAAATCGATGATATAATCTGCTTGCCATAAATTCCTTTACAGTGAGATTTGGAAGCTTCTGATAATTCCAAGATTGGAAAAACTGATAGGCAAAAAGGAAAGGGAAAGGGAATAGATTACTCGTACAATAAGTTAGCACGAGCTTCCAGTCAAGTGGGCTCAACAGAGGCCCGCCCTGAGGATCCAGAAGGCTTTATTTGATTGAATGAGTCACATGACAAAGCTATTGAAGTTTGTCTGCAGAGTCTTTCAGACTAAATGGGCTCCTTCCAGAGACCCTACCAATATGTTCAAGGAGCACTTTGATATTTTCTCTTAAACAATAACCCCTGAACTATATAAGTTTCAGGGTTCACAAACCTTGAACTTGCTCCTGCAACGGTGTCTTATTTATAACTCCTTCAAAATCAAACAAAGCTAAAGCTGATATAATTGTGAGCAGATGTCTTCTTGATTTGCCTTTCAGGTGCCTCAGTACCAGCCCTTGGATGCAGGAGAAAGGGTGAGATTATTGTTCTACAGTCCCAGAAACTAGACAGTTCCTTCCAGGAATGTGAAAACCCACAGCCCGGGCACAGCTCCAGGGACCATTTGTAGTTTTGGATCAGGAAACTCAAACAATGACCTGAAGAAGACGAATTTCAAAATCCACACAAGAACTTGAAGATGTGCCATTGGTTCACTTAGTGACTCCTACTGAGGAATTAAAATGGGCTATCACATGAAACCTGGCCAAGAAAGACACTCCTTCCTGAGAAAAAAAAGTGGTTTTAGATTCTTCAAGAGAAAGAACCATAATGTATGAAATACACAAGACATGTCCAGGTGAAATTAGACCTAAATTTATTTTATCCTTATAACTCTTCTATGGCCCTACTCTCTGATGTCAGGTTTGATCACCACTTTCCAACAGAAGGCATGGGGCGGGCAGAACTAAACATTTACTGAATTTTCACAATTTGAGCAAAGTATTATGGCAGCACTGCATATATCATTTCATTTCATCATCACAACCCTCAGCAGGACCGCATTTCACAGATAAAGAAACAGAGGCAAAGAGAAGCAGGGGGAAAAAGCAAGTGATGGAGTTAGGATTCAAACTCAAAAAATAAAGAAATAAACCTAGATATTAAAGTTCAGTTAGTTTCTTGAATTTTATTTACTTATGGTACATTCTCTATTAATCCAGCGGCAACATAAAAGGGTATTAAAGAACGGGAAACTATAAGGGTAATGGAATTATTTCTTCCCTCACTCTGACAATCTAGACTCTATTTCCTAAAGTCACCCACCACGTTGGGGGCAGAGAGAGGCAACAAGGTAAGAAAGAAAGGGAAAAGGGCGAAAAAGAATAAAGTTGGGAGAAAGGCAAAAGAAGGAGAAGTGATGTGATAGAATTTCAAGAATGGTTCGCATTTCACTGGAGGGGTGGAATCCCAAAGTCTAGAATTAATTTTAATAAATAATTAAATTGTACTTAAACATTATAGTGGATTAACTGAATTGGTTAGATTTGAGTTCAAATTCTGCTTCCAATTGCATGACCTCGGACAATTTACTTTACCTCTTCAAGCTTTAATTTTTTTCATATGTAAATTGTGATTAAAATAGTGCCTCCTGTGTAGGATTGTTGAAGAATTAAACGTATTAATACCTACAAAGCACTTTCAAAGTGCCTGGATCATGGTAAATGTTCAATAAATATTAGTAATTATAATGCTATCAATATAATATGATGATATCACAACTCGGCCATCATTTCCTTTATCAATGAATTTGCACATAAAAATTATATAAAGCAAACATTCATTCATTAATTTATTCATCCCATAAATTTTAATGTGCACATCTTGAGGGCTGAGGATGCAGCATGAAGAGGAGAAGCCCCGTCCTCACCTTCTTGGAGCTCACATGCCAAGGCAGTCTTTATTTCATCTAAAATGCAGAAGAAAAATTAACTAACTGTTTTATTTTTTAGTGTCACTCCAAATAGACTCTTTTAAATTAAAATCCCTTTAGATGCTGTTGCCAATTGCTTATAAAGCATCCAGTAGGTAGATCTCTGCCCACTTCAGAATGGTCTTTGATAAGGATATATATGAGCACAGCAGGGTGCAAGCTGCATGCAGTTATTTCTTAGTTAATCCCTTAGAGATAAGTCTACTTGTTAAGTGTCAGGATAGAGTGTTCTAACATGGGGGAGGAAAAGCCTCGATATGTATTGGTTCATGTGTTTCTTATTGCTTGGTGAGCCTCAGCTCTTCATTTTCAGGGAAGTGTCATTGAAGAGACATCTTTGTGTCATCTAACATGTGTTTAGTGATTACTTTATCTGTAAGTGGTGAAGATCATACTAAACAATTGCTCCCTCTGTCTAGTTAAAGCTGACAGCGTTGTCACTAGTTCAGTGATGGATTCAACACCCCAGCTCCTTTTCACAAATATGTCTAATTCTATATCAGAGAAATATGGACAGTTGAGAATGGAGTTAGCTACAGTAGACAATGGATTCAATACCATATTCTTAGAGTCAATATCAGAAAAGGAAGTTGTATTTAAAGTTTGTTCTTCCTCTATCCCATATCCCAGACATATTCTCTTCTTACAATGTCAGCATGGTTAATTTAGTCAATGATTTATTGCTAATTTATCAAAAGTGTGTTCATGGAAGATGTTGTTCTCTTCCTCCCTCAATTACTCTACCTTTTCCAGATAAAGGATGCACACTCCAACAATGCCCTCTAGGATAAATATTCCTACCGTAATAAGCAAGAATGACAAGTGATGGGAATTTCTAGTCTGGATAGACAGAAAATCTAGCCATTGAAGAAACTATTTGGGTAGATGAAACCTATACTTATATAACAAGTATATAGTCAGTTACTGCTCATAACAACAAAGAAAATGACTGGGGAAAAATTGAAAGAAGTATCTTATTATGTTTATCCTCTTCTTGTTTGGAATTAGTTGAAATCTGAGTTTTCCTTCTCAAAGTCATTTTAATTACCTGTAAAAAAAGCACTGTAAAGACAGTGCTCAGCTTCTCATACAAATTCCTTTTTTTTGTTGATGAAAGAGTAATTTTAGATACTAGCATTTATTGATTTTAATATTTCTGCTAGGTTTTAATTCTATCATTTAGTCCTCACCTTGAAATAAAGAATGGGCTAGAATAAGATAAACAAGATCTTGGCAAAGAAATATACTGGAAAAGGTCAGAGTATCGGTAGAATTATGTACCTGGTGCTAAGAAGGGAAGGAGACAAGAAAGTTGCTGAAGCAGTTGGAATAGGGAATAGAATGGTCAGTCAACCAATCAGCAATGAATAATGAAAAGGTCAGGCTACTTTTGAACATTACTATGTCTTTCACAAGCTAAAGTGAGCATTAAAATTCTAAGTCTTCAGAGCTTACCAAAGTTTAGCAAGAACTAAAAATGGCATCACACGAAGATTGTGATGATATTTAGAAATGATCTGGACCTCTGGGGGTAAATATGAGGTCACCCTTTGAGCACTGCCATCAGCTTGGTCACACTCTCCACTCCCCCCACACACACACACTCCCAATCCTTTCCTTCTCACTTCATGCATATCCATGGTACAGCTGCCCGATAAATCAGACAGAATTCTTCAAAAGGCCCCTGAGGGGCTGATAATCACAATAAATACTACAAGTTTATCCTCACACAGGCTTTCTTCAGAAGGTCTTCTGGGCCAGCCAGTTTAATTGTTATGACTGCTCTTTTTTACTTTCATATGGGATTGATGAAACACAGTGGCTTCCCTGAGGTCACCCAGCAGGATGGGTTCCATACCAGAAGTTTCCGTACTGCCTAAAGAACCAATGATGTTGCAGGACAGAACTCCATAGAAGCCAACAAAAATATGTCGGTGGGTGTTACAAAAGACTTCTTAATAAAATAGCAAAATCCACTTCTGTATCAAGATATTTCTGCGGGCTATGCTATGTTATCTTAGTGGGCTGTACTCACACCAAAATCAACCTAGTGGGAAACCAAATTTTGGATGTTTATAGTATGGATAATCCTTAGTGATGATTAACTATCTTTTTAAAATAGAGAATTTTCAAAAACAGAGAATCCACTCTACCTTTTATGATCTTAAACCAAGAACAATCAATGTGCATTCTCCTATCACAGTGGTTCTCAACTAGAGGCAATTTCTCCGAGTGGCGGGACATTTGGCAATGTCTATAGATATTTTTTATTATGAAACTGGGGAGAAGGGTATTACTGAATCTAGTGAGTAGGGACCAGGGCTGCTACTAAACACCTTACAATACACAGGACAGCCCCCCCAAACAAAGAGTTGTCAAGAACATCAATAGTGCCAACACTGAGATACCAATAGCTTTGAAGCAAAGATGAGAATTGGAACTGAAAAGAGAAAAACTGGCTGTAAGTCATATATAGAGCATTAGCATCTCCAGGTTTTTTCCCCAAATCTGGACAACAGGCAACTACTCCGTTACCATTCCTACGTTGCAGTCAACTCTCCAAGATCTATTCCCTTTATCAGTATTACTAAAACATAAGTACAACTATTTTAGGTTTTGTTGCTTTTGCCTTAGTGATAAAAATATATATATATCATGCTACCTGACCTGTGGTGGCACAGTGGATAAGGTGTTGACGTGTAGTGCTGAGGTCGCTAGTTCAAAACCCTGGGCTTCCTTGGTCAAGGTACATATGAGAAGCAACTATAAGTTGATGCGTCCTACTCCCCCTCCCTTTCTCTCTGTCTCTCTCCTCTCTCTGAAATCAATAAAGAAAATCTTTTTTTATTTTAAAAAGGGGCATGATGCTGTATATAATGCTTAGAGACATATATTTTGCTCCAAATTATAATGCTAAGATTCATCCATTTTTGTGGCCAGCTTCATTTTGACTGCTATATATTATTCCATTGTATAAATGAGCTACAATTTCTTTTGATGAACATTCAGGTTGCCTTCACGTATTTACTATTATGAACAACACTCTTAAAAATAACTTCTGTAAAACTCATAGTATGCAGATACATTTTTTGTAAATATATATAGGTAGGTAGTTAGATAGAAAGTATGAAATTATTTATACCTAACTATTAATAGTAATTATCTCTATGTTGTGGGATTAACAATTTTAATAATATAAAAATGATTTTCTTTTTTCTCTTATTTACATTTTCTATTTTCCTACAATGAACAAGTATATTTTTTGTAATAAAAAATTTCCTAAAAAGCTAAAAGATTGAAATTTTAAATAATGACAACAGTCAAACATGCACAAATATCTGAAAAATTGATATGACATCATAATAAAATATGTCACTTAGTTTAATCTAATTTACAGAATATTCATGAATTTGTTTTGTTGAATTTAAAGCTAGACTTTAACCAAAGTTACAGGTACATCTAGATTAACTCAATTTCTCAATTTGCCTACACGATATATAAAGCCGGAAGTTGACTTAACCTATACACAAACTAAACCTAACAGCCTGACCTGTGGTGGTACAGTGGATAAAATGTTGACCTGGAACACTGAGGTCACTGGTTTAAAACCCTGGGTTTTCCTGGTCAAGGCACATATGGGAGTTGATGCTTCCTGCTCCTCCCCTGCTTTCTCTCTCTCTCTCTCTCTCTCTCTCTCTCTCTCTCTCTCTCCCTCCCTCTTCTCTAAAATAAATAAATTTTTAAAAATATCTTTAAAAATAACTAAAACCTAACAAATAATAATAGGCATCAGAAGGCAAATAAGAGCAACTCTCTGCTTGTTGAGGTCCTTACACATAATTAAACAGTCAACTATATCTCAATAAAACTGGAGAGGAAGGGGAAAATCCACTTTCCTAGGAGGGAAAAACCTGCTAGGCTTGTTGCAAAAAATATATAGGTAAGTGATAAAATGTGATAGTGAACTTTACACAATCAAAGAAAAGACTGATACTAACAACAGCAAAAGTTTGTTTTATTCCCCCCACCAAAAAAAACCCAAAAAAAAATACTGTAAAGAAGTTAGCATTCTGACCACTCAAGATTAAACCTGTTGATTATCAATCATAACCTATTTCCAGCTTCTGTGAACGGATGATGACTGAGGGGTGATGTGGTCACCACTGTGTAGTTATACTACGGAGGGCCATCACTTTCTCAGCCTGGATGCTGCCTCCCATCGACAGAAAAGGCAACAATCGGCCTCAAGAGAAAAAAGCTGGAATGGAAGCTGTGCTCTCAAACATTAACCAAGGCAGACAACACAGAAATCGTTTCATTTATCCATGTCCCGCTCCTTGCTCCCATTTTTTAAAAAAACTCAACCTTTCTAAGTTTGTCAGAGAAAATATCTGAGTTAACTACATTTTTTCTTTAATTTTCCACCTCCTTTTCCTGAGTGGAGAAAATCTCAATGCTTACCTCAATGCTAAAGGATATTTTTTCCCTTTCTATATCACAGAGCCAGCCTCCCCTGCTCTGGACAGTGGTTGGAATTGTGTGCTCTGAGGGTTGAACAGTAATGTCCTGTAATACGAGATGAGAAGTGATGGGGAGGGACGTAGAAGAGAGGAAAATAGCCGCGGGGCTAACTATGGCAACAATTCATCTCTTAAACCCCCAAAAGTTCCTCCTTCAAAGAAAATGCCAGTCCCGCGAGGAGCAAGGAACTATAAAGAGTGCAAGCTATTGTCAGGTGTGACTCCTTTTGTCCCTGGAGAGAAAAAACAGACAGGTAATAGGGTTGCTGCCCATGCTTCCGCATGATGGGGCCCAACTGTGCACACAGGCACTTACAGAAAGACAGATCTGCAGGCTGACGAGATACCGGACGCAGAGCAGCTCACAGTGTTTGCCAGAGGTCTTATGGGGATCTTTTATTTCATTCCGAAGTAATGCCCTTTTTGTTGACAAAAGTAAATTGATGATAGTCAAGAGGGAAGCATTTGGTGGAAAAATTCTGTTGACCCTTCTCAGATTGAATTTGACCACAGAACAGGATACCAGCAGTTGCAGAAATGATAGATTATTGTAATGACTGCCAGAATGGCCTTTTGGCATGTTTAAATGGCAATAAATTTCACCAGGAAGAAAGCAATTTTACTACTTTAGAGCGGTAAGGAAACACAGTGTTTAAGGTGTAAATAAATCGTGGGTCATTAACAGCAAGCATATTCTGTCCATGGTACAGTTCTCAATCAATGGCTATTCATATTTAATTTAATTATGTGCATTTACTTAGCCAATTATGCTTTTTTGTTCCAGGTCACAGACTTCTCAGGCTGACAATTTTGCTCTCTTCCTGTTTCCCTTACGTCCATAAACACAGCCTAGCTTCTCCCTCATTTTTCCTTCCACAGGTACATAAATACGGTCAGGGTAGTTCAATAGTGCTAACTCACTGAATAGCCCACTGAGATGATTAAATTAGAGACTGATCTTCTGTGTGGTCTTTTCCTTGGCTCCAAAATCCCCTCTGTCGCTCGCTCATTAATCTGGCTCGGTCCGCACTGAACTCTGCCATTAAAGCAGGAGACGAGAGGGAGAGATGTGCGAGGAAGTTTGACAGTTCCTCTAGAATGATTGTATTAAAACCCACTTACCTTTATAGCTCCATCTCATTTGAGAATGTTAATAAGTTGCAATTTCATCAAGAGAAATATTGGTATCTAATCAAGTCAAAGGCTTGCTCACATTGGGATGGATTGTGTTTCCGAAGCATCACTTTAAAAGGTCATTTTTAAATACAGATTTAAGGTGATAATTAACAAAGTTCATTAATAACAACCTGCATAAGGGCCATTTAAAACATTTGGGCTCCATCTACAGTATCAGTTTCGGGCCACATTCAGCTCACTTTCAGTTTGTGTCAGCTTTGACCAGAGAAACAAAATTCAGGAGACACACACTCCAAATCAGACAGGTCAATACCATGCTTTACAGAACTAAATTAGTGTTGAACTTGGGTTGGCCAAACAAGTACAATCCCTCCAAAAGCCTAAAGCTCATTTTATATTAAGTACTGCATGCGTTGTCCTCTCTTGGGATGACTAAAAGGATAGTTGGGGCAGTTAGTCCCAAGCCTCACTGTTACCTCTAAAACCAGGCACCTAGATTTCTTTCTGTTGGTTTTGTGTTTCCTGGAATGTTTACTGAGACCACATTGGAAAGTTTTTCTGTTCCTATAATTTGGGAAACTACCAGGAACATACCAGGAGCCCCAAACACCTTTAGGTCAGAAAACATCACGTTGTTTATCTCAGAGGATCCTCAAGAACTACTGGATTCTGGACAGACTGTGGGAAGCACGGAGGAGACAGGGATGCTCACCACATTGAATTACCAACCAGCCCAGAGTCATGAGCCTGGCACCCTAGGTAGAAAAGGAGGAGAAAATACAAGAAGATAATAAATAAAGCTAGCCACCAGTGAAAGTTTCAGAAGGCAAAATTTGAAAAATGGGACTGAAAAGATGGGGAGTTACAGCAAGAGAAAAACTCATTAACATACTCATTAACAAACTCCTATGAGTTTGAAGATTTTAAAAAACAATCTATTAGTTGTCTTATTTTACAGGTAATGAAGAAGAGACCCAAAAAATCTGAGTGGCTTTCTCAAGGCTAACAGAGCTTGGTGATCAACCAGAATTGAAATAAGGACTTCAGATGGCTAATTCTCCGATTCCAGCAAACAGCATTCCAGGAAGGGCAAGCCCACTGAAAACGTTGTCGTCAGACTGCAGCAGAGGTGGAGATGGCAGACCTAAGGAGCAGCTGCAGTCTGGGGCCACACGCAGGAGCCTGAGAAAGCCTGCAGGTGTCCTCACCTCACCCCTTGGCGTGAGGTGCTGTGTGTGCTCACACTTCCCGAAAACAAAGGTTAATGTGTTTGGGTTGCAGGGGTGGGAATGCACAGTTTTCCAAGTCCAAACATCAGTTCCATTCAAGACCCAGGCTCATTTTTGTCATTATTGCTAGAGAGATAAAAAGAATACTGGGGAGGGCAGAGTATTTTTAGACTACAGGGCAAGGTTATCTGGCTGTGACTGAGATAAATGTGAAAGGTCAGAACCTTGCCAGGTTTTGCTACAGTAAGTCAAGTTGACCACATGTGAGGAAGATGGAATTTTTATAGAAGCTGTCGACATTTAAAAGCACACAGTCACGTGCAGCGATAAGTCAAGCTTCCCGGGTTTTTGATGGACTTCCCTCCCAGCCTCACTTCCTCAGCTGATCGCCTTATCTCTTAGTGCTTAGTTAATGCTCCAGCTAAATCTACCTCCAGTCTGGCAGACCAAAGGAAAGTCTGCCTGTATTCTCTTTGTTTACCATCTCCAGCTAAGCTAATTGTAGATTAGTGAAAATGTCCCTGCATGGGGTAATCATGACCACAGGGAAGGTGATGGTGTTGATGATGGTGATGATGATGGTGATGATGATGATGATGATGATGATGATGATGACGCCAGCATATGAAGTTGATGTGACAGCTTTCTCTATTTACTGATGGGTGCTAAACTATTAAAGCAAACAGCCTGAGATAAAATGTAAATGAAGAAACTTTAGTCAATAAATGACTGTTTACTTCACTTTGTGAATAAATATGGGTAGCCCTATGACTAGAAAAATTTTCATTTTCTTACTGTTTGATTTCTACTTGGTTGGCTTTATTATTATTTGCTTATTTTGCCAGGTTGATCAGGTACAATTAGCACACCTTTCTAACAAAGATTAATAACTCTTCAGGTCAACAGGGGCAATTAGATATGGGGTATATTACATCAATACAGTGTAAAGGGGATTTATTTATTTGATCTTGTGCTGTTAAGCATATGTGCGGTGTCATAGACTCCCATCTACACCACAGCAATGAGGGAGAAAAATCTGTTCATTCAAGTGTAGGTAAGAGACCTTGTATTTTAACGTTAATTGTCCTTATGCCATGCTTCCAAAAGAGGTTGTTTTGAACTGGTTTTGTGAAGATAACATCCACTGAGCAATTAACACATGCCAGGCATGATGCCACATCTTATGTGCATTTTTTATTTAAGTTTTACATTAAGCCTATGAGAAAGGTATGGAAAAACGGCTTCTTGCCCACCCAATATCTATTCTCCCTTTTGTCCTCAGCCACAGAACCCTAATTTTATTCATAGTGACAAACTGCCATCTAAAAAAATATATTTCTCAGCTTCCTTTATACTTAGGAATGGACATGGGAATAATTTCTAACCAATAAAATTTATGCAGAAGAGTTGTTTGGGACTTCAGAGATAGTTTCTTAAAGAAAGTTACCACTCTTTTTGTCCTTCCCTCGTCTCCTCCTTCCTTGTCTGGAAAACAGAGACAACATCTCCAACAGGTATCTTGGATCGTGCACTAGGATGTTAAGAGGTAGGAGCCTATGTCATTCTAATGACATCTCTATCTTTTTTTTATTATTATTATGGAAAGAAAAGAGAGAGTGAGAATAGGGAGGTAGGCAGGACATGAAGCAGTTGCTTCTCGTGTGTGCCTTGATAGGGCAAAGTTAGGGTTTCAAACCAGCGACCTCAGCATTACAGGTCAATGCTTTATCCACTGCACTACCACAGGTCAAGCTGATGACATCTCTTACACAGAGAGAAATAAAGTTTCATCTTTCTTAAGCCACTGATCTTTTGTATTTTCCATTCTATGTAACCCTATCCAACCTAGTAAATAACTGAATATTATCACTCTCATTATAGAGAAACTGAGGTTAGTAAGTGGCAGAGCCAGAATCTCAACCCAGGTAGCCTGACTCTAGAGCCTCTGTTGTTAATACCACACTGCTGATTAAAGGTAATTGAAATGGCAGCTTCCTGCTTTTACTCCTCATACTCATCACTCGAGTTTTAATTTTTCAAATTCAGTTGGCCCTGCTCTGTCTTGTTTTAGATATTTACATGTCATTTCCTTTGACTGAAAAGCACTTTTCCCTGTTCTTTGTCCAGATAATACCTAATTCAGCTTTTAAAACTTGATTTAGACATCACTTCCTCTGGAAGGAAGTGGTTAAGTTTCCTTCCAATATACCATCATAGTTCTCTCATCACTCAGCACTTATCACTCAGCATTAAGCCCCAATAGACATGGAGGAAGACACTATGTCTCTCCTTGTTATCTTGTTTACTGTTAGATAAAATAGTGCCTGGTGCCCACACAGGGCCAGGACTAGTGCTTATGCTTGCTAACTAACCTAGTGTACCTCATGATTCTATGAGGCCCAATGAATGAGGCAGAGTACCCAAAAGTGTCTTGCCTTAGTAGCCAGGAGTAATTAGTCAAAGACCAGATATGGCTCTAATCTTACTAACAAATCTTGAAAGCAAGGACTCAATTTTAAATTAACTATTCCCCAGAACAAAGTTCAACAATATTTTGTATATCTGCATCAAATCAAAGAGTACCAAGCATGCAAAAAAGCATAAAAATGTGCCTCAGAATGAAGGGGGGAAAAAGCAATTCATTGAAATTGGCCTAGATGTTAGAATTAACAGGCATGAACATTAAAACAGTTTTTATGGCCCTGGCCAGTTGGCTCAGCGGTAGAGCATCTGCCTTGCGTGTGGAAGTTCCAGGTTCGATTCCTAGTCAGGGCACACAGGAGAAGCACCCTTCTGCTTCTCCACTCTTCCTCCTCTCCTTTCTCTCTGTCTCTCTCTTCCCCTTCCACAGCCAAGGCTCCATTGGAACAAAGTTGGCCGGGAGCTGAGGATGGTCCATGGCCTCTGCCTCAGGCATTAGAATGGCTCTGGTCATGACGGAGCAAGGCCCCAGATGGGCATAGCATTGCCCCCTGGTGTACATCCTGGGTGGATCCTGGTCAGGCATATGCGGGAGTCTGACTACCTTCCACTTCTAACTTCGGAAAAATACAAAAACAAAACAAAACAGTTTTTATATTGATAATTATACAAAATTTAAGTAGACATACTTAAGACATAGAAGATATATATATTTCAACATTTGTTTTATTGATTTTAAAGAGAGGAAGGGAGAATGAGAGGGATAGAAATATCAGTCTGTGTCTATATGTGCCCTGACCAGAGATCAAACCAGCAAACTGTGTGTGCCAGGACAGCACTCTAACCAGCCAAGCGACTGGCCAGGGCAAGACACAGAGGTGTTTTTTTTTTAATTCAAATTCAGTCTGTAAAGATGAAAACTATAGTGTCTATGATAAAAAATAAAAAATTTAAAGAAACACTGGATGGAATTAATGGCATACTAAATATTGCAAAAGAATATATTAGTGAAATTAAAGACAGAAATATTAATTTTCCAAAAGGAAATATAGAGAGAAAAAAAAATGTTTAAAATGTGAACACCATCAGTGAACCTGAATGATTTTAAGCTGCCTAATATTTGTATAATTAGAGACCCCAAAGGAAGAGAAATTTTTTTAAATATTTGAAGAAATTATGACAAAAATATCCAAATTTGATAAAGTCTATAAATCCACAGATCTAAGAAGCTCAATGAAAGCTTAAAAAAAGCTACACAAAGGCACATCATAATAAAAATTGGTCAAATCTTTTTATAAAGAAATAACCTTAAAGACATCCAGAGGATATAGGGACACTTCCCAGTCAGAGGAGAAAAGATAAGGATGATGGTGATTTCTTGCAAGAAACAATACATGGAGGAAGACAGCAATATCCTTATAGTACTGAAGGGGGGAGGGGCTGTCAATCTAGAATTCTATACTAGCAAAAATGTGTTTTACAAATGAATGTCACACAAACATACTTTTATATAAACAAAAACTGAAATAACTCATCATTAGCAGACTCATACAACAAAAGATACTAAAAGAATTCCTTCAGGTGCAAAGAAAACAAGAGCCATTGGAAATAGGGTCTGCATAAAGGAATAAAGAGGAGAAGGAATGGTAACTATATGTGTAAATACAGTACATGACTTTTCTTATGACCTAAATCTTTTTAAAAGATAACTGACTGTTTAAACAAAATATAAAAACAATGTATTGTGGAATTCATAACATATATAAAGTAAAACTTCTAATAATAGAAAAAGCAAGAAGGGGAGAAATGGAAGCACTATTGTAAGGTTCTTACACTATACATGAGCTGGTATAATATCACTTGAATGTAGCCTGTGATAAGGTAAATATGAATGTTATAAATGCTAAAACAAGCATTAAAATAAGAAAACAAAAAATTCTACCTAATAACTGAATGAAGAACATGAAATGAAATCTTAAAAAAAATACTTAAACAAAAATAAATCAGAAAAAAAAGAGGGAAAAGGGAACAAAGCACAGGTCAAAAAATGATAGGCTTAAACCTAGTCAGGTCAATAATAGCATAGTATGTAAATGGTCTAAATACTGCAAAGATTATAAAATTGGATTTAGAAAAGGAAGATCTCACTACATACTGCTATAAGAAACACACTTTAAGTATAAAGATACAAATAAGTTAAAAGCAAAAAGATATACAATTACACTAAATAAAAAACAAAAAAAGCTAAAGTGGATGAGCAGATATATTAATAACACAAAATAGATGACAGAGAAAAGTATATTAGCAGAAATGAAGAAGGTTATTTCATAATGATAGAGGAGTGAAGTCAACAAGAGAACACAACAATCCTAAAAATTTATTTACCCAATAACAGAGTTTCAAAATATGTGTAACAAAAACTGTTAGAACTACAAGGAGAAACAGGCAAATTCACAATTATATTTAGAGATGTCAATACCCTTACTTCAATCATTGATAAAACAAGTAGACAGAAAAGCAGTGAGGATGCAGAACGTCTAAATAATATTATCAGCCAACTTGACATAATGGACAGTTTGACAACTATAAAACTATCCCTGAACAACAGCCAAATATTCATTCTTAGAACCTTTACAAAGGTGGGAACATGAATGGCAGAATTTAAAAGGGAAAAAGCCTTCTGAGCATGGTGGATATGTTCATTATCTTGCTTATGGTGATGGGTTCGTGAATGTATGTGTATATATATATATATATATATATATATATATATATATATATATATGTCAAAACCTGTCAAATTATAAAATTTAAATATATGTAGTTTATTGTTCATCATGCCTCAGTAATGTCATTTTAGATAGATATAGATATATAGTAGATACAGAGATAGACAGAGACAGAGACATAGACTTAGAGATGATATAGATAGATACAGATATGTGTAAAGACAGAGACAGAGATCCAGATAGAGCAGTGCTCTTTTCTCTGGGCTGATCCTGAGCTAAGGGTAAGATTAGCCTGTGTCCCTTTAAAATGACTAGTATATAAAATTCTCTATCCTAGACCCCATGAGTAATCACTTGAAATATTTTCTCACTCACTCCCCACTCACTTAATTTTGCTACAGAATTTACCTTACAAACCTCCAACAGTAAATTAGTTCTATAATCTTCCATCTTCAACCTAGCTCTATCCCTACCTGTGTGCCCAGGTGTCAGATTCCTCGCTTCCAATCTTCAGTTGACCCCCAATCTCCAAGACAATGCTTTTATTCTCTCATGTACATTCTGCTTTTCCCACCTGGAATGCTTACCTGGTAGCTTTTCAGAAGTCATATATAATGTTACCTCCTCCAAGAAGCTTTCCTTAGTTTCCTCCCAAGCAAGAGGAGTTAATCCCCACAGGTTCTAAGCACACATTATTTTATATTGTGACAGGATGTGTAGTTTCATATACAGTATTCCTTATTTATGTTCCTTGAGAGCTGGGACAAAGTCTTATAACATAGTACTTGGCACACAGTAGGTCACTAATAAATGATTGTTAAATTGAATTGAATGTATTATTTTTACCACTGCCATACCAAAAGGTTTTTGGACAAATCAGGTACTAGAAAATGGTGCACTAAATAGTTATGAATATTGACTCTACCTTCCAGTGTAGCTACATATAATAGGTATAATTTTAAAATCTGAATAAATTATTACTATGAGTCCTTAGTAAGAAAACAATATATATAGCAGAGATAAAACCATGCTCCTATTTAAAAATATAGACATTTCCTTTCTTTCCAAAAATTTACTTAACAAAATTCTATACTTAAAACATTCATTATTTCTACAAAAATTTTCTCTATCTTCCTCATTTTATACCACCCAGTCCCCAATGTTTATTTGTTTGTTTGTTTGTATAGAAAATAGCCCTGCATGAGTCAGTGACAACATCCTATTGGTAATCTATTGGAGCGTCTTGTCATCTAAAGAGTCTCATTTCTCCCTCTGGGGTCAGAGTAGGCCCCTGGAAACATTATGTTCTTATTCAACCCCTATCAACCCTTTATTGGGTTCAAAACCACAGTCCTTGGTATTTTAGGGGTTGAGAGAAGTAGCTTTGGGGCAGGTTGCCTGAGTTTGTATCTAGGGCCTACCATGTAATAGCTGTGTGACCTTGGACAAGTTATTTCACCTCTCCATACCACAGCTGCTTAGTAAGCAGTCAATGGATGTTAGCTATTATAATAGGCACCCAATAAACATGAATAAATAAGTGAATAGCAGCTCTTGAGTAAGAATAAGTAGGTCTTACACAGTTTGATTTGAGGGACATGGGTAAGTTTTTCCTAGTTAGAAAACATTTCACAATTCCTAAAATTTGACCATTTTAAAAAATCACTATTTTGAGTTAAACTGAACCCTCTGCCTGAGGTCTTTTTTTATCGGTTAGAAATAACACATCATCCTCATCATCATCATCTTGATCATTATTGTCATGTTATGTCAATTAGTCTTCACAACTGTCCTATAAACTCAGGACTCTTATTTATATTTGATAGGTAAAGCAAATGGAACACAAGAGGAAACTTAGTCCCAGGTCAAAAGGCAAGACAGTGGTAGTGCTAAGATTTAAACCCAGGCAGTCTGGTCCTGTACCTATGCTCAGAGGCACTATGTCTATCAGTTATTCATTCATGACATAAATATTTATTGAGTGTCTTTCATGTACCAGAATCCATGCCAGGATCCAAGCATCAAGGCACTGAGCACTAGTAGGCAGGAGGCAGAGTACATCCTGAAAAGCATAAGAAAGGTGAAGAGGAATGTGATTGGGAAGCATGGGAGATGAAGGAATTATAGTTCTATCTTTGCTCACGTTACAAGCTTACTACTGGTGATAAAACTTGAAGTTATCCTTAGGGTTGGCTTCTACTTTCACCATGTGTTCTGCCTCTTTCAGTGTAACCTCTGGAACCTTTTTTCCCAACTAAAGGCTGGTTTCTTCACTTACAACCTGGCCAAGCGTCTGTTAACCTCTCTTACGGTTGTAATATAAACACAACCTGCCTCACTGACTCTTAACTGTTGGAAAAATTAAATGAACAAGTCCAGACAGATACAGCACTAAAACTTTTGCTTCTTTTCTCCTGAACAACTTCTAGAAAATTTGATTCTGACAGCTCATTTGGTTAATGATCTGAAAGGCTTCTTCCAATCAAGCTAATCCCAAGACTAAAGAAAAGAATTTCCTCCTACTGTTTCTTCCCTGAGAAAAGGGGATGACATTTGGTTCGCAAAAGGATTCTTAAAAGACAGATAAAAAATGTTTGTGCAGAGGATGATCCTTTCAAAAATGAAAACCTTTGGTCTCCCTGGTCTAAACCCATCCTCAGGTCAAACACTTTCCCAGGCAGCTGTGTGGAATTACAGTAATAGTTCTCTTTGGTTGACTGACCTGAGAATCTAGGAGCTATGAACCCATTTATTTAAAATTAAATGGTAAAGAAAAAATCTGAAATCCTCACTGAACTACTGGTTCCAAAAGACTTCTTAAACTCAAAATGAAACTCAATTAAATTTCACATCTAGTTCCATTCCATCTCAGCACTAAAATTATTCTTTATTCATTTATTATTTATATCAATAATTATTTTTATATTCACTATTTTTATTTCAATTTATTGTTTATTTATGGCTCACTCATCATGCAATATTAACCAGGCTATAACATTGGCTCTGATGGAAAAGTGAACTCCTTTTTCATTTACCTTTATAAATATTTCAAACTTGTAGCCAAAATGCACAATTCCTTCATTTTCATATAAGCTCCTTAATGTGCTAAGTTATGAAGTACTACATACTCTTTGCTGAGTGTCCCCTTAATATAACTGCCCCCAAACTTCTCTACATTTAAGAGATGCTCATGCATAGAAATGAAATGTCACTGATTAAACTGCAACTCTAAACAGGCTAGAGGGTACGTGACTGCTGCATTAGAAAAAAATCACTGAGTCACGGATCAAATAGAAGAAACTGCCATGCTAATTTAGAAAATTTGGTTTGTATTTATCTTTGTGTTGACTCTAAATCTTGTTTAACAGTATCCTCAATCCAAGCACTATACAGTACCACTTATAGAGATGCAAATTCCAGTCACTTCAAGAACAAATGATTATTAAACATTATATTACATTGCATTTCATAATATTATAAAAATTACCTGTGCTTTGCTCTCTACTCCTAGCATGTGAATTTCTTTAACAAATAGAATATGTATAAGTTTTTAAATGAGTGAGTCTAGTAGTTCATCAAAGATTCAGTCATTATTATATATAGATTATATATATATATTCAATCACTATCCCATTTTAAATCACTATCCTGTCACTATTATATATATTTTATAGAGTTGTATATATAAAAATATATATTGGGGTTGAATCAGAACCATTCAAATGTTTGTTCTATTCAAAACTACCTTAAAAGAGCCAATCTAACCTTCAATTACAAGTACCCTAAGACTCTATTCTTGATCATTCTGTAGTAACAATATCAGTGTTCAAACTATACTACAACATTACAATAATTAAAACAGTATGGTACTGGCACAAAAACAGATATACAGATCAATAGAATAGAATAGAAATCCCAGAAATAAATTCTTGCTTATATGGCCAATTAACCTATGGCAAAGAAGGCAAGATATACAATGGGGAAAGAAAGTCTGTCTCTTCAATAAGTGGTGCTGCAAAAACTGGACAAATACATGTAAAAATTGAATTGTACCACTTTTTACACCAAATATAAGAATAAACTCAAAGTGGATTAAATACTTAAATGCAATACTTGAAACTATAAAAGTCTAAGAAGAAATCATATGCAGCAAATTCTCTGACATTGTTTTTAGTAATATTTTTTCTGATATATCTCCTCAGACAAGGGAAACAAAAATAAATAAATATGTCTACATCAAACAGGTTTTTGCACAGCAAAGGAAACTATCAACAAAACAAGAAGACAACCTACTGACTGAGAAAAGATATTTACCAATGATACATGTGATAAGGAGTTAATATCAAAATTTGTAAAGAACTCATACAACAACAAAAGAAAAAAAAACAGACAATTCAATTTAACAAATGGGCAGAAAACATAAATAAATATTTCTCCAAATAGGCTATAGATATGGCCAATAGACATATGAAAAGATGCTCAATGTCACTAATCATCAGAGAAACACAAATTAAAACCACAATAAGATATCACTTCACAATTGTCAAAATGGCTATTATCAATAAGTCAACAAACAAGTGTTGGTGAGAATGTGGAGGAAGGGAATCTTCATGTGTTGTTGGTGAAACTGTAAATTGGTGCAGCCACTAGGGAAAACTGTATGAAAGTTCCTCAAAAATTAAAAATGGAACTGCTTATAATCCAGCAATTCCACTTCTAAGAATTTATCCAAAGAAATGCAAAACACTAATTTGAAAAGATATATGTACCCTAATGTTCATTGCAGCATTATCTACAATAGCTAAAATATGGAAGCAACTTAAGTGCCCATCAATAGACAATTGGATAAAGAAGATATGGTATAATAAAAATGATATATTCAATGGAATATTACTCAACCATAAAAAAGAATGAAATTTTATCATTTGTCACAACATGAATGAACCTAGAGGGTACTATGCTAAATGAAATAAGTCAGACAGAGAAGGCAAATATTATATGATTTCACTTATATGTGGAATCAAAAAATAAAATAAATGAACAAATAAAAACAGACTCCTATAAACAAAAAATAATCCAGTGCTTGCTGGATGGGAGGGGATTGGGGACTGGGTGAAAAAGGTGAAGGAATTAAGTACAAATTGGTAGTTACAAAGTAGTTGTATGATGTTGGTGGGTACTAGACTAATCAGGGAGATCACTTTATAAATTATATAAATGTTTAACCACTATGCTATACTCCTGAAACTAATATAAAATAACATGTAATGTCAACACATGTCTAGTAGCTCATCAAAGATTCAGTCATTGGCCCTGGCCGGTTGGCTCAGTGGTAGAGCATCAGCCTGGCGTGAGGAAGTCCTGGGTTCGATTCCCGGCCAGAGCACACAGGAGAAACACCCATCTGCTTCTCCACCCCTCCCCCTCTCCTTCCTCTCTATCTCTCTCTTCCCCTCCCGCAGCCAAGGCTCCATTGGAGCAAAGATGGCCCAGGCGCTGGGGATGGCTCCATGGCCTCTGTCTCAGGCACTAGAGTGGCTCTGGTCGCAACAGAGCAATGCCCCAGATGGGCAGAGCATCGCCCCCTGGTGGGCATGCCGGGGGATGCAGTCTGTCTGACTGCCTCCCGTTTCCAGCTTCAGGAAAAAAAAAAAAAAAAAAGATTCAGTCATTATTTTATATATAGATTTTGCATACATATTGCTTGAAAGGATAAAAGAGGCCTAACCACCAGGCGCACATCAGGAGTATTCACAGAATCATGAATTGCTAGCCCTGTGGGATGCAAATGGGAAAAAGCAAAAAATACTATACATGTAACACACAGACATAGACAACAGTGTGGTGACTTCCAGAGGGGAAGGGTGGTGGATGAGGGGTAAGTAGAGATTGGCAAAGGGGAAATAAATGGGGACAGAAAAAGACTTTGCTTTGGGTGATAGGCACACAATGCAGTGTGTAGATGATGCTTTGTTGAGTTGTACACTAGAAACCTGTGTGGTTTTGTGAGCCAATGACACCAATTGGCTCATAATTAAAAAAAAAAAAAAAAGAGGTGAGCCTTACCAGGCGGTCGTGCAGTGGATAGAGCATCGGACTGGGATGCGGAGGACTCAGGTTTGAAATCCCAAGGTCACCGGCTTGAGTGTGGGCTCATCTAGTTTAAGCAAAGCTCACCAGCTTGAGCCCAAGGTCGCTGGCTTGAGCAATGGGTCACTCGCTCTGCTGTAGCCCCCTGGTCAAGGCACATATGAGAAAGCAATCAATGAACAACTAAAGTGCCGCAACAAAGAATTGATGCTTCTCATCTCTCTCCTTTCCCATCTGTCTGTCCCTATCTGTCCCTCTCTCTGTTTGTCTCTGTCACACACACACACAAAAAAAAAATGAAGTGAGAAAATGCATTCCTCACTTCATGGATAATGATCCAGTCCTTTTTTGGCCACAAATCCCAGAAGACAAGCATTAATTAAAAAGGTCATTACAGAAAAGCTTTCAGGAGAGGATAGAAAACTAGCAGAAAAATATTTCCAACTCTTCTGTATTATTTCACCCAAGTTGATTTTTACTCCTACATAACAATTGTCTATAAAGTTACAAAGAAAGCAAGGGGTAATGTGAAGCACAAGATGGCATAAAAAATTTTATTCCGCATTTAGCCTCAGCACGGTCTCTTAGAATTAGTACTTCAAACTACTGGTATTTAAATAAATTGCGGTACGATGTCTTTCCTTCAAGCTGTCACTTCTGAATAATTGGCCTTGTCTGTTGGTAGCCAAATATGAAGTAGAACAAAAGGTATTATTGTGCTTGCAAGGTACCCACTAACTATAGCATGCTGATTTCATTTCTAAGTTAAAAAAGAATATGTACACCCGTAAACATTGATTTATTCTCAACTCTCTGATGACAAAAGCTAAATTAGTCTAAAAATTATGAGTATTGCATCTGTAGACTACCCTTGTGTTATAACTACTCCACCTCTTTAATCAATTTGCTATTCCAAAGTGGAAAATGATTTAGGAAAAGGTGTCAAATAGGAGAGAAAGAAATTTTAATTTGGATAAGTTAGTAAGAAAACCGCTTTTTGAGTCTTTAACGTTTAAACTGTCCATAGAGACTCAGAGATGAAGGTGATGGGAAGGCAGGGAGTCGAGGTGCGGGCCAGGGGCTAGGAAGGGAGACTAGATGCCACCATAGGCACTGTCTAGCCCCGTGACAAATGAAAAGGAAGAAGAATGGGGGAGTTACATGTTGAGGAATAAAGAGAAAAAGCAACAGAGACAGGTGGCAAAAAGAACAACTGTGAGACACGGGCATGAATAAGGGAGGACAAAGGGGAACATGAAAACTGGAGGAGAGAGGAACGAGAAGCAGAGAGGGGGCATGAAAAGAGGGAGCCCGGAGGCCCCTGCGGAGGAGAACGAAGGGAAACGAGGGAAGAGGAAGCACAGCCCCTCCATCCTGGCGTCGCCTTCATCTTCGTCTTTTTTTTTTTTTTTTCAGATGGCACACTGACAGAAGATTAATTCAAGTCAGCTGCTGAAAATAATTATTGCATTATGGGAGCAGTAATCATTATTTAGAACATGATTAAATATGTCTGCACCTATTGACTCTGCCTATGATTTATGTATTTGTTTAGTCAATAGTCTAATGTAAATGATGTAATTAATTATAGATGGTGGTGTCAGGTCATTGGTGAAAACAATCTGAGGAGAACAAGGGCTCTGTTTTTTTCATGACAGATGCAGGGCGGGGGGGAGGGGGAGGGCTGAGTTGAGGGAATTCCAGGGGAACTTTTTCACGTGTGAATGGCGGCTTGGATCTCAATTTGCATGTTGTCTTTCTCTTGTTCAGCCTTCGTTTAGAAATTGAAATAACTTGTTAAGCAAAGGGGAAGGGAGCCCATGATTACCAAGAGGACGCCTGGGACTTGGGCGGGTGAGGAGGTAAAGAGCCAGCTGCTCCCTAACACAGGGGAGCGTGGCACCATCATTTACCGCTTCATAAAATTAAATGTTTTCCAAATTAAATCAGTAGGCAGTGTGCAGGAGGCCTACTATCTCTAATAACAATTTTTCAATCAATATTAGGGGCCTGGCCGTTATGGAACCTGAGCTGGGCAAGTTAGTGCAGGTTTGGGAGGGCGTGCTGGAGGGCTGGGGAGTGGAGGTGGAAACGAGGTTTGAGGACTGAGGCTTTCAATCAAAGCAAAGGTTTAGAAAATAGAGATATATATGCATGGTGGGTTTGCCATCACTGTGAGTCTATTCCCCGTAGATTTTTCTCTTAACTGATAATTCGGTCAGTCACATTCCTCAGAGGGAGGTCATAGGTCACCCCAGCCCCTGTCAGGCCTCAGAGAAACCATTTCCATTTTAATGCCGCAGCTATAATCTATCAAAGATGTGATGTACAAGATACAATGAATTTAAGTGGTCTTCATACATCACTGAGCTTTCATGCCTTCACCTGGGTAATAGTCTGAATTACTCTCCCTACCTCACAATCTGTCACCCCCAGTAAAATAACTGCCATGCTGGTGTTAATGGCAGATTTGTCCAAATTGGAGCCACAGTAGCCAAAGTCATTCTGCATCATAAACTTTAGCATTTAGTGCCTCGCCTGGAAAGGACCCATAGCTTAAAATTCTTCTGTAAATAATTCTGTGGAGAGGCTCCGCTCATGTTTTTATTATCAGCGCTAAAATAAATCTCGCTGAGGCTACACACTGTCTTCCTTCTACATTTCTCTGTGTCTCGTCCTCCCATCCTTTCATTCAAGCCTGTCTAATCTGACCTGCCACTTTTCCCTGAAAGGTATCTAATAGACACTGATCTCTTCCTTAGACAATAAACACAGCAGAGTTCAGAAGAATCAGCTCATAGTTATTGACCTTCCCTACAGCTCAACTATTAACCCTTCTTATTTTACCACGAGGTAGTAGAAGTCCTCTAAGTTTACCATGAAGTAGTAAAAGTTGCTGACACATAGCTCTCCCATTCTATCCTTGTCTGTGGAACCAGTGCCCTGCAAAAACTCCAAAGCCGTAGCTCTCTGGGGTCCCCCTTATTCGAGGTTCATGTGTCCCTCTCTGTTTCTTTTTTAAATTTGTTTTTCAATACAGGAGACATATTATATTGGTTTCAGGTGTGCAACGTAGTGATTGTACATTTATGTACCTTAAAAAATGATTACCCTTTTAAATCTCACACCTACCTGATACCACACATAGTTATTACAATACTATTGATTATATTCCCTGTGCTGAACTTGACATCCCCAGGATTGTATTCTTTTCACTTGTTCCGTGGTCTGCCATCACCAATACTCAACCTTCTATTCTATTTGTAACCTTCAGATCAAGAGATAGAGATCTGGGTTTGAATTCAGTGTCTGATACCTAGCAGAAATAATTTCACGGGATGATATCAGTCCTAACCCAAACAATATTTGCCATCCCACCAATGAATCCATATGATAAAAAAAGACTACTGTATATAATGGTTGATCATTTCGATATTAAAACCCCTGGATCAGACTAAGAAAGACAGGTTAGATTAACTGGCTACTGGCATTCACCTCACCAAAGCCCCTGTATAAGCATCTTATAGTAATGTAACACTGTGTTTAAGAAACTCAAAGTAGTCAGGCAATAATGAGAGGGGACATCCGTTTCTGTGCATCAATCTAACATGATAAAAATACCCACTGTAAATGGAATTTCATAATAAATTACAAATCTTCCTGGAAAGAGGCAATTTCACTTTATTCATAAGTTACCTAATACAAGAGCCACCCAATGCTTATAATTAATAATCACAGAAAATTTTTTATAAGTCCAACTATATTAATAATTACATTAAGCGTGAATGAGCTGAACACTTCACTCAAAATGCAGAGGTAGAATGGATCTAGAAAAAAAACACAAGATCTTATTCTCTGTGTACAAAAGAAATGCTTAAAATTCAAATATATAATAAAAACTGTTAGAGGACTCTGCTTCTAAGCCATAATAGTTTTTCTTACCTTATTCTTCATATCTGTAAACTAGGGGGCCATTAGGACTTACAGATATTTACCTCAGGGCTATGATAAGGTTTAATGAAGTAAGGTTTATAAAATGTCGTGGGCCACTCACTCTCTCCACAGGTTGTGGATTTCTAGAAAGGGAGGCAAAGCTGTCTAGAGAGCTGATGGCTTGGTTAAAAGGCCAGAAAAGTCAATAGCATTGAAATTATTTAGGAAAGGTTCAGACAGAACATGGAGCCGCAATTATTCCTTCAGGTTTCAGACTGCTTGTGTTTATCAATAACAAGAGTCTGGCACCCCGTTCCTGATAGCACTTTCTTTAAGATAAACAGTATATTACTCATGCTGAGGGTTTCTCCAGCAGGCTCTGTTGGCTTCCACTCTCTCTGGGCCCCTTGGCAGTGAGTCGTACACTCAGGAGATGTAAATTAGAAATATGCTCACAGCCAGTCAAAACCAATGAGAGCCCTTCCCTTCAGCTGTGAAGAAATGTGGCAAAAATTGGTCAAAACTAGAAACGTGCTGTCAATGTTCTTGACCCCAGCATGGAGCAGACCTTATTGGACTCTCCAGTATGTTCACGAGGCGTGTTGTAAGCAAATATGATACAAACATACACAGTGAAAAGATGGCCTCACTCCTAGTCACATCCCAGCAGGCCGCTGGAGAGATAGCACACCCCGTGGGCATAGATGTCCCAAGAAATCTCTTTGTCATAATCCTGCACATCTTTTGGTCTGCAACTTTCTTGAGATTATTATAGATACCAAAAATAATCATTTAACTTAATTTTCCTTCAAAAGAAACAAGAACTTACACAAGGTCTTACAAAAAGTTTTTCCTTAAAAAGTGCAGATTGATTTTAACAAATAATTAACTTCACCTCCCCAAACTAGATAGAACTGAACAAAGAGCTAGTAAATTGTGTGACCCAGTATTTAGAAAACCATCATAGGTTCCCAAATCAGGTGATGAAAATGTCCATCTAGGAAACACCTGTTCCCTCTCTGCCGCCACCAAGGACAAGGCCTCAAATGATATCGGGCTGTGTGCTGACAAGACTCGGGTTTCCTAAAGTGGTCGCTTTTCCTGTGGGAAAACACCTTGTAAAATGGGACGGAAGCAAGGTTTCACTGACCTCTTGTTTGCACACCTTGGTAGTTTACAAAGCTCGTCCTAAACATTTAGAGTCAGAGCAGCAAAAATCCTGCCACCCTTCATCTCCCAGAAAGGTGTCAGCAAGAGCCAGAGCTCTGCTCTAGCTCAAAACACCTGGCTGTGTCCCTGAAATTCGTGCTGCTCAGACCTCAATGCATGTAAAGTAAGATTGACAGATAAAAGACAGGATGCTCAGTTTGCTTTGAATTTCAGTTCATCAAACAATGTGAAAAAATAGAATGATGTTCCCAAAAAGGCATGAGATATACTTATACTTTAAAAATATCATTTGTCTGAAATTCAAATTTAACTTGTCCTGCATTTTTTTATTTGCTTGTTCGCATGTGTGTGCTTTATTTTGTTTACTAAATCTACCAACCCTAGAACAAGAATTACCTGGGAAGTTTACTTTACCATGTAGATTTTCAGTCCCCAAACCCCATAGGTTTGGATCTGATAGTTCTATTGTGGAATCAAGAAATCTTATTTTTTAAGTAAGTGCTCTAGACACATCTAGTGCAGGCAGACTTGAAACCACTCTGTAAGAAACACTTCTTCAATGGTAGAGTGTCCCTGATGTTCTTTCATATATCAGCTGCAAAATGTTTTCAATTTAAAGGTGCTAGTTATTACAGCTTTGCAATGGGAAGTCTAATATCTTTGCCCACCCTTCTAAAATCCCTAAGATAGATAGAGTCCTTGATCCTCCAGAGGGGAGAAGAACAAACAATATGAATTTCTGTCAAGGGATAAATGGAGCCTATTACCTCTTACTGGTCATTTTCCTTTTTCACATATAGAATAAACTGATTTCTGTTGCCGTATTTCTTTTGCAACTTGGGTATTATTTACAATAAATTGAATCCTTTCCAGGCTTGACATATTACACTGATCTATGACTTTGCTTTCATTTTGTCCTGTTAACTAGAAACCCACTTCATCATGAAATATGTTTCTCACACTATCCCCCATAGTGAGTAAAAACATTGATAAAGCATCATAAATTGTAGGTCATTTCTCAAATGCTTCCTGTTAGAGTGAGGATTGGGAGAAGAAAAAGTAAGGACTGATCAATGGCCACTTGATAAAATTTACGCTGAACATATGAACAGAAAAGCAATGGATATATTAGAAGCTGCATTATTAGATGCTTGTTTCACATTCAGACTGTATTCTTTACTCCATGATCCCAAAGGTAATTTGGCCTTTCTCTCTCTAGCAAACTTCTCCCACACGTAAATAAATTAATTAATGGAAACTTCTAATAGTCATTTTTGCCTAAGTCACCTCAATGATTGACAAGAAAATAATATACCTAAGCTGTCAGGATAGTTACCCAATCCTCTCCTTTATTTTGTGTAAATCTTGGGTACATATTGATGCTTAAAACCTAATGTGGACCAGAGATGTGGAAATAACTCTGACCCCAGAATGCACAGTATCACCACTATAATGACATGCAAATTTACTGAGAGAGAGAGAGAGAGAGAGAAGAAGAAGGAGATGGAAAAGAAAAAAGGGAGGCGGGTTAAAAGAGAAGGATGAGGTCCTTTTAAAACCTGTTTCATCTGAACTGTTTTCCACACTCTTTCTCTAAAACATCCTGGGTATAGCTTCAAATATCTAAAATCCTTGACTATCCCAAGAAATCAATGCTTTTTCTTTGCCATAACACAATATTCCCTTTATCAACCTCTCCTCCCTTGGAAGCTCTGCCTCACTAAAATTAAAATGTTTTTTATGAATAAACTCAACTATGAAAATAAGTGTTCACCAATGTCCTAGTAATGCAATGGCTCCAAGTTCCCAGCCCTAAGTCCTGCAGTATGTAGGGTACATATGTCTTAACATAGGAGGCTGAGTATACTTCTGCCAACTCTTCTCAGCCACGTATTGAGGAAAATAAACATGCCTCTCAGGATTGGTATGAAGAATAGCTTATAAAAATGAGTGTGAAACCCTCTGCAAATACCAAATGCCATATGAATGCTAAGTAATAATAAAGATCTGTATGAATGCAGCAAAACAGCCCTATTTCTGGGTGCTTTTTCAAACTGGACACCAACCATTTAAGATTCATCCATCATTCACCTTTGGGCATCCCTTTTGTTATGGAAAAATAAAATGGGCTTGTCTTCATTGCAAGGAAATAGAAAAATTAAATTTCAAAGCATTTAAAGACCACATACCTTGACCATTTGAAGTAATGGGTTATGTTAGTTAATAAAGATAATGCTCATGAAGTAATGAAGGGGAAAAAATACCAATTACCATTATGACTTTGTTTTCTGCTCAAAGGGTATAAGATTCTAGGTGCAAGTAGATTTTAGAAACATCATAAAAACAGGTGGCATACAGCCAATATCACAGGGCATGTATAGTCATTATGCCTGTTCTTAACTCCTCCAAGAAGTCACTTGTCAGTAATCCCCGGGCATTGTCTATGTGTTGGAGGACAGGGGAAGGAGGGGAAATACGGTGTTCATAAACAACATACCAATGACTGTCATCCTGAAGCCCCTTTCAGCAAGAATAATAAGAAAAAAGAAAGAAAAGGAAGGGACAGGAGGAAGGGAGGGAGGGTGGGAGGGAGGGAAGGAGGGAAAGAAACTCTTCTCTAGCAAACCATTTCCTCCAAAGACATGATTCACTAACATTTGATTTGACAAGTTATAAGCCCTCTTAACATTATTTTTCCCCTTTGCTGTTCATTTGGGGAGCAAAGATTTATTGCCTCTCCTGAAAAGGACAAGGGATGCACTAGAAATAAGAATTAATAGGGTTTTTCCCCCATTGCCCATCCTTACAGAAAAGAACTACTTCTTGACTAGATTCTTAATTCGTTTTGGCTCCAAGATACAGTGAATCTTTCTCTACAGTATTAAATAAAATTGGGAGACAAAAGCAAACAGTAGTGAGGTTGTGAGGCAATGGTAGGCAATCCATTTAAAAATCAAATCTTCTTCCCATGTGAAGTTTCCTTTCCACACTCAGGCAATGGCCCCTGTCACTGAATTGCCCTCCTTTTAAATGTAGTGTGCATAAATCTGCCATACACACGTCAAATTGTGTAGGGTTTGCACTGGATGTACGCTAAAAAAACTTATGTAGATGTTTGTTTATAAAAATACTAAGCAATTATTGTTTAACAAACCAAAGAGAAGAAAAAGAGGCTGGCTCCTAGTCTGCATGGATATTGATAGGTATGTAATGAAGTGCTCTAGGAAACAATAGTCAGCCAGGAGATCCAGGGACTTAGTTGCATCAAGTTTTACTCCTGGAAGCAAAAAACACAGTGTTTGTTTCCTCCCTAAGGGAAGATAAGTGATCTAAAAAGAAAGCCAAAAAGGAGCAGGTAAAAAATGTCCAACAAAAAGTATATGAAACTAACTTTGATGAGCGCCGTCACGTTTTATCACTGGTGACATAGGAGTGACCACCTGATATATGTATATCACATGCACATATGTCCTTTTAAAGCAGTCCTGACTCTGGCTGTGCACAGGGCAAAGAGCCTCTCGCCATTCCCAGTATAATACCTGATTTTCAGGGATTTATAACTAAACTGAAGACTTCCTTCAGAGTGAAACAAGATTCACCAAGTCTCAGCTCAAAGCACAATTTTGTTTTCAGGGTTCTGAGAAGTTTGGTTTGGTCATTATCAAGTTATGGAAATGCAAAAATAAATAAATCAAAGCTTACAAGGCTCTGGCTTTTTTCCCTTTTTAAAAAAAAACCCTTATGGAATTTTTCAATAGCTTGGTTAATCTAAAATGACATTTAGTCCAAAATATGGATATCTTTTTTAAATGACTGCAATTTGACATTTAAAGATTGGTTATTATACATGCCTAGAAGCTGCCTCTCCAAAAAATATTTGGCAGTACTGTGCAATATCATATGTATCACACATACTTAATGCCAACTTTCCAAATGATCCCCTCTTATGCTGGGAGGAGGAAATAGCTTTTAACAGGAATGACAAATATATTACCAATTCAATTACTGCTTTATTATATTGCACTCATTAAAAATTGCTTGAAGAGTAGCATAGATTGTGCAAAAATTACTTAATTTCATGCATCATTTTATAATTAATTATTTACCTCCAAATTAATATTAGCTGAAAGATCTTGAATACCTTGCCATTTAAGACTCTTGGCAAACTACAATGGTGATTCCTTACAGGCTACAGAGCATAAAAGAAAATAATTGAGATCAGGATAATGCCTAATAAGCATTCATAGAATGAACCATTATTGTTCTACCCAAAAAGGAAATAGTATTTCCACATGCTCCACAATGTGTTTCAAACTATACAAATTTCAATCAATTATAAGTAGGTTCATTTAAAAAAAATAAAAATTGGCCCTGGCCGTTTGGCTCAGTGGTAGAGCGTCGGCCTGGCGTGCAGAAGTCCCAGGTTGATTCCCGGCCAGGGCACACAGGAGAAGCGCCCATCTGCTTCTCCACCCCTCCCCCTCTCCTTCCTCTCTGTCTCTCTCTTCCCCTCCCGCAGCCGAGGCTCCATTGGAGCAAAGATGGCCCGGGCGCTAGGGATGGCTCCTTGGCCTCTGCCCCAGGCGCTAGAGTGGCTCTGGTCGTGGCAGAGCGACGCCCCGGAGGGGCAGAGCATCGCCCCCTGGTGGGCGTGCCGGGTGGATCCCGGTCGGGCGCATGCAGGAGTCTGTCTGTCTCTCCCTGTTTCCAGCTTCCGAAAAATACACACACAAAAAAAAATTTAATTCATTCTGACTCTCACCTACATGGTATTTCTTTCCCTTAATGAAAAATGTTTATGTAACATTGACAAAAACACATATTTATAAGATGCATTAAGAAGGTGTGATCAAAAGCTTTTGCAGAGTCATTTGAATATCATCACTATGACACAAATTCAGATCATTTTAGAAACAGACAAATCTTTTGAAACAAAGACATGACTAGTCAAGACTTGTGATTGAAGCTAGCATAAGAATTTTGGTATGGCCAGACTAATAAAACTGGTTTGCCTGGCAGATTGGTTGGTTTTTCCTGTAACCCTTAAGCTCAGGCTGAAAGCAGCATAAAAGAAGGAGGGAGAATAGAAATTGTTTTCTGCAATGAAAGCATGATTAAAATGTGTGGCTCTTTTTTTTTTTTTTTTCTTTTCTTTTTTCATTTTTCTGAAGCTTGGAAACAGGGAGAGACAGTCAGACAGACTCCCGCATGCGCCCGACCGGGATCCACCCGGCACACCCACCAGGGGCGACGCTCTGCCCACCAGGGGCGATGCTCTGCCCATCCTGGGCGTCGCCATGTTGCGACCAGAGCCACTCTAGCGCCTGAGGCAGAGGCCACAGAGCCATCCCCAGCGCCCAGGCCATCTTTGCTCCAATGGAGCCTTGGCTGCGGGAGGGGAAGAGAGAGACAGAGAGGAAAGCGCGGCGGAGGGGTGGAGAAGCAAATGGGCGCTTCTCCTGTGTGCCCTGGCCGGGAATCGAACCCGGGTCCTCCGCACGCTAGGCCGACGCTCTACCGCTAAGCCAACCGGCCAGGGCGTAAAATGTGTGGCTCTTTTTAATTCATGAAACAAATACTACATGCCGATTACAGGACATATACTGTTCTAGGTGTTGAGACAACAAAGAAACCAGTCATGTTCACAATGTGTGTATGGTCTACAATCAATACATTTGGATTTCTTAATTTTAATTTTAATTTAATCAGACATATGTCTAGTCTATTGACATATACTTGTGAAACTATAAAAATCAGACAAAAGACATCAGCTCTTGTTTCTGTTCAACAAACAAAACTGAATGGGTGAGTCTTTCAGGAGGGTGCAGTCAAAGAAAGGTGCCTGTAGCATCAGTCAATAATCTGTCAAGAGACAGTATGTTTTCTCAGCTATCTGAACTCCTTCGGAAACAAAAACAAAAAACAAAAAAACATGCCTTGTAAGACTGTTCAACTGCTTGACCACAACATAATGGATAAAAACGGTATGTAATTTTGAAAATGTTTCAAGTTACAATGCATTTTTATATGCTTTTCCACTTTCAATCATCACATTAAGTCTGAGATAACGCGGCATGTATTATTCTTATTTTCTAAATAAGAAACTAAAGTTGGAGAGGTCAGCCACACAGGAAGAGGAGATTGGGGACTAGTCAAGAACAATAAGAAATAATAATAACGGGTAACGCAGGCTTAAATGCAAATTTTTCTGAAGTTTGGATTGTCAATGAATCTTTTTAAAATCTCAACACGTGTGTATTTCTGTTTCTTTCATTTAGTCACTGAGGCTGTTATTTGCCGGCCATAGTCAAACCAGCCAGAACATGCTGCCGCCAGTATTGCTGATGGTCTTAGATACTGGTCAAGTAGTGATCAGTTTAACTTCACAGTAAGACTGCTAGGCATCACAACACAAAATGCAAGTGGACTTTGCCTCCACCTGACTTTTTCTGCCTTCAAAGTAAACTAAAACCAAGACATTTGCTGCCAAAAAGGGTGTTCGAGTGTTTGAATCACCTAGAGAGGCTACCTATCAATATAGGAGTAAAAAATGGTGTTGATAATATGTCTAATCTCCATTTTCCTCTGCCTGTGTATATCATCACTGCATTGTACAGCTGGACGTAATTAAAGCAATGAATAAGTGCAGTGAATTAAAATAAAGAAAATGATCCATTTACCTCTGACTTTTCTCGATCTTGCTCTATAATAGAATAAAGGCAAATCACTTATCTCTCTCTAAAGGACACTTGGCTGCATTATTTATTTAACATAAAGAAATAGAGTGATCATCGATATAGAGTGTGGTTTACAGTACAGATTGTAGAGCATTGAAAAAAACGTGAGACTTACAGTCAAATCCTGGCTCTAAACCTCCTTCCACCACTTGCTGTATGACCTTGATCAAATCACCTCTCAGCCTTAGTTTCCCTACAAGGAAAAATAAAACATGAATAATAATAGCGTCCTGCTAGCTCAGGGGTATAACAAAGTGAAAACACTTTGTAAACTGCGCAAAGGACTATACACAGGTGAGGTATCAATTTTAAGGTACTGTTATTATTTTCATGATCACAGGGGATTTTTTTTTTATTTTAAATGTAGGTTTTTAAATGCCTGAGAAAATGGGGCAGTCGCAGAACCATGACTTTAAACAAACTTTATTTGGGCGCATGACTGACTGGCAATTGTGTGCAATCATTTTAGCTGTCACAGGCCCAGAGAAATGTGGGAGAGCTCTTCCATGAAATGTTTATATTTCATAAACAAAATGATGTGCTTAACAGTCAGAGCGATGGGAGGGTTCCGGCTAATGCATTTTCCAATGTGTGAGGCAGATTATTAATGCGCTCCAGTAGCTGTTAATTTCAGTTTGCCGGAATGATTTATGGGGAGATAAAGGAGAGAGACATAATCTAATTGAGATCAAAATCACTGTTCTAGCAGCAAAGCACCAGCATGGACCCTAGGCACAGAGGAATGATTAATATCTAATAAGCAAATAATCCGTTAAATTATTATAAACATTACTTTTGACAACTCTTTTGTTGGCAAATGAAAGAAAAAACGGAAAAAGAAACAAAAGATCTAAGAATCACCACTCTCTCTAATAATAGTGTAAAGGCACATTAGTTAGAGCAAGGGTGATGGATATTGTGATGGGCGTGAGTGTTATGACCAATTTTATGTACACTGGAGAGGTATTTTTATCATAACATAAATGACAACTGACTACCTGAAGCAAAATCACTCTTCAGAAACAAAAATAAACACCAATTTTCAAAGTGTGGCTCCTCTTACTACACCTTATCATTACCTTTCTAGTAAGTGTGCCAGTCTCTGGCCGCTGTGTACATAATCAGACACAGAGCCTAAAAAGAAGAGGTCAGAGCCTCTCTTCTCACACCTGCTCCTTCTCATTTTCTTCTTTTTCTTCTTTTTCTTTAATATGGGAAAATGCACATAACATAAAACTTACCATTTTAACCATTTAAAGTGTATATTTCAGTTGCATTAAGTACATTCACATTGCTGTGCAACCATCAGCACCATCCAACTCCAGAATGTTTTCATCCTCCAAAACTGAAACTCTATACCTACTGAATAACTCCCCACTCTTCCTCTCCCCCAGCCACTGGCAACCACCATTTTACTTACTGTCTATAAATTTGACTCATATAAATGGAATCATACCATATTTCTACTTAACATAATATTTTTGAGGTTCATTCATGTTGTAGCATGTGTCAGAAATTTCCTTCCAGCCCCAGCTGGTTGGTTTAGTGGATAGAATGACAGCCCAGCATGCAGATGTCCTGGGTTCAATCCCCAGTCAGGGCACACAAGAGAAGCGAAATCTGCTTTTGTTCCTATCCCTCTCCCCCTTTTCTCCCTCTTTCCCTCTCACAGCCAGTGGCTCAGTTGCATCAGCTTCAGGTGCTGAGGATAGCTCACTTGATTTGAGCATCGGCCCCAGACAGGGGTTGTCAGGTGATTCCCAGTCTGGGTACATGCAGGAGTCTGTCTCTCTATCTCCTTTCCTTTCACTTAAAAAAAAAACACAACTAATTATTACCCTGGCCAGTTGGCTCAGTCGCAGGCATCAGCCAGGCATGTGGAAGTCCCAAGTTGATTCCCAGCCAGAGCATACAGGAGAAGCACCATCTGCTTCTCTACCCTTCCCCCCCTCCTTTCTCTCTATCTCTCTCTTCCCCTCCCTCAGCCAAAGTTACATTGGAGCAAAGTTGGCCCGGGAGCTGAAGATGGCTCCATGGCCTCCACCTCAGGTGCTAGAATGGCTCCAGTTGCAAAGGAGCAATGCCCCGGATGGGCAGAGCATTGCCCCTGGTGGGCATGCCAAGTGGATCCCAATTGGGTGCATGCAGAAGTCTGCCTCTCTGCCTCTCTGCTTCTCACTTCAGAAAAATTCAAAAAAAGCAATTATTATATGTACATTACACGAAACTAAGATAATTTTATTTCTTTTGGAAATACAAGGTGAGGCAAAAGTAGGTTTACAGTTGTGAGTACATGAAAGAGAGTTCTTGGATTATTTTTTATTAATTATATTATTTTCCATATGAACAACTTTAAATGTACTTTTATCCCACCCTGTATAATTATAAGTGGGGTTACTGGATCGTATGGTAGTTCTGTTTTTAACTTTTTGAGGAACCTCCACACCATTGTCCACACTGGTTATATTGGTTAACATACAACAGTACAGAAGGGTTCTCTTTTCTCTACATTCTCACTAGAGAATTTGTTATACTTTACCTTTTTTGATAATCATTCTAATAAGTGAAGTGATATCTCATTGTGTTTTTGATTTGCATTTCCCTGATGATTAGTAATGTTGAAGACCATTGCATGTTCTTATTTTATCATGTAGAAAAAATATCAGGGGTGGCAAGATGGCGATGGAGTAGGCAGACATACTAACTTCCACCTCCCAGAACCAAAGTGGATTACAACTTAATTTTAAGAACCATCATCTGGAAAAACCAACTTTGGACTAAACTAAGAGGACTCTTTAACCAAGGAACATCAAAGAAGACACACTGAGACTGGTAGGAAAAGTGGAAACGTGGAGAGGGCTGCCCAGCTCCTGGGAGTGAAGGGCAGCCCAGAGAGACTCATGTGGCGGGAAGTGAGTTTAGCAGACTGGGTAGGGTCCTGAGCCCCAGAAACAAAGCCCCAGCCAGCAGCCTAAGAGCCTAGAAGAGGTGCAGGGACAGTATTTACCTACGAAATAAGTCAGGATACTGTTTGTGAGAAAGAGACAGATTTCTCAGACCCCGAATTTTTCTTAAAGGGACTGAACAGAAAACCTCTCTCCAAACCACCCACCCAAAGCTCCAGGGGACGGGAGAGAGAAGAGGACCGCAGCAGCTGGAAGAGAGTGTAATCTAGGAGGTACAGAAAGAAACACTTTGAGGGACAGCCACCCTAATCCCTGGGCTCAGTCATTCTCCAAATCTGAAGCAAATATTTCCCCTGGAAACAGCAATAGCAGCAAAGGGAAGCAGGACACCAGCCAAACAAGTTCTCCTGTGGCACTCAGAGCAGAATCACTTAGAACAGGGGTCTCAAACTCGCGGCCCGCTGAACAATTTTGTACGGCCCGCAGACTAATCCACGAAGTTCAAAATATTTTGGATAAAATTAAGTAAACCCGTGGATTAGTCTGCGGGCCACACAAAATTGTTCGGTGGGCCACGAGTTTGAGACCCCTGACTTAGAAGAAGGGAGCTTTTGGGACTACAGTAGTGAGTCTTAGGGTCTGAGCTGCAGTGCCCCCACCCACATGGCTGAGGGTTCACCGGGGGGTGGGCAGCAGTGGGACACAGAAGTGCAGTTCCGTAGGCAATGGCAGAAGTCTGCCGGCCACGACCAGACCCGGGTGTGAGCTCAGTCTTGCCTGGCAGGGGCAGAGGGGACATGCAAAAGTGGTCAGGCCCAGCTGCGGTCCCCCTGCAATTCCACATGAGGGGGAAGGGTAGGAGCCACAAAGGGGTGGAGACCCACCCCTGAGCAAGGGTGCATGGGTGCACAGCCTAGCCCAGCCTGCGAACTGAGGCTTGCAGGCCCACACGAGAATCAGCTCCTCTTGCGGGGGTGGGGCAAAAGCCCAAAACAAGTGAAGACCTGTGACTGAGCATGGGTGCACAGCCCTGCCCAGCCGGTGGAGCCTAGGCTTGCAGCCAACCAGCAAACGGGCTCCTCCCAAAGGGATGGGGCAAAAGCCCGGGAACAGGCAGAAACCCACAGCTGAGCAAAGGTGCTCACCCCTCCCAGTGGTGCTGAGGCTTGCTTGCAGCCCCAGTTGTGGCACATAATGCCACCCACAGGGGTGGGGCAAAGGCCAGGGCCTTATAGACCAGGGCACGTGATCACAGCCCTCTCCATGGAGGAGAGGTGGAAATCGCATTGACAGCCCCAGTGAGCTGGCACTGGCAACACCCATACCTGAATGCCCTAGGCAGCAACAGCAGAGGGGGTGGCGGGCCTGCAGACAGACCACATCAAAGGAACACACAGGCCACACCCATTGGACTCCAGTGGCCAAAACCTTCTTATACACAGACAAAATGAGAAGGCAGAGAAATGCAACACAAATAAATCAAGAGAAATCCCCAGAAAAGGACCTGAATGAGTCAGATATAACCAAATTACTGGGTGCAGGGTTTAAAATAACAATTGTTAGGATGCTCAAAGATATTAGAACAACAGTAGATGCTCATTATAAACACCTAAATGAAGAGATAGCAAATGTAAAAAAGGACATTGAAATAATAAAAAAGAATCAGTCAGAAATGACAAATACATATCAGAAATGAAGACCATAATGGAAGGAATTAAAAGCAGGATAGATGAAGCTGAGGATTGAATCAGTGAGTTAGAGGACAAGATAAATGAAGGCATGGAAGCAGAATAGAAAAAAAAAAAAGAGACTCAAAAAGTCTGAGGAAACTCTAAGAGAGCTCTGTGACAACATGAAAAGAAATAAAATTCACATCATAGGGGTTCCTGAAGAAGAAGAGAAGAAAAGAAAGAACAAGGCATAGAGAAGTTGTTCAATCATATCATAGCTGAAAACTTCACTAAATTAATCCAGGAAAAAGTCTCACAAGTTCAAGAAGCACAGAGAACTCCATTAAAGAAAAACCTAAAGAAATCTACACCAAGACACATTATAATTAAAATACCAAAGCTAAGTGATAAAGAAAAAATATTAAAAGCTGCTAGAGAAAAAAGGGCTATCACCTACAAAGGAGCCCCCATAAGAATGACATTCAACTTCTCAACAGAAATACATGAGGCCAGAAAGGAATGGCAAGAAATATTCAAAGTAATGCAGAACAAGAGCCTACAACCAAGACTAGTTTATCCAGCAAGGCTATCATTTAAAATTAAAAGAGAAATAAAAAGCTTCCCAGACAAAAAAAAAAATCAAGGAATTCACTACAACCAAACCAATGTTGCAAGATATGCTAAGGGGCTTGTTGTAAACAGATCAAAGGGAAAAAAGAATATAGCAAAATAAGAATACAACTTTAAAGAATAAAATGGCAATAAACAACTACATATCAATAATAACCTTAAATGTAAATGGATTAAATGATCCAATCAAAAGACATAAGGTAGCTGCATGGATAAGAAAACAGGACCCATACATATTCTGTCTACAAGAGACACACCATAAAACAAAAGATGCACATAGATTGAAGGTAAAAGAATAGAAAAAAATATTTCATGCAAATGGAAATGAAAAAAAAGCTGGGGTACCAGACAAAATGGACTTTAAAACAAAGGCTATAGTAATAGATAAAGAAGGTCACTACATAATGATAAAGGGAGTAATCCAACAGGAAGATATAACCATTATCAATATCTACGCACTTACTTAATATAGGAGCACCTAAATATATAAAGCAGACTTTTGTGGATATAAAGGGCGAGATCAACAGCAATACTATAATAGTAAGGGATTTCAATATCCCACTAACATCACTAGATAGATCCTCAAGAAAGAAAATTAACAAAGAAACAGCAGGCTTAAAGGACACACTAGATCAACTGGATTTAATAGATATCTTCAGAACCTTTCACCCTAAAGCAGCAGAATACACATTCTTTTCAAGTGCTTATGGTACATTCTCTAGGATAGACCACATGTTAGGGCACAAAAGCGGTCTCAACAAATTTAAGAAGATTGAAATCATATCAAGCATTTTCTCTGATCAAAATGGCATGAAATTAAAAATTAACTGCAACAGAAAAACTGAAAAATATTCAAACACTTGGAAACTAAACAGCATGTTATTAAATAACAAATAGGTTAACAATGAGATCAAAGAAGAAATAAAAAAAATTCCTAGAAACGAATGAAAATGAGCATACATCAACTCAAAATTTATGGGACACAACAAAAGCAGTACTGAGAGGGAAGTTCATAGCACTACAGGCACACCTTAAGAAGCCAGAAAAAGCTCACATACACAACTTGACCCTGCATCTAAAAGAACTAGAAAAAGAACAGCAAGTAAAGCCCAGAGCTAGTAGAAGGAAGGAAATAATAAAGATCAGAGTGGAAATAAATGACATAGAGGCTAAAGAAATAATACAGAGAATCAATAAAACCAGGAGCTGGTTCTTTGAAAAGGTAAACAAGATCAATAAACCTTTAACCAAACTCACCAAGAAAAAAAAAAGAGAGGACTCAAATAAATAAAATTAGAAATGAGAGTGGAGAAATAACAACTGACACAACAGAAATACAAAATATTATAAGAAAATACTATGAAGAACTGTATGCCAAAAAATTAGACAACCTAGATGAAATGGACAAATTCCTTGAAACATATTATCTTCCAAAAATTAATCTGGAAAAAACAGAAAACCTAAACAGATCAATTACAACAAATGAGATGGAAACAGTTATTTAAAAACTCCCAACAAAGAAAAGTCCTGGGCCTGATGGCTTCATAAGTGAATTCTACCAAATATTCAAAGAAGAAAAAACTCCTATTCTTCTCAAGCTATTTCAAAAAATTCAAGAGAAAGGAAGACTTCCAAGCTCTTTTTATGAGGCGAGCATAATTCTGATTCCAAACAATACAAAGACAATACAAAGAAAGAAAACTATAGGCCCATATCCCTGCTGAATTTAGATGCTAAAATCCTCAACAAACTTTTAGCAAACTGGATCCAGCAATATATGAAAAAAATTATACATCATGATCAAGTGGGATTTATTCTGGGGAGGCAAGGCTGGTACAATATTTGCAAATCAATCAATGTGATTCATCACATAAACAAAAGGAAGGAGAAAAACCACATGATAATTTCAATAGATGCATAAAAAGCACTTGATAAAATCCAGAACCCATTCATGATCAAAACTCTCAGCAAAATGGGAATACAGGGAACATACCTCAACATGATAAAGGCCATCTATGAGAAACCCACAGCCAACATCATACTTAATGGGCAAAAATTAAAAGCAATCCCCTTAAGATCAGGAACAAGGTAGGGGTGCCCCCTTTCACCGCACTCTTATTCAGCATAGTTCTGGAAGTCCTAGCCACAGCAATCAGACAAGAAGAAGAAATAAAAGGCATCCAAATTAAAAAAGAAGAACTAAAGCTATCATTATTTGCAGATGATATTATATTGTATATAGAAAACCCTAAAGTCTCAGTCAAAAAACTACTGGACCTGGTAAATGAATTCAGCAAGGAGGCAGGATATAAAATTAATACTCAGAAATCTGAGGCATTTCTATACACTAACAATGAACTGTCAGAAAGAGAAATTAAGGAAGCAACCTCCTTCACCATTGCAACCAAAAAAATAAAGTACCTAGAAATAAATTTAACCAGGGAGATTAAAGACTTGTACTCAGAAAATTATAAAATATTGATAAAAGAAATCAGGGAAGATACAAACAAATGGAAGCATATACTGTGCTCATGGTTAGGAAGAATAAACATCATTAAAATGTCTATATTACCCAAAGCAATTTATAATTTCAATGTAATACCAATTAAAATACCAATGACATACTTCAAAGATATAGAACACAGCCCTGGCCAGTTGGCTCAGTGGTAAAGCATCGGCCTGGCATGCAGAAGTCCCGGGTTCGATTCCCGGCCAGGGCACACAGGAGAAGCGCCCATCTGCTTCTCCACCCCTCCCCCTCTCCTTCCTCTCTGTCTCTCTCTTCCCTCCCACAGCCGAGGCTCCATTGGAGCAAAGATGGCCCGGGCGCTGGGAATGGCTCCTCGGCCTCTGCCCCAGGCGCTAGAGTGGCTCTGGTCGCAACAGAGCAACGCCCTAGAGGGGCAGAGCATCGCCCCCTGGTGGGCGTGCCGGGTGGATCCCGGTCGGGCGCATGCGGGAGTCTGTCTGACTGTCTCTCCCCGTTTCCAGCTTCCAAAAAATACAAAAAAAAAAAAAGATATAGAACACATATTCCAAAAATTTATATGGAACCAAAGAGAACACGAATAGCCTCAGCAATCTTGAAAGGGAAGAATAAAGTGGGAGGTATCACACTTCCTGATATCAAGTTATACTACAAGGCCATTGTACTCAAAACAGCCTGGTACTGGCATAAGAACAGGCTTATAGATCAATGGAATAGAACAGAAAACCCAGAAATAAATCCACACCTTTATGGACAACTGATATTTGACAAAGGAGGTAAGAGCATACAATGGAGTAAAGACAGCCTCTTCAACAAATGCTGTTGGGAAAATTGGACATCTACTTGCAAAAAAAAATGAAACTAGACCACCAACTTACACCATTCACAAAAATAAACTCAAAATGGATAAAAGACTTGACTGTAAGCCGTGAAACCATAAGCATCTTAGAAGAAAACATAGGCAGTAAGCTCTCTGACATCTCTCACAGTAGTATATTGGCCGATTTATCTCCACAGGCCAGTGAAATAAAAGACAGGATAAACAAATGGGACTATATCAAACTAAAAAGATTTGCACAGCTAAAGACAATAAGAACAGAATAAAAAGACAAAGTACACAATAGGAAAACATATTCGACAATACATCTGATAAGGGGTTAATAACCTAAATTTATAAAGAACTTGTAAAACACAACACTAGGAAGATAAACAATCCAATCAAAAAATGGGCAAAAGAAATGAATAGACACTTCTCCAAAGAGGACATGCAAATGGCCAATAGGCATATGAAAAAATGCTCAACATCACTAATCATTAGAAAAATACAAATTAAAACCACAATGAGATATCACCTCAAACCAGTCAGAATGGCGCTCATCAACAAAACAACACAGAATAAGTGCTGGCGAGGATGTGGAGAAAAGGGAACCCTCCTGCACTGCTGCTGGTGGGAATGCAGACTGGTGCAGCCACTATAGAAAACAGTATGGAGATTCCTCAAAAAATTAAAAATTGAATTGCCTTTTGACCCAGCTACCCCACTTTTAGGAATATACCCCAAGAACACCATAGCACTGTTTCAAAAGGAGAAATGCACCCCCATGTTTATGGCAACATTGTTCACAATAGCAGAGATCTGGAAACAGCCCAAGTGTTCATCAGTAGACGGGTGGATTAAAAAGCTTTGGTACATATATACTATGGAATACTACTCAGCCATAAGAAATGATGACATTGGATCATTTACAACATGGATGGACCTTGATAGCATTATACTGAGTGAAATAAGTAAACCAGAAAAAACTAAGAACTATGATTCCATACATAGGTGGGACATAAAAATGAGACTCAGAGACGTGGACAAGAGGGTGGTGGTTATGTGGTTGAGGCGGGAGGGAGGAGAGGGAGGAGAGGGACAGAGTAAGGGGAGGGGAGGGACACAAAGAAAACCAGATAGAAGGTGACAGAAGACAATTTGACTTTGGGTGATGGGTATGCAACATAATCAAATGTCTAAATAACCTGGAGATATTTTCTCTGAACATATGTACCCTGATTTATCAGTTACCCCATTTAAATTAATAATAATAATAATAATAAAAAGAAAACGGAAATATATCAGTTAGGTCTTTTGTCCATTTTTTTAATTGGGTTCCTTAGGTGTTTGTTTGTTATTAATTTCTATGAGTTCCTTGTATATTTCAATTATTGACCCTTTATCAGATACATAATTTGCAAACATTTTATTCCATCCTATAGGCTGCCTTTTTATTTTGTTGATGATTTTTTTTGCTGTGCTAAAGATTTTATTTTGATAAAATTCCACTTGTTTATTTTTGCTTTTATCTTTGCTTTTGGTGTTAAATCCAAAAAATCATTGCCTAGGCCATATTTTCTTCTAGGAATTTTACACAATTTTAAGTTTTACATTCAAATCTTTAATCCATTTTAAATTGATTTTTGTGCATGTAATATGTCCAATTTCACTTTTTTGCATGTGACTTTCTATTAATAGTTTTCCTAATACCATTTACTGAAAAGAATGTTCTTTTCCTATTGTATATGCTAGCCTGCTTTGTCTTTTCTTAAGTTCATTTAGAAAATTACATTTAACAGGGTGACATTGATCAATAAGAGTATATAGGTTTCAGATAATCATTTCTATAGCATATAAACTGTTGATTATGTTGTATACCCAGTCTTCTTTGTCTTAAATTACTTGACTATATATGCAAGAGTTTATTTCTGGGCTCTTAATTCTGTTCCATTGATCTATATCTGTATTTATAGTGATACCAAACTGTTTTGATTACTATAGCTTTGGAATACAGTTTGAAATTCAATCAACTAAAGCCTCCAGCTTTGTTCTTTCTTGAGATTGCTCTGTCTACTTTTGGTGTTTTGTGATTTCATACAAATCTTAGAATTGTTTTTTCTATTATTAAATAATGACTTTGGAATATTTATAGGAGTTGCATTGAATCTATGATTACTTTGGGTAATATTTTAACAATAGTTTAACAGTAGTGATTCTTCAAATGCACACAGAATATATTTCCACTTGAGTCTTCTTTAAGTTCCTTCATCAATGTCTTACAGTTTTTAGTGTACAGATATTTTACTTCATTGGTTAAATGTTCTGCTTTCAATTTTGGAGGGTATATACCTAGAAGCAGAATTGTTAGATAATGTAAAATTTTCATTTTTCATTTTTGGAGTAACTGCCATGCTATTGTCCATAGCATCTGCACCATTTTACATTTCCACCAGTAGTGCACAGGGGTTTCAATTTCTCTACATCCTCACCAACACTTGTTCTCTTTGGGTTGTCTTTGTTATTGTTTTTGTTTTTGATACTAGCCATCATAATGAGTATGAAGTGATTTCTTCTTAAACATACTGAGTTTGACCTGGCTGTATTATCTCCAAAGGATCTAGTAAAAGTTATTTTAGTCTTGGGCCTGCTCAGGGACTTTTATTTTGTCTGTAGTAAAACGTGTATTTGGCACCTACATTATGACATGCATAAACACCATTGAGTATGCCTCTACTGGCTGAGGTAGCAAAACCATACTGAAATGAACAAGGAACAGGAAAAGAGGCCCCGAGAGGGCTCAGGAAGGAGTGTGTGCATTTGAGTGGCTACATCACATAAAGCTTCTTTCACTATAATCCAGAAATCCCAAATCTATTATTATTGAGAATTCTCATGCACCCCTCAAGCCTTACTTAACTTTTCTTTACTTCTTCTTTAACCATCCCCTCTCGACCTCTATGTCTCCAAGATTAATCATGGCTGTTTGAAGCAACATACCATTGCTGCCTCCATCTTCACCTCCTGACCACAAACCTAAATCAATAGTCTTCCACAATAAAACAATTAATTCCTCACCAAATGAGTACAGAATGTCTGAAATCTGACAAGAGGAACTCAGACATTCTTTTTGTTCCCCACTTTATTACTGACATTCTCCAAGACATAAACTAAGCAATATTCCTTCTCTTTGCCTCAATATCTTCTTTTATAAAGTAAGAATAACAGAACTAAGTCCCTGATAATAAGATCTAATCTGGAGACAGCCTCTTGCTTTTAGATTTTAAGATCCTCTAATTCAGGGGTCTCAAACTCAACTCAGCATGTGGGCCGCAGAGCAAGATCACAGCCATTCGGTGGGCCGCATTAGGTCTACAAAAGGCAACTGTTACGCAACACTTTTCTCACTGCAGTTGAAAACAAAAAAAAAATCAGTACAACAAGCACAATTGTACATGCAGTTTACTGCAGGCCGCGAGTTTGAGACCCCTGCTCTAATTAATGTTATAATTAGCATTTAAGCTAATGTTGGTAATAAAGAATTTATTAGCCCAAGGGAAACATTAATAAATATAAGCTAATAAAAGATCTAACAAAGATGAACAACTAGCCTGACCAGGCAGCAATGCAGTGGATAGAGCATTGGACTGGGATGTGGATGACCTAAGTTCAAAACCTCAAGGTCACTGGCTTGAGCACCAGTCATCTGGCTTGAGGATGGGCTCACTAGCTTGAGCATGGGGTTACTGGCTTGAGCATGGGATCATAGACATGATCCCATGGTCACTTGCTGGAGCCCAAAGGTCGCTGGTTTGAAGCCCAAGGTTGGTGGCTTGATCCCAAGGTCACTGGCTTGAGCAAGGGGTCACTTGCTCTACTGTAGCTCTCCAGTCAAAGCACATATGAGAAAGCAATCATTGAACAACTAAGATGCTGCAACGAAGAATGGATGCTTCTCATCTCTTCCTTTCTGTCCGTGTGTCCCTCTCTCTGATTCTCTCTCTGTCTCTGTCAAAAAAAAAAAGGCAACTAAATATTTGGGTTCTGGTTTGATATATAATGTACCAATCCCTTCCCAAATGCCATAAAATCACCATAAAATATCTGGTTAAGCAATACTACCAAAGTTGTATAAAATTATTTGTCATCAATCTTTAAAGAGTTTATAAATCTAAACTAGAATGGTAGAGAAATTATATTGACATTTCTAAAGAAAGCAGAATTAACAATGGAAGAACTTTCCCGCATGCTTAAAATCTTACTCTGATATAACCTTTAGAATATCTCTAGAAATTATAATGTACTTCAACTTTTTTCTTAAATGTATCATATAAGATGACTATCAATAATGCCATAAAATGATGTCTCTCTCTTCTCTGCAAATTCTACATTACAAAAACAAAAATGGTCCTCAATTCTTTGAAAGAATAATTCTCATAAGAAATTTGTTCAAAACTCTCTAAAAACACTCAGAAAGCCAGCCAAAAAGATAACCAAACTTCCAGGCAAACCCTCCATTCCTACTTAGCATGCATAACTCCCATTCTTCAGGATACTGGAATAATCCAGAGAGACATTTGTTCCTCAAAATCACTAAAAAATTGAAATTGGAAATAATATCCAGAGTTCCCCAGACCCAGCCTTGATATTATACCTCTTGATTTTCAGAAAGGATGCCCCATCTAAGGGTCCCGGACTGGCTGCCATAAAATTCTAAGGGCATCTACTTTGCAAAAGGTTAGGAGCTTCTTACATCAGATCAGTCGCCCCAAAGATATCTAAAGAACCCTATAAGTGTCAGAGTTGAAGGTACCTTAGAAATCATTTTTAGGTGCAGAAAGTAGAACTTACGGAAGTCATGACGCGTAGTAGTGACAGCTCCGGGACGATGCCTTTCTACACCTCCACGTTGCTTCCTCACCAATTCCAACTCATTATTGTTTTTACCTGCCCATTTGACAAATATAACTGATGAAATAAAACTCATTGTAATTTATCCATTAACTTAATCAGTGAGCACTTTGCTGAGCAGTGAAGTCAGTACCATGAGTACAAAAACCTGCTCTTACGTGCTTATACTTCATTGGGGGAGAAATAAATTAAGCAAGTAAACATATTTTTTAAATAGGATTATACATGGCATTAGATGTTATGAAGGAAATACAGTTTTGGTACAGCCACTAGGGCAGGCCAATTTACATTGAATGGTCAGAGAAAACCTCTCTGAGTTTATGTCATTTGACGTAAAAGTGCTGTGTGAGGACAAGCTAGCATACAAAGAGCTGGAGAAGAATACTGCGGGCTAAGGGAGCAGCATGCAGGAAAGCGTCATGTCACAATAGAACCTGGTGGCTCAGAGGACCAGAAAAGAGGCCAGTGTGGCAAGGGTCTCTGAGAAAGGCAAAGAGATACACGAACTGAGGTCAGAGAGGGGGACAGCATCCAGGACTGGGTAGACCATTTTACAAGGTTTGGTTTTATCCAAAGAGCAATGAGAAATCACTACAGGTTTTAAGCAGGAGTATGATATAACCTGCTTTATGTTTTTAAAAGATCACTCACAACAACAGATGGGTAGAGAGATGGATTTTAAGGAAGTGAGTATGGAATCAGGAAAACAAAACAAGACTACAGCAATGCCCAGGTGAGAAACAATGACGCTTTGACTAAGGTGATGGCACTGAAGGAAAAAGAAGTAGATGGATTCCAAATGTTTTATAGAACTAATAAGAATTAGTGACATATGATATGAGTGCGGGAGACAGACTAAGGGTGACTCTTAGTTACTGGCATGAGATAGTTGTGGTACAACCTAGTGAGGTGCGGAGTGCAGCTGTCACTTTGCTAAGACACCCTATGGTGAAACCTGTAGAGATGTATTTCTATATGAAGCCAGGGGCATAACTAGAAATTAGAAATATCTATAATACCTCCAAGAGAACCACCTAAAGATGTTCACTTATCTCTCCGTTTGCTAATATGATCACCTATCAACATTAAAAAGAATGCAGGAGTATATTTCTGCATTAATTGCAGAGCACTGATTACGATCAGCTCGCTTTGGCAACTCCACACCCCTTCACCCCAGAGCTCTTCAAATGCCTGCAAATAGCTAGTGATTCACTTGCTAAGACCTTTAGGGAGCCTATAATCTGGTATAGAAAGAATAAGTAGGAGAAAGAATTCTGAGCCAGGTGTGTACTTTTGAATGTCATCATATAATTTACTACCAACCTTTAAGCCCTTTGGACAAAATATCTGTATTTTCCTATTTCACAGTTGCACACATACTCAGTAAGCTTAGACTCCAAAAAGTGTTTATGCACTTCTGAGGGCAACACCTGTATATGTTACAATAAAAAAACCTATTTGGTATTTGCTTGGCACCATATGTCTTTCAAAGCACTTCTGCATACATTAATTTAAAGCTTCTGGCAAAAGTGGTTAAGTTAACAGGACAGATATTCAGATTTTTTTTTAGCTGAAGAATTATGAAGGAAAAACAATTGATTTGATTTTAAATGTTTATCCTCTTGGATCTAATAATTCCATAGTCTTTCCCAAGGAAGTCATGAGAAACAGCAGAGATTTATGTATAGGCTGTTCACTGAAGTATTATTAATAAAGCAAAAATAATGAAAACTTAAATGCCCCAAAATAGGGGGCTGGCTAAATTAATTATGGTATGTTTGCATGGTGGGGCCTTATGTAGCCATAAAAAAACAATTTTGTTCAAAGAATACTTAACAACATCAAGAAGTGACAATGGCATAATGCTCCTAAAAGCAATGAGGATGAAAATCTATATAGGTAGTTCCTGGTTCACAGATTGACCCCTGTACATGGAGGGCAAGGAGTGACTAGAGAAAGACGGAGACCACTCCAGATTGGTAGGTGGCAGGATTAGAAGCAAGGGTATTTACCAGGCTTGTCTTCAGCAGCCGCAAGAAAAGTAGTTCTTCACATCCACCAGTCAGAATCTTAAACATTTATATGGAGGATAGAGGCCTTAAAAGTGTTCAGTCGTGTACACCATCCAGAAATTTTCATCAACACATCACTCCCTCAACACTGTGTCTTTGTGGTGGCTTCTATGGTGTGAAAGTAAACAGAACACACCAGGGAGGATGTGAGGAGCCTCCAGTCACTCAGACCCAGCTCATGGGCCAAACAGAGGTTACAGCTTCTAGATTATCTTCTCTTACATAATTTCTTTTTAAGTATCAAGTTTGTTACAAAGTAGGTACATATGGCCCTTAGTAGTTCAATCCCCGGGCAGGGCACACAAAAGAAGCGACCATCTGCTTCTCTCCCCCTCCCTTTCCCTCTTCTCTCCCTCTCCTCTCCCTCTTTCTTTCTCTCTTCCTCTCCCGCAGTCAGTGGCTCAATTGGTTCAAGTGTGGCCCTCAGCTCTGAGGATTGCTCAGCTGGAACATGTCAGCCTCAGGCAATAAAAATAGCCTGGTACTGGAGCATCAGCCCTATATGGGGTTGCCAGGTCAATCCCGGGTCAGGGCACATGTGGGAGTCTGCCTCACTATCAACCCTGCTCTCACCTAAGGAAAAAAAAAAGTAAGTACATATATATGTGCAGAAAAATATCTAAAAGAAGCAAACCAAAATTAAGAGTACAGTTGACCTTTGAACAACACAGGGATTAAGGAGGCCACCCTTCCACATTGAAAAGTCAAGTACATCCTTTGACCCTGAAGCCAGCTTTTGTTTCCCAGAATTTCACATCCGCAGATTCAACAAACCTCAATTTGAAGAAGAAAAAAAAGGTATTTTCTGTAGTTGATATTCTACAGTTGGGAACCCACAGTTCTGTTTTGAGCCACAGTTGGTTGAATCAGTAAGATTCAAAACCCTTAGGAACAAAGGGCCGATTGTATTTACTGAAAAAAATATGTGGACCCATGCATTTCAAACCCATGGTGTTCAAGGGTCAATTGTAATTAACTTTCAGCACCAGAATTGTGGTTGATTTTATTTTTTTCTTTTATATATTTCTATAATTTTAAATTTCTGATAGCCAAGACATATTACTTTTATAAATAAACAGAAAATAAATAAGAAATGCAATTTTTTGAAGGAAAAAATAAGAAGAACAGGTGTGGGCTCAGAGAGGTAAAATAATGACCTAAGTTTTCAACAACTGATAAATAATGATAGTATTTATTGAACGCTCCCTAAGAATTTTGTACTAATTATCTTGTTCAATCCTCAATATCATATGATAAAGAAAATTTTTTATTAATATCTTACAAAAGAAAAAACTGAGGCACCAATAGGTTAAGCAATTTGCTCAAAGTTACAAAGCTGTTAAAGAGCAACATTGGAATTAGGACACTGAACTGATTCTACTTCAAGTGTCTTTTCCGGAACAGTAGTAAATTGGTTGTCCATCACATTACTCAAGTGTTACCAGAAGGCATCTATAGTGATGCTCAAAAAATTGCCATAATCCCTCCCAGAGAAAATAAGCTCCTCTAATTTGTGATCTGGCTCAAGAGCCTTTCATGTACTGTTCCATTTGCATGTTACCCTCCAAGATCTTATGGTTCTACACATGTAAGAGTTTTTCAGTCATTTCAAAAGAAATTTTTTTGGTTTAACTGCTTAGTCATTCCAGATAGCTCTAGGGGTGTCCACAGCATGAAGGTCTTTTGGCCAAACTATGATCTATATGAGAGAATACTTATATTGAGTACAAAAAAACTGTAATCTATTAAGCCTACTTTAAAAAATAATTAGTGTGCTCTACCTTAAAGGTAATTTTTCCTATCTTAATGATAATAAGAACAACAAAAATGAATGTGAGGCGGTAGCTTAGGGATAATTTTGGAGGTTTCCTTGGGGGAAAGCAGAGAAGATACAAGGAACATTATGAAGAAGTTTACTTTTGTGAAAAATTGTGAGAAATTAAAAGTATGGGATCTTCAATGAGAACAACAACAGAGGGAAAATATTGGCAAAGGATGCGAGGAATGCCAGCAAAAATAGAAAAAACAGGGAGGAAAGAAAAGCACACTCCTTCTTGTCCAGGCCAGCTATGTCTGTATTGAGTCTACTGTCCAGGTCATGAGTCCTTCCCAATTGCAGTACAGATTAACTAGAAAACATAATTAACAACTATACCTTGACTTCTGTTCCTGAGTAACAGCCCAAATTTTAAAATCAGTTTATGTGATTGAATACCAGTATCCAACCCACACTAAGAAACTACCTCATCCCCTTGAGACATACAAATATTTCTGAATTCCTGAAAGTAAGCTTCCAAAGAGAGAAACAGGCTAATTCTCTCAGACATGATCTAATCCCCTAGATAAAGGACTAAAAGGGTTAGTAGTCAAATTTCAGCTTTTGATTCCCATTTTTCTACACAAATAGTTTACATTGATGTACAATGAAAAAAATGAGCCATAAATTTTGGATCTAGGCCCTGGCCGGTTGGCTCAGCGGTAGAGCGTCGGCTGGCGTGCGGGGGACCCTGGTTCGATTCCTGGCCAGGGCACATAGGAGAAGCGCCCATTGGCTTCTCCACCCCCCCCCTCCTTCCTCTCTGTCTCTCTTCCCCTCCCACAGCCAAGGCTCCATTGGAGCAAAGATGGCCTGGGTGCTGGGGATGGCTCCTTGGCCTCTGCCCCAGGCGCTAGAGTGGCTCTGGTCGAGGCAGAGCAACGCCCCGGAGGGGCAGAGCATCGCCCCCTGGTGGGCGTGCCGGGTGGATCCCAGTCGGGCGCATGTGGGAGTCTGTCTGACTGTCTCTCCCCGTTTCCAGCTTCAGAAAAATACAAAAAAAAGAAAATTTTGGATCTAGAAACAGCAGCCCTAGTTTCAAACCAATGTGTTATCTTCACCATTACACAGCCATCAAAGAACACCTCAGAAGGAGTCTTCGGTACTGTGATTAAGAAACCAGGCCCTGGCTGCTTGGCTCAGCGGTAGAGCGTCGGCCTGGCGTTCAGGAGTCCCAGGTTCGATTCCCAGCCAGGGCACACAGGAGAGGCGCCCATTTGCTTCTCCACCCCTCCCCCTCTCCTTCCTCTCTGTCTCTCTCTTCCCCTCCTGCAGCGAAGCTCCATTGGAGCAAAGATGGCCCGGGCGCTGGGGATGGCTCTGTGGCCTCTGCCTCAGGCGCTAGAATGGCTCTGGATGCAACAGAGCGACGCCCCAGAGGGGCAAAGCATCGCCCCCTGGTGGGCGTGCCTGGTGGATCCTGGTCGGGCGCATGCAGGAGTCTGTCTGACTGCCTCCCCATTTCCAGCTTCGGAAAAAAATAAATAAATAAATAAATAAAAAGGAACCATAAGACTTGGGAATCTCTACAGAGTCCTTCAACAGACAAGTTCAAAGAGCTTGTGTTGATGATGTCCCTTCTCCTCAAACTACCAGTAGTTTACCCTACCTTCTGTGCCCCTTGGAGCCTAGAACTCTTGGGTCACATAAAGATATTTTTACAGAAATATAAAGGTAAAAACCTTCTAAACCTTTCACTGTTCCATAAAGTTAATTTTCCAAAAGCTAACTTAATTTGCTTTTCCACTAACCTCAGCTGTGCATCACTTGACAACTAGGCACCGGAGATGTGGCAGCAATCAGAAGAAACAGAGTCCGTCCTCCTGGAATCTGCTCCGGACTGAACCCAGGATTAAAATGTACAAGATAAATAAATAAATACAGTCATAAAAATATGAGGATAAAATGAGTGAGAATTTTTTCTAATCTTAGATTGATAAGGAAAGTTTGGGTTTTTTACACATTTCAAGGAATCTGAAAATAATAAAAGACTGACATCATTAAAAAATGAAAAAAGACTGACAGATTTAACAGCAGAGTAAAATTTTTAAATGAAGAGCAAAATAGCAGCAATGATAATAACAAAATGGACAAAGTCAAAATAGAAATGACATATTGTAGAAAAAAGTTTAATGCATACATTAAAGAATACACTTCCTACTACACAAAGAGTTCTTACAAAGCAACAAAAATAAGGTAAAACAAAATTGGAAAATGGGCAAAAGACATAACCTGAAAAATAACAAAGACCTACAACTAGCTAATTAATATGGCTCCACCTTATTTAAAATATAAATTAAAACAAATAATGGGGTTTTTATTTAAAATGTTTCAAAAGATTTAAAGTTTTTAAATGTCTAAGGGTATGGTAGAAAATATGCAATCAGAAAAAACATACATTATTATTTTTCTTTTGAAAAGAAATTTGGTAAAAATCTTAAATGTACTGACCCTTTGACCACCTCCTGGACTTTACTTTTAATAATTTATTATATAAATATGCTTAAAGATGTATACTCACATAAATATTTACGCAACATTTAATATGGCAAAATTTATAATAAAAATATTTTTTAAATAATGACTAAAATATTAATTACACATAATGGAATCCTGCAGTTGTTAGAAAGACACAGGTCACATGCACTGATTAAAAAGATATTCAAGCCTGATCTGTGGTGGCAAAGTGGATAAAGCATTGGCCTGGTATACTGAAGTTGCCAGTTTGAAACCCTGGGCTTCCCTGGTCAAGGCACATATGGGAATTGATGCTTCCTGTTCCTCCCCCCTTCTCTCTCTCTCTCTCTCTCTCTCACCCCTCTCTAAAATGAATAAATTTTTTTTAAAAAGATGTTCAAGATATATTCTTTAACATTGTTATTATTATTTATTTAATATATATCAAATTTTGAACAACAGTTATCTTTGTGAAAATCAAAATTATGAAAGTGTTATAGTTTTTAAGAATATTTCTAAATTGTCTAAATTATTACTAGGATGTATGTTTACCTTTGCAACTAAAATAATATAGGAGCAAGTTCTAGGATTTAATAGTTAGGTGTTTCTCAGGCATTTGTTATTATTTTTTATGTATTTTTTGTCTTTTTTAAGTCCTGATGTCATTTACCAACATAAACTAGACTATCTATGCATATAAACCTATATGATTGAACATCATGGCTCAATCAAATGCAGAAGAGGTCAGTTGCCTGGTTCTCCTAATGAAAGGAGAGGCTGGGCTAGAACCCTCCTGGACTTGCCAGTTATCTCCCACTGCCAGTAAGCTGAGGAGAGATGTAAGACACAAAGGGCCATTTAAGTACATGCATGATATTTATGACTCAGTAGAGCCTTGGATCAATGCCCTTTGGGCTCCTATTATGATGAATTGGGCTGGACTACATACAAGCCTTCATATTCATTCTTCTATTTTACCTTAAGAATTAGACTAGAAAAAGAAGAACCAGCTTTTTGTCCAATTCCACACCCACTCACATAGCTGATCTTCGCCATCCAGATATAACATTATGAGAAGGTAGGTAAACAAAATGGGATCATCTCTTCTCCCAACAGCCTAATGCAAAGAATGCCTAAGCTTCTCCTCAATGTTTCCTTCTCTCTGAGCCTCAGCCTGGCCTAGCTTAGCCTTCCAAAAAGAGAGGCCTCCCCTCAGTGATACCTGAAAAGATTGTATTACCCCACAAGTTTCATGGGGCTAAAAAAAAAAAGAGAACGTCAAAGAAAGGTCCAAGGAAAATGTACAGCCTACATTCATTTTTATTTATAAGTTTTACCCTTCTTATTAAAAATTCCATTTAACTGTTTCTTTTGACATACATGTGTGTGTGTGTGTGTGTGTGTGTGTGTGTGTGTGTGTGTGTGTAAATGTTGGGAATATGGAGCTTCTTCTAGTGATTAGAGTAAATGCCGATCAGCTTCAAAAAAAAAGTCCTAATTTTGTTGTTTTCATTGTTTTTTGTTTTTAATTCAGTGAGAGGAGGGGAGGCAAAGAGACAGACTCCCCCATGTGCCCTGACTGGGATCCACCCAGCAAACCCACTAGGGTGATGCTCTGCCCATCTGGGACATTGCTCAGCAACTGAGCCATTTTTTAGTGCCTGAGGCAGAGGCCACAGAGCCATCCTCAGTGCCTAAGGCCAATTCATTAGAACCAATCAAGCCATGGCTGTGGGAGGGGAAGACAGATAGAAAGAAAGAGAGAAAATGAAGGGGGGAGTGGAGGGGTGGAGAAGCAGATGGTCACTTCTCCTGTGTGCCTTGACCTGGAATCAAACCCAGGACATTCATACACTGAGCCAACACTCTACCCTAAGCCAACTGGTGGTCAGGGCCATTGTTTTTATTGTTAGTTTAGAAATATTTGAAGAGCAATGAAATTGAGGGGCTAAGAAAGTGATATCAAAAAGGAAATGAGAGAACTACTAAGGAGGCAGTGGTTATTCTCTATTTTTACAGGAAGAACTAGGAATATCAGTCAGGCCAATGGAAACTTTGGGTGACAAAGAGAATAATTTTGTAGAATCAGCATAGGCTAAAAAGGGCTTCCTTTCAAGTTATAAAATACAATAATTTTAGCAGGAAGACAAAATTATATCCTTCTTTTGTCCCAGGAATTGATAAAAATGCTAACATTTATAGGCATGCAATAAATATACCACTTGTTTAATTTGTTGAATAATGGATTTAGAGACCCAAATCATCTTTAAGGATTGGAATTGACTCATAAGATCTTTATTTTCTACTGTATTTGGAGTTCTCTTGACCTAATGACTATTGGAAGTTATCCATGGGCAAAATTCCCATAGAGAAAACAATTGAATTTTGAGCTATTTTTAAAAACAAGTTTTATTTTTTATTAAATGTATTGGAGTGACATTGATTAATAAGATTATATAAGTTTCAAGTGTACAATAATGTAATATATCATTTGTATATTGCTTTGCCAGCTCACCATCTGTTTAGTCTCTTTCTATCACCATATATTTTACTCTTTTTATCGTCTTTAACCTTCCTCACTCTCTTCCCCTGTGGTAACCACCACACTGTTGTCTGTGTCTGTAAGTTTTATTTGTTTTGTTTATTCATTTGTTGCTCTCATTTTTTTTTGAGAGAGAGAGACAGACAGACAGACAGACAGAGAAAGACAGACAGGAAGGGAAAGAGGTGAGAAACATCAACTCATAATTGTGGCACCTTAGTTATTCATTGATTGCTTTCTCATATGTGCCTTGATTGGGTGGAGGAGGGGGGCTTCAGCCAAGCCAGTGACCCCTTGCTCAAACCAGTAATGTTGGGCTCAAGCCAGCAACCTTTGGGCTCAAGCCAGTGACCATGGGGTCATGTCTATGATCCCACGCTCAAGCCAGCGACCCCACACTGAAGCTGGTGAGCCTGCACTCAAGCCAGCTACCTCAAGGTTTCAATTCTGAGTCCTCAGCATCCCAGGCCCACACTCTATCCAGTGCACCACTTGGTCAGTCTTCTTTCAGTTTTATATCCCACATATTAGTGAAATCATATGGCTCTTGATCTTTGCTGTCTGATTTATTTCACTTAAAATTGACACTTTCAAGATGTAGCCATATTGCCGCAAATGGCGGTATTTCATCTTTTCTTATGGCTGAGTAGTATTCTGTTGTATATATGATATGTACCACAACTTCTTTATTCAATAATCCACTGAAGGATACTTAAGTTGTTTCCATATCTTGCCCAGCATAAATAATATTTTAATGAACATAGAAATACATATATCTTTACAAATAAATGTTTTCACTTTTGGGAGGTAGATATCCCAAAGAGGAATTTTTGTATAATATGGTAGCTCAATTATTAATTTTTAGAGGAGTCTTTATACTGTTCTCTATAGTGGATTCACCAATTTATATTCCTACAAATAGTGCATGAGGGTTCCTTTTTCTGCAGATCCCCTTCAACACTTACTTATCTTTTGCCTTGTTGATAGTAGCCATTTTAACAAGTGTGAGGTGGTTCTTTTTGTGATTTTAATTTGAATTTCTCTTACAGATAGTGAAGTTGAGCATCTTTTCATATATCTATTGGTTACTTGTATGTCTTCTTGGGTAAAGTGTCTGTTCAGGTCTTCTGCCCATATTTTAATTGGATTGTTTGTATTATTGTTGTTAAGTTGTATGAGGTCTTTGTATTTTAAATATCAGCCTCTTATTGGAAGTTGTTTGCAAATATCATCTCCACTTTGGTTTCTTGTCTTTTTGTTTTGTATTGATGGTTTCTTTTGCTGTGCAAAAGTTTTTTCATTTGATATAGTCCCAATCATTTTTACTTCCCTTGTCTTTGGAGTCAAATTCATAAAATCTTCTCTGACACCAAGTTTAGTACCTGTTTTCTTTTATGTACTTTATTGTTTCAGATCTTATATTCAGGTTTTTGATTCATTTTGAGTTCATTTTTAGATGTGGTGTCAAATCGCAGTCTAGTTTCATTATTTTGCATGTGGCTTTCCAATTTTCCAAGTACCATGGATTAAAGAGGTTTTATTATCTCCATTCTATGTTTTTGGCTCCTTTGTCAAAAAAATTGGTTGCCCAAATACCTCTGGGTTTATTTCTAGGCTCTCAATTCTGTTCCTTTTGTTTGTGTGTGTATTTTTCTTTCAATACTATACTGTTTTGATTATGGTAATAATAAAAAGAAAGAAAGAAAGAAAGAAAGAAAGAAAGAAAGAAAGAAAGAAAGAAAGAAAGAAAGAAAGAAAGAAAGAAAGAAAGAAAGAAAGATAATCAATAGTTTTAGACACAATATATATATATAGTCTATGGCCAAAAGGCTCCAAGGCATCAAAACCCATAGAGCCTATGACAAGATAATTTGATTTGCAGAACGTTAAAAAGATAAAACATAAATATTCCCTTCACAGGGCTATTCTAACATTTCATTGGATTTATTGCTAACAGCCTTTCAAAATCATCTGTATTTTCCCTATATGTTAATTTCTGACCAATTGCCTACTCATACTAAGATAAAATACAAAATTATTTGAGGAGGAGTTTACTTTAATTATTAAAATATTTATTATTCTAAAAACTGCAAACTATATTGTGGTAATGAATGGAATGGTGTATTACACTGTCTTCTAGAAAGAAAATTATAAATTCAGATCAAACTAGTATTGCAAGAAATGTTAAGGAGCCTGCTATAAAAATACCAAAAATAAAAAACCCAAGAGAAAAAGGATTGTAGGTTTAAAGAATAAAATGGCAATAAATACATACATATCAATAATAACCTTAAATGTAAATGCTTCAATCAAAAGACATAGGGTAGCTGCATGGATAAGAAAACAGGACCAGTACATATGCTGTCTACAAGAGACCCACCTCAGAACAAAAGATACACACAGACTGAAAGTGAAGGAATGGAAAAAAATATTGCATGCAAATGGAAATAAAAAAAAAAAAGCTGGGGTAGCAATACTTGTATCTTCAAAATAGCCTTTAAAACAAAGTCTATAGTAAGGGATAAAGAAGGTCACTACATAATGATAAAGGAAGTAATCCAAAAGGAGGATAGAACCATTGTAAATATTTATGTGCTTAATATAACACCTAAATATATAAAGCAGATTTTGATGGACATAAAAGGCAAGATCAAGAGCAATATTATAACTTTAGAGGATTTTAATACCCTGCTAACATCAATGGATAGATGCTCCAGGCAGAAAATTAACAAAGAAACAGTGGCCTTAAATGACATACTAGATCAACTAGATTTAATTGATATCTTCAGAACCTTTCACCCCACAGCCTTAGAATATACATTTTTTTCAAATGCTCATGGTACATTCTCTAGGATAAATGACATATATGTCAGTATGGAGTTTTCTCAAAAAAATTAAAAATGGACTGCCCTTTGACCCAGCTTTCTCACTTTTAGGACTATATCCTAAGAACACCAAATCACTGATTCAAAAGAAGATATGCACCCCCATGTTTATTGCAGCATTGTTTACTATAGCCAAGATTTGGAAATAGTCCAAGTGTTCATCAGTGGACAAGTGGATTAAAAAGCTGTGATACATATACACAATGGAATACTATGTGGTCATGAAAAAGAAAGAAATCTTACCTTTAGCTTTGTGTTTTCTGTTCAGCCCCCCATTTCTGCCTTTCATGAATAACTAAAGTTCCGCAACTACAGGTTGATACTTCTCATCTCTCTCCTTTCCTGTCTGTCTGTCTCTCTCTTTCTCACAAAAAAAATAAAATAAAAAATAAAATAAAATAATAAAAAATAAATAAAATAGAAACATATATTTCTCTAAATTCAAACTAAATAATTTTCAAATTTTACTTCCCCTTAGGTATCAAAAATTCCTGAGGGGCAGTAGAAAAAGGGTATTTGGAATTTTAAACTGATGGAGGTTTAAACTTACTTTTTCCTGGTATCATAATTATTTCTGGATGAATGAAAACAGAATTTTTCTTTTTGCATATACTCACCTTTCCCACACCCCCTATTCCTCCTAGGCTTGAAAGAGAAGGCAAAAGGATGATGGTACTTGTCTTGGCCCCTTCTGTTCTTGCTGAGCCAGGCTGTTGTCATGCTCTGGGATATAGTGATTTTCCTACCTACTTAATAAACAGATTGCCGCTTCTAATTGTAGTAAAATTTGAAAAACTCTAATATTTTCTAATCTGATTTTGGCACTCTCCAACCTGAAAACAAGAATTAGAATACCAGTTTTGTTGTGAAGACTAACTACTACTTTTTCTAAAACCAAAACCAGATGTCCAGCTCTAGTTTGGGAGGCTGAATGTGTAGTCCCAAACCCTGTTTCTCTTATAAATAACCCTCAGTGCCTAAAATGCAAAAAAAGGAATCTTAGAAGCACAAAATCTATCTAGTTAGCAGCTCTCTGGGGCAATGAAATCCTCAATTTTATTTATTTTTTTTACACTCTCTTTTTGCTACCCAGTAAATCCACTTCCAAGGTATAAAACACCACTTATATCCCAACGACTCCAAATTCTATGCTGGAACTTCGTCCTGAGCTCAAAATCTTTTTATCCAATTCCCCATGGAACATTGTAACTTAGATACAATATGTCTTAAATATAACTTATCATTGTCCCTTTCCAATTTGTTCCTCAAAATAGTGTCACCCTCTCAGCCAATGGCATTACCATCCACTCTTTTGTTCAAACCAGAAACCTGATGCTACCATACACTCCTCCGTTTCAGCGGTGAATTGGAGCCAGTTCCCATTAGCTTGCAAAAGTCAGTTGTGCATATCTCCCTCCAATTCCTCATTCTATTGGTAGCTTGAAATTGGCTGTGTTTGTTATCATCAGAAAGATGAGAGATAAGTCTTGGCAAGGATGTGGAAAAAGGGGGACCTTTATGCACTGTTGTTGGTAGTGCACTTGGCATGGTAACCTGTCACATAATAAGCTAACAACATATATTTTTTAATACTAAGATGGTCAAAGAAAATCTCTGCTTCTAGTTTTGAACTTAAGCCATGCCAGTGCTCTGATCTTTCCCCTTGATGTCGTTTTCAGTATTGCTGCCAAATGACTGCTATCTTCTGACTTCAGACTCTCTGAGACCGAAAGTTTCTCCAACGGTATTTTCTAATAATTTGACCTAGTCAAAACCTGGTTTTCATTAGCCAATAAAGTCAAAGCAACTTTAAATCAAAGAATAAAAGAGACTTTTCCAAAGTTTAGACTCACATTAGCATGTGAGAGACTCTGCATCAGCAAAAAAAAAAATTTAATCAACCTAAACCTATGACTAAATTAATGAGTTGAGTTTGACCTTTAAAATGCTAAAAAATACAGTTCCCAGTATAATTCTTGTTCATCCTGGACCAAACCGTTCTCATAGTATATTATGGCACTAACAGCTGGCTGTCAATGAAGTCAACTATTAATTGTATGTTCACTGCACTGCCTCATGTAAATCAAAATAAGTAATGAGCAATTGTCCTCAGTCTATACATACACAGATCTTACACTGCAAAATAATTTAAGGTTGGCTGTCAGCCATCTCAGACTTCATGTCATTTGGTCTTTACTGAAGATACAGCAAAAATGAACATAATAAAAACCACCTGATCTAGTGTCTCTGCAAAACACTTCTAGTTATCTCTATTAAAATGACAGTAGAAATAATTTTTGATTGTGTGTTCCAAATAAGCCACTTCTTTACTGTTACAAATCCCAGGGGAATCTGTAGAATGGGCCTCAGGGTCTGACTACTTTTTTATCTCAATCTCACAAAATTTTTTCTCTGTCTATTACCTTCTCCTTTTCCTATTATGTCCTTTATACCAGACTTGTTCTCCATCTTCTTAAAGGCCATCAGCCTCCCTGTTCTCCTATTTTTCATTGCTATCTAGCTTCTTTCATCTCTCTACCTAGGTCTACTATTATGATACTAATGGTTAGTGACACTCTCATTCTACTGTTGACTGTTCCCACCTTGAGAATTATACTAGGCCAGCCCAGTATTCCCTATCTCTGACTCCTGGATGACAGAGTTAGAATCTATCAAAAATCCACCTTCTCCAACTTGGATAGGCTTCTATATAACCCAAAAATATTTAAGTGCAGGGTTTGCAAAGTGGCTCCTATAAGGCACTGTCAGAATATACTGACATGTATTTGGTGTAGGTAGAGAATTCCATTGTTCTAGAAGCTTGGAAAACACTGATTTAAATGAAGTTAAACAAGATCTTTTCTTCAGAACTTAGTAGAGCCTGATGTACATTATAGATTTACAGATGGGGATTAATGTTTTTGCCTTAGCAAAACTCTATTATACCGTGAAACAAGTTGTAGATAGACTATAGTAACTGCTCTTCTTAACTCCTAACACAGCTGCTCAGATTCATGTTAAATAGGTTCTTGGTACCATATTCAGTGTATATGTGTGTGTGTGGGGGGGTCTCATACAAACAAGCAATTCTAGTGACGTCACGGAAATGGCGCCGTGAGCAGCGCGTCCGACAGATCTCCCCAAAATCACAACAAATTTATCAACTAGAAACAGGAAAATTTATCTTCGGAGCAAACTGAAAGCAATAGGACTGTTATCACTCGAATCTGAGAGACGAGGGTGTGGAGGAAGCTACCCCAGGGACGTTCATTCAAGCCGCGAGAAAGTGCGCCTGTGGTAAGTCATCCCGCACTCGGAAGCCGCCGCCAGCCGCTGCCGCCAGCCGCCGCCGCCAGCCGCCGCCGCCAGCCGCCGCCGCCAGCCCGGGTCGGTTGCAGAACGAGCGGCGAGCAGCTGCTGGCGCACTCCCGGTCTGGTTGCAGACCGAGCATTGCAGACCGAGCACCGCTAACGTTCCCAGCGGCCCGCGCACGGGGAGCGGGAGAGGCCCCAGGGCGGTATTCCCTACTTGGGAGATTCTCTCCGCGGGCGGGGCACCTCACCCAGCCATTCAAGCTAACAATCAAGCGTTGGGGGAGGGGCGCGCGCAGGCAGCCTGAAATACCTTTGGGAGCACAGCTGCGACCCAATTACTAAAATTAACTTAACCCGTGAAATCTGCGCACCCTCGGTTCTAATTGATAAGATCTCTCTCAGTTCACCGACCCAAGACAAGAGGCGTGATATTTTTTGGTGCCTCTCGCTAAAGGGGCGGGGGCAACTTCTGATTGATAGAGCCTCCATATTCAGGGATAAACGCTAACAAGAAGGACTTGGCAGATAATAAGATCTATACCACACTAGTCGCAAGCAGAGACTAGTGCCTCTTCTTACCGGCCAAAACAGGCTACAAAGTGTGGAAAGCCTGGGTTGAGAGGTCCAACGGAATGCTAGGCGCTGAACAATCACCTTGACAACAATTGACTCCCACCCCTGCCTGATTACACTGGAGGCCCTGACTGTCAGAGCCCTTCCCAGAGCCTTGCACTGAGTGGGGATAGAGTGGGGATTTCCCAGCTCTTTGAGCCTCTTACTCCCCAGGCAGAAGCAGGGGCAGCCTTGTGGCTGGATCGCCAGGCTGCTGGTTCGGGAAGGGGGGACTGGGAGAGAGAATCCACGAAGGCGAACTCTCTCGTCGGTAGACCCTGCAGACGCCGGCAGGCCTTGACTACCAGCAAGACTAAAGCCAATTGTGTGACATTGCCGTAGAACCCCATCAATTGCAAGTCCCTGCCTGGGTGTGGCGCAGGGGCAGGGCCTGGGGTGCAGAGTCGCCGACCGGGAAGAGGGAGAGAGGAGAAGGAGGAAGAGGTTGACATCTCAAAATCAGGAAAAATCCACAGACTTTGCAGCTTGTTCCACTGTTTGGTTTTTTTTGTTTGTTTTTTTTTTGTTTTGTTTTTTTTGTTTTGTTTTTTTTGTTGTTGTTGTTGTTGTTTGTTCCTTCTATCTTATTGCCTTTATTTCCTCCACCTCAGTCCTTCTATTCTCTGCCCATCTTATGCTTCCCTTTTCTTGAACTACACTACCCATAAGTGTTACATTTTATTTCTCTTCTTCATCTTCACCCTCCTTTGGGGTTATACTCCAGGACACTTAATTCTCACTCTCTCCTCTTTTGTTTTTTTTTTGCCTTATTTTGTTTTTTTCTCTTCCTTTTTTATTTCTTCCTTCGTTTTTCTCTTTTTCTTATTTTTTCCTTTCTATTCGTTTTTTCTTTTCTCGTTTTACTTTCCTCCCATTTAGTCCTCAATCACGAACAAATTAGTTAATTTGGGACTCAAGGTTTTTTTTGGCTTTGTTTTTCTTTTTCGGTTTTGTTTTTGTTTTTTTCTGGTTGGTTTGTTTTTGTGGCATTTTGGGTCCTCCCAACCCAAGGTCTCCATTGTATTTGGTCTTTGCTCCACTTAATACAACGTATTTTTACTTATTATTTTTATTTTTTCTTCTTGATTATTCCTTTTTTTGTCCTTTTTTCTGGTTCCCTCTTGTCCCTCTCATTATATCTCTTGGTTGACCGTCACCCACAGGCAGATCAACTTATGCTTGTCTAAGATTTTCTTCCTTTTTTTTTTTTTTTTTATTTATTTTTTTATTTTTTGCCCCCTTGAACTCTACACCGCAAACCAGGCCCTCCATTATAGGCACGATATTTCCCTGAGGAGGGGAGAGGAGGGAAGGAGAACAAAGAAAAAAAAAAGGGGGGAAATAATAAATTATTACTGCTTTTTTTTGTGGGGTGTTTTACCCTTTGTTTTTTGTTTTTTGTTTTTGTTTTTTGTTTTTGTTTTTTGTTTTTTTTGTTTTTTTTTTGTTTTTTTGTTTTTTTGTTTTTTACTTTTTACTCTTTATTAATTCTAATTAGTGCTATCAACAAGACCACCCTCAGATGCCAATAAGAAAGAGGAAATCGAATATTATGGATACAAAAGAAAGAGAGGTAACACAAATAGATGTGGAAAAATCTATGGAGAAAAGACTTAACATATTGGAAGCCTTGGAGCTAAATGACAGAGAATTTAAAATAGAAATCTTAAAAATACTCAGAGATATACAAGAAAACACGGAAAGGCAATATAGGGAGATCAGAAAACAACTCAATGAACACAAAGAATATATTACCAAGGAAATTGAAACTATAAAAACAAATCAAACAGAAATGAAAAACTCAATTCACGAGCTGAAAAACGAGGTAACAAGCTTAGCTAGCAGAACAACCCAGATTGAAGATAGGATTAGTGAAATAGAAGACAAACAACTTGAGGCACAACAGAGAGAAGAAGAAAGAGACTCAAAAATAATAAAAAACGAGAAAGCCCTACAGGAATTATCTGACTCCATCAGAAAGAATAACATAAGAATAATAGGTATATCAGAGAGAGAAGAGAAAGAAAATGGAATGGAGAATATACTCAAACAAATAATAGACGAGAACTTCCCAAGCCTGTGGAAAGAACTAAAGACTCAAATTCAAGAAGCAAACAGAACACCGAGTTTTCTTAACCCCAACAAACCCACTCCAAGGCACATCATAATAAAGATGACACAAACCAATGACAAAGAAAAAATTCTCAAGGCAGCCAGGGAAAAGAAGAGTACAACATATAAAGGAAGGCCTATTAGATTATCATCAGATTTCTCAGCAGAAACTCTACAAGCTAGAAGAAAGTGGACCCCAATATTTAAAGCCCTTAAAGAGAGGAACTTTCAGCCAAGAATACTATACCCATCAAAGCTATCCTTCAAGTATGAAGGAGATATAAAAACATTCACAAATACAGAAAAGATGAGAGAATTTATCACGAGAAAGCCCCCACTCCAGGAAATACTAAAGGGGGTTTTCCAACCAGATTCAAAGAACAAAAGAAAACAACACCACAAGTAACAGCTCCACCAAGAACACAATAAAACCAAACTTAAACTGTGACAACAAAGAAAAAAAAAAGGGGGGGGAGAGAATGGAGATTAACAGTAGCAAAGGACGATGAAGTGCAGAAATACTTATAAGATAGGGTACTACAATGAATATGGTAGGTACCCTTTTCATTACTTAATGGTAACCACCCTAGAAAAAACCACCACAAAAACACATGACTTAAAAAAGGTAGCAACAGAGGAAAGAAGTATGGAACACAAACAAACAGAAACAAATGATAGAAAAACAAAAGAGAAGAATCAAACTAGATACAAAACTAACAGAAAGCAATTTATAAAATGGCAGTAGGGAACCCACAAGTGTCAATAATTACACTAAATGTAAATGGATTAAACTTACCAATAAAAAGACACAGAGTAGCAGAATGGATTAAAAAAGAAAATCCAACTATATGCTGCCTACAAGAAACACATCTAAGCAACAAGGATAAAAACAAATTCAAAGTGAAAGGCTGGAAAACAATACTCCAAGCAAACAACACCCAAAAAAAAGCAGGTGTAGCAATACTCATATCTGATAATGCTGACTACAAGACAGAAAAAGTACTCAAAGACAAAAATGGTCACTTCATAATGATTAAGGGGACACTGAATCAAGAAGACATAACAATCCTTAATATATATGCACCAAACCAAGGAGCACCAAAATATATAAGACAGCTACTTATTGACCTTAAAACAAAAACTAACAAAAATACAATCATACTTGGAGACCTCAATACTCCGCTGACGGCTCTAGATCGGTCATCCAAACAGAGAATCAATAAAGATATAGTGGCCTTGAACGAAATACTAGAACACCTGGATATGATAGACATCTACAGGACACTTCATCCCAAAGCGACAGAGTATACATTTTTCTCTAGTGTACATGGAACATTCTCAAGAATTGACCATATGTTGGGCCACAAAGACAATATCAGCAAATTTAGAAAAATTGAAATTGTACCAAGCATATTTTCTGATCATAAAGCCTTGAAACTAGAATTCAACTGTAAAAAAGAGGGGGAAAAACCCACAAAAATGTGGAAACTAAACAACATACTTCTAAAAAATGAATGGGTCAAAGAAGAAATAAGCGCAGAGATCAAAAGATACATACAGACAAATGAAAATGAAAATACGACATATCAGAATCTCTGGGATGCAGCAAAAGCAGTAATAAGAGGAAAGTTCATATCACTTCAGGCCTATATGAACAAACAAGAGAGAGCCGAAATAAACCACTTAACTTCACACCTTAAGGAACTAGAAAAAGAAGAACAAAGACAACCCAAAACCAGCCGAAGAAAGGAGATAATAAAAATCAGAGCAGAAATAAATGAAATAGAGAACAGAAAAACTATAGAAAAAATCAATAAAACAAGGAGCTGGTTCTTTGAAAAGATCAACAAAATTGACAAACCCTTAGCAAGACTCACCAAGGAAAAAAGGCACAGGACTCAAATAAATAAAATCCAAAATGAAAGAGGAGAGATCACCACAGACATCATAGATATACAAAGAATTATTGTAGAATACTATGAAAAATTATATGCCACCAAATACAACAATCTAGAAGAAATGGATAAATTCCTAGAACAATACAACCTTCCTAGACTGAGTCATGAAGAAGCAGAAAGCCTAAACAGACCAATCAGCAGGGAGGAAATAGAAAAAACTATTAAAAACCTCCCCAAAAATAAAAGTCCAGGCCCAGACGGTTATACTAGTGAATTCTATCAAACATTCAAAGAAGACTTGGTTCCTATTCTACTCAAAGTCTTCCAAAAAATTGAAGAAGAAGCAATACTTCCGAACACATTTTATGAGGCCAACATAACCCTCATACCAAAACCTGGCAAGGATGGCACAAAGAAAGAAAACTACAGACCAATATCTCTAATGAATACAGATGCTAAAATTCTAAACAAAATACTGGCAAACCGAATACAACAACATATTAAAAAAATAATACATCATGATCAAGTGGGATTCATCCCAGAATCTCAAGGATGGTTCAACATACGCAAAACGGTTAACGTAATACACCATATCAACAAAACAAAGAACAAAAACCACATGATCTTATCAATAGATGCAGAAAAGGCTTTTGATAAAATACAACACAATTTTATGTTTAAGACTCTCAACAAAATGGGTATAGAAGGAAAATATCTCAACATGATAAAGGCCATATATGATAAACCATCAGCCAACATCATTTTAAACGGCAAAAAACTGAGGACTTTCTACCTTAAATCAGGAACAAGACAGGGTTGTCCACTCTCTCCACTCTTATTTAACGTGGTGCTAGAAGTTCTGGCCAGAGCAATCAGACAAGACAAAGAAATAAAAGGCATCCATATTGGAAAAGAAGAAGTAAAGGTATCACTTTTTGCTGATGATATGATCCTATACATCGAAAACCCGAAGGACTCCACAAAAAGATTATTAGAAACAATAAACCAATACAGTAAGGTCGCAGGATACAAAATTAACATACAGAAGTCCATAGCCTTTCTCTATGCCAACAATGAAATATTAGAAAACGAACTCAAAAAAATAATCCCCTTCACGATTGCAACAAAAAAAATAAAATACCTAGGAATAAACATAACAAAGAATGTAAAGGACCTATATAATGAAAATTACAAAGCATTGTTAAGGGAAATCGAAAAAGATACAATGAGATGGAAAAATATTCCTTGTTCTTGGATAGGAAGAATAAATATAATCAAAATGGCCATATTACCCAAAGCAATATACAAATTTAATGCAATTCCCATCAAAATCCCTATGAGATTTTTTAAAGAAATGGAACAAAAAATCATCAGATTTATATGGAACTATAAAAAACCCTGAATAGCCAAAACAATCCTAAGGAAAAAGAATGAAGCTGGGGGCATTACAATACCTGACTTTAAACTATATTATAGGGCCACAATAATCAAAACAGCATGGTATTGGCAGAAAAATAGACACTCAGACCAATGGAACAGAATAGAAAGCCCAGAAATAAAACCACATATATATGGTCAAATAATCTTTGATAAAGGGGCCAACAACACACAATGGAGAAAAGAAAGCCTCTTCAACAAATGGTGTTGGGAAAACTGGAAAGCCACATGCAAAAGAATGAAACTCGACTACAGCCTGTCCCCGTGTACTAAAATTAATTCAAAATGGATCAAAGACCTAAATATAAGACCTGAAACAATAAAGTACATAGAAGAAGACATAGGTACTAAACTCATGGACCTGGGTTTTAAAGAACATTTTATGAACTTGACTCCAATGGCAAGAGAAGTGAAGGCAAAGATAAATGAATGGGACTACATCAGAATAAAAAGTTTTTGCTCAGCAAGAGAAACTGATATAAAAATAAACAGACAGCCAACTAAATGGGAAATGATATTTTCAAACAACAGCTCAGATAAGGGCCTAATTTCCAAAATTTACAAAGAACTCATAAAACTCAACAACAAACAAACAAACAATCCAATAAAAAAATGGGAAGAAGACATGAATAGACACTTCTCCCAGGAAGAGATACAAATGGCCAACAGATATATGAAAAAATGCTCAGCTTCATTAGTTATTAGGGAAATGCAAATCAAAACTACAATGAGATACCACCTCACCCCTGTTAGATTAGCTATGATCAACAAGATGGGTAATAGCAAATGTTGGAGAGGCTGTGGAGAAAAAGGAACCCTCATTCACTGTTGGTGGGACTGTAAAGTAGTACAACCATTATGGAGGAAAGTATGGTGGTTCCTCAAAAAACTGCAAATAGAACTACCTTATGACCCAGCAATCCCTCTACTGGGTATATACCCCAAAACCTCAGAAACATTGATACGTGAAGACACATGTAGCCCCATGTTCATTGCAGCACTGTTCACAGTGGCCAAGACATGGAAACAACCAAAAAGCCCTTCAATAGAAGACTGGATAAAGAAGATGTGGCACATATACACTATGGAATACTACTCAGCCATAAGAAACGATGACATCAGATCATTTACAGCAAAATGGTGGGATCTTGATAACATTATAAGGAGTGAAATAAGTAAATCAGAAAAAAACAAGAACTACATGATTCCATACATTGGTGGAACATAAAAATGAGACTAAGAGACATGGACAAGAGTGTGGTGGTTACCAGGGGTGGGGGGAGGGAGGACAGGGGGAGAGTTAGGGGAGGGGGAGGGGCACAGAGAACTAGATAGAGGGTGGCGAAGGACAATCTGACTTTGGGCGAGGGGTATGCAACATAATTTAATGACAAAATAACCTAGACATGTTTTCTTTGAATATATGTACCCTGATTTATTAATGTCATCCCATTACCATTAATAAAAATTTATTTAAAAAAAAAAAAAAAAAAAAACAAGCAATTCTTGGACACCAACTAAATATACTACAGTTCAGCTAATTTCTGACACTAACTCAGATAGTATCAGATTCCACAGGTTGAAGTTTTAATCCTACAAGACTGCCCACCCACTTACACACACATATCAGATGCCACTCACAAGCCCAGGTTGTAACCTTACTTCTGAATAACTGGTTATAAATCAGGTTCCCATGACCTCGTCCTCAGACTAGATTAAGTTGCTAGAGCATCTCACAGAACTCAAACAATTTACTAGCTCACCGGTTCATTATAAAAAGGTACAGGAACAGCCGGATGGAAGAGCTCCACAGGCCAAGGTGTGGAGGAAGGGTGCGACGCTCAGTGCCTCCGAGTGTGCCCCTTTCCCCGCACCTCCATGTGTTCACACACCTATAAGCTCTCCAAACCATCTCCTTTTGAGTTTTTGTGAAGGTTTTAATACATAGGCATGATTGATTAATTCATTGGCCATTGGTGATTAATTGAACCTCCAGCTCCTCTCCCTTCCCCAGAGGTTGGGGAAGTGAGACTGAAAATTCCAACCCTCTAATTACATGGTTGGCTCCACTGACAACCAACCCCATCTTTCAGCACTTTCCAAAAGTCACTTTATTAACATTAAAAAAGGTACTCTTATTGCTCTCAACACTTGGGAAATTCCAGAGGGTTTGGGAGCTCTGTGCCAGAAATGAAGTCAAAGATCAAATACATATTTCTTTTTATAAATCACAACATCACACAAGTCTACCCTAAAAACTCGACACATTCTTGCCTCCTCTGCTATAGCAGAAGACCTCACTGAAACGGGAACTTTTCACCTGAATTCTTCAGCTTCCCTGCTTTTCACCTTCCATTTCTTTCTTTAGTCTCTCCTGAGCTGAAGACATGGTAGAAGTACACACTGACAAGTTTCTCTCTCCTCCATAGTTCAAGCTCATCCTTCTCCCTATCTCCAGGAACCTCCTCTGTCCGCCGCCCTCACTTCCTCACCCTTGAAACTCTCCTCTTGGCTTACTCCCTGTATTTACAAATATGTCAGCATTCACACTGCATGAAAACTCTCTCAACCTGCTCTCTAACTGCCTGTGACCTCTCAGGGTCCCCCATGATACACTCTAGCCCTGACAAAATGATTCCCTGAATGTGCCTTGCATTTTTTTACTCCAAGCCTTTGTTCATACTACTAAGCATAGCTGTGACTATCATCTTCCTGTCTCAAATGCATTTCACCACAGAACATTCTGCAACCCAGCAAACCAATAAGACCTCTTTTGCCTTTACTCCTTTAATACTTATTATGTTCTAGATCAGGGGTCAGGAACCTATGGCTCACGAGCCAGATGTGGCTCTTTTGATGGCTGTATCTGGCTTGCAGACAAATATTTAATAAATAATAATAAAATAATAACAAATAATAACATTAAAAATATAAAACATTCTCATGTATTACAATCCATTCATTTCCTACCACTCATGTTCATGGTTGTGGGTGGCTGGATCCAATCATAGCTGTCCTCTGCGACAACAACAAATTTTTATTGGATAATGTGTAACATAAACGGGTCATTGTATGGCTCTCACGGAATTACATTTTAAAATATGTAGCGTTCATGGCTCTCTCAGCAAAAAAGTTTCCTGACCCCTGTTCTAGATTGTTTTATATTTTTAAAGGTCCCGAAAGATGGCAGCAGAGTAGGCAGATGCACAGATGCCCAGCTCTCACCACCAAACTGGAATACAAATCAATTTAGGAAAAAATCAGTGTAAAAAACCAACTCTGGACTACAATAACAGCTCTCAAAAACCAAGAAGCAAAGAAGAAGCCACAAGAAACCTGGTAGGGAGTGCCTGAATCTCCCCTGCTTACAGGAACGGCGGGTGGGGGTGGTGAGGCTGAGAGCCCAGAAGGGATCTCACTCCAGGGAAAAGAGCAGAAAATACTGCTCACAGCCTCTTGCCTGGCGACCGGGGAGCGAGGTGTGTTGAAAAGACCAGCTTATCTCTCAAGTGGAAAGGAAAGAGAGAGGGACTGACTGTGAGGGGCTAAGGAATGCAGGAGACAACCTGGAAAAAGCTGACTCATCCGTGCTGGAGGCGGCCATAGCTGGGGGAGTGACTGATCCTTCCCCACAAAACAGTACTGAATTGCTTCCCAATCAGAGATCTCCAGACATCTCTCCATCTCCAATCAGTGCAACAAGACACAGCTGAAAACAAGAAGTGAGGAGGAGGGGCAGTAACTCAGGTCTCCATGGAGATCGGAGATACATCTCCCCCTACTGAAGCTGAGAAAACACCCTGCCCCCCAGTGAGATTAGTTGGTGGAAGAGGCCTTCAGAGTCTCAGGTTACACCCATCGCATTCCTGGATACAGTTTCAAGGAAGCCCCCTGCTGAGATCAGTAAAAAAGACTATCACCTGTTAAGAAAACAAACAAATCAAGACTTCAAAGCTGCCCAAATCCAAACGTGGATTACAAATAATAGCTGATACCAACCCAAGAAGACCTAGAAATAACACAACTGAAAACTGGAGGCAGACAACACCAAGCCTAGACTCAACCAACTCTACAAACAAAACACCCAAACACAGACAATGAGAAGACAAAAAAGTGCAATCCAAATGAAACCACAAGAGAAACCTTCAGGAGATGAATTGAGTGATATAGAAATAATCAAACTTCCAGATGCGGAGTTCAAAATAATGATTGTAAGGATGCTTAGGGATCTTAGAACAACAATGGATGGTCATTATGAACACCTAAATAAAGAAATAGCAAATATAAAAAAGAATCAGTCGGAGATGACAAATACAATATCAGAAATAAAGACCACAATGGAAGGAATTAAAAACAGGAGAGATAGAGCTGAGGATCGAATCAGCGAGTTGGAGGACAACTGGAATGAAGGCATAAAAGCAGAGAAGAAAAAAGAAAAAAGACTCAAAAAGTCTGAGGAAACTCTTAGAGAGCTCTGTGACAACATGAAGAGAAATAACATCTGCATCATATGGGTTCCTGAAGAAGAAGAAAAAGAACAAGGGATAGAGACTTTGTTCAATCATATCATAGCTGAAAACGTCCCTAAATTAATACAGGAGAAACTCTCACAAGTTCAAGAAGCACAGAGGACTCCATTAAAGAGAAACCCAAAGAAACCTACACCAAGACACATCATAATTAAAATACCAAAGCTAAGTGATAAAGAGAAAATATTAAAAGCTGCAAGAGAAAAAAAGTTATCACCTGCAGAGGATCCCCCATAAGGATGACATCCACCTTCTCGGCAGAAACACTTGAGGCCAGAAGGGAATGGCAAGAAATATTCAAAGTAATGCAGAACAAGAACCTACAACCAAGACTACTTTATGCAGCAAGGCTATCATTTAAAATCGAAGGAGAAATAAAAAGCTTCCCAGACAAAAAACAACTCAAGGAATTCATTACAACAAAACCAATGCTGCAGGAAATGTTAAGGGGCCTGTTGTAAACAGATCAAAGTGGGAAAAGAATATTGTAAAAAAGGGATACAGCTTTAAAGAATAAAATGGCAATAAACAACTACATATCAATAACCTGAAATGTAGATAGATTGAATGGTCCGGTCAAAGGACATAGGGTGGCTGCATGGATAAGAAAACAGGACCCGTGCATGTGCCGTCTACAAGAGACACACCTTAGAACAAAAGATACACATAGATTGAAGGTAAAAGGATGGAAAAAAACATTTCATGCAAATGGAAATGAAAAAAAAGCTGGGGTAGCAATACTTATATCGGACAGATTGGACTTTAAAACAAAGGATATAGTGGGGGATAAAGAAGGCCACTACATAATGAAGGAGGGAGTAATCCAACAGGAAGATATAACTATTATAAATATCTATGCACCTAATATAGGAGCACCTAAATATATAAAGCAGACTTTGATAGATTTAAAGGGCGAGATCAACAGCAATACTATAATAGTAGGGGATTTCAATACCCTACTAACATCACTAGATAGATCCTCAAGAAAGAAAATTAACAAAGAAATAGCAGACTTATTGGACACACTAGATCAGCTTGATTTAATAGGTATCTTCAGAACCTTTCACCCTAAGGCAGCAGAATATACATTCTTTTCAAGTGATCATGGTACATTATCTAGGATAGACCACAAGATAGGGCACAAAACTGGTCTCAACAAATTTAAGAAGATTGAAATCATATCAAGCACTTTCTCCGATCACAACGGCATGAAACCAGAAATAAACCACAACAGAAAATCTCAAAAATTCTCAAACACATGGAAATTAAATAGCACGTTGTTAAATAACGAATGGATTAAGAAAGAAATCAAAGAAATTTAAAAATTCCTAGAAACAAATGACAATGAGCATACAATAACTCAAAAATTTATGGGACACAGCAAAAGCAGTACTGAGAGGAAAGTTCATAGCACTACAGGCACACTTTAAGAAGCTAGAAAAAGCTCAAATAAACAACTTAATCCTGCATCTAAAAGAACTAGAAAAAGAATAGCAAGTAAAGCCCAAATGTAGTAGAAGGAAGGAAATAATAAAGATCAGAGCAGAAATAAATAACATAGAGGCTAAAGAAACAATACAGAGGATCAATGAAACTAGGAGCTGGTTCTTTGAAAAGGTAAACAAGATTGATGAACCTTTAACTAGAATCACCAAGAAAAAGAGAGAGAGGACTCAAATAAATAAAATTAGAAATGAGAGTGGAGAAATAACAACTGACACAACAGAAATACAAAATATTGTAAGAAAATACTATGAAGAACTGTTTGCCAAAAAACTAGACAACCTAGATGAAATGGACAAATTCCTTGAAACATACAATCTTCCAAAAATCAATCTGGAAGAATCAGAAAACCTAAACAGACAGATTACACCAAATGAGATTGAAACAGTTATCAAAAAACTCCCAATGAAGAAAAGTCCGGGACCTGATGGCTTCACAAGTGAATTCTACCAAATATTCAAAGAAGAACTAACTCCTATCCTTCTCAAACTATTTCAAAAAATTCAAGAGGAAGGAAGACTTCCAAGCTCCTTTTATAAGGCAAGCATAATTCTGATTCCAAAACCAGGCAAAGACAACACAAAGAAAGAAAATTATAGGCCAATATCTCTGATGAATATAGATGCTAAAATCCTCAACAAAATATTAGCAAACCAGATCCAACAATATATGGAAAAAATCATACACCATGATCAAGTGGGATTTATTCTGGGAGGCAAGGCTGGTACAATACTCGTAAATCAATCAATGTGATTCATCACATAAACAAAAAGGAGAAAAACCACATGATAATTTCAATAGATGCAGAAAAAGCATTTGATAAAGTTTAGCACCCATTCATGATCAAAACTCTCAGCAAAGTGGGAATACAGGGAACATACTCAACATGATAAAAGCCATCTATGACAAACCCACAGTCAACATCATACTCAATGGGCAAAAATTAAAAGCAATCCCCTTAAGATCAGGAACAAGGCAGGGGTGCCCCCTTTCACCACTCTTATTTAACATAGTCCTGGAAGTTCTAGCCACAGCAATCAGACAAGAAGAAGAAACAAAAGGCATTCAAGTTGGAAAAGAAGAAGTATTGCAGATGATATGATATTGTATATAGAAAACCCTAAAGTCTCAGTCAAAAAACTACTGGACCTGATAAATGAATTCAGCAAAGTGGCAGGATATAAAATCAATACTCAGAAATCAGAGGCATTTTTGTATACCAACAATGAACAGTCAGAAAGAGAAATTAAGGAAACAATCCCCTTCACTATTACAACCAAAAAAATAAAGTACCTAGGAGTAAACTTAACCAAGGAGACTAAAGACTTGTACGTGGAAAATTACAAAGCATTGATAAAAGAAATCAAGGAAGATACAAACAAGTGGAAGCATATACCGTGATCATGGTTAGGAAGAATAAACATCATTAAAATGTCTATATTACCCAAAGCAATCTATAAATTCAATGCAATACCAATTAAAATACCAATGACATACTTCAAAGATATAGATCACATATTACAAAAATTTATATGGAACCAAAAAGAACACGAATAGCCTCAGCAATCTTAAAAAAGAAGAATAAAGTGGGAGGTATCACACTTCCTGATATCAAGTTATACTACAAGGCCGTTGTACTCAAAACAGCCTGGTACTGGCATAAGAACAGGCATATAGATCAATGGAACAGAACAGAGAACCCAGAAATAAACCCACAGCTTTATGGACAACTGATATTTGACAAAGGAGGTAAAGAAATGCAATGGAGTAAAGACAGCCTCTTTAACAAATGGTGTTGGGAAAATTGGACAGCTACCTGCAAAAAAATGAAACTAGATCACCAGCTTACACCACTCACAAAAATAAACTCAATTAAATGGATAAAAGACTTAAATGTAGGCTGTGAAACCATAAGCATCTTAGAAGAAAACATAGGCAGTAAGCTCTCCGACATCTCTCGGAGCAAGATATTTGCTGATTTATCTCCACGGGGAAGTGAAATAAAAGACAGGATAAATAAATGGGACTATATCAAACTAAAAAGCTTTTGCACAGCTAAAGACAATAAGAACAGAATAAAAAGACAAACTACACAATGAACGAACATATTTGACAATACGTCTGATAAGGGGTTAATAACCAAAATTTATAAAGAACTTGTAAATCTCTCAACACCAGGAAGACAAACAATCCAATCAAAAAGTGGGAAAAAGAAATGAATAGACACTTTTCCAAAGAGGACATACAGATGGCCAATAGGCATATGAAAAAATGCTCAACATCACTAATCATTAGAGAAATGCAAATTAAAACCACAATGAGATATCACCTCACACCAGCCAGAATGGTGCTCATCAACAAAACAACACAGAATAAGTGCTGGCGAGGATGTGGAGAAAAGGGAACCCTCCTGCACTGCTGGTGGGAATGCAGACTGGTGCAGCCACTGTGGAAAACAGTATGGAGATTCCTCAAAAAACTGAAAATCGAACTGCCTTTTGACCCAGCTACCCCACTTTTAGGAATATACCCCAAGAACACCATAGAACGGCTCCAAAAGGAGAAATGCACCCCCATGTTTGTGGAAGCATTGTTCGCAATAGCGAAGATCTGGAAAGAGCCCAAGTGTCCATCAGAGGACGAGTGGATTAAAAAGCTTTGGTACATATATACTATGGAATACTACTCGCCATAAGAAATGATGACATCGGATCATTTACAATAACATGAATGGACCTTGATAACATTATACGGAGTGAAATAAGTACATCAGAAAAAACTAAGAACTATATGAATCCATACATAGATGGGACATAAAAATGAGACTCAGAGACATGAACACAAATGTGATGGCAACAGGGGTGGGAGGTGGGGGGTGAGGGGGAGGGGGAGGGGGAGGAGGGAGGGGGCGAGGAAGGAGAGAGGGGGTGGGGGAGGGGAGGGGCACAAAGAAAACCAGATAGAAGGTGACAGAAGACAATTTGACTTTGGGTGAGGGGTATACAGCACAATCAAATGTCAAAATAATCTGGAGATGTTTTCTCTCAACATATGTACCCTGATTTATCAATGTCACTGCATTAAATTTAATAATTTTAAAAAAGGTTCCCATTGAAATTTTTATGTCATCTTTATTGAGTTATAATTTATAAGTCATTCCTATTTAAGCACACAGTTGATGAGTTTTGACAAATATATACACTCATTTAACCATCACTATAATCTAAATATATAGTATTTCTACAACTCTTAAATATTCTCTCATTGACCTTTGGTAGTTAGTCTTCCCATTTAGGCAATCACTAATCTGACTCTTGCCACTAAATGAAATTAATATTTGCCTATTTCATAACTAGGTGTAATATTCAATAAATGTCAATTCAATTGGTTGATAGCACTATTGATTATGTGGACAAAAAAGGGACCATATACTAAATCTGACAAGCTCAGGAGAGGCCTGCATGGTGGGCCTTACAAACTCAGAGACCTAAGGTAACCACATAAGATGGTCTGATATTAAACCTTCCTAACTAAGTGTAAGTCATGGCACGTAGTCATGTCTTAGCCCAGTATCTTCCTTGACAAAGGTCAATCTTTACCTTAATTGTGGCTTTCTATTGTCTTTTTGTATCTACAATAACATACCTTTGGAATCAGGATAATTTCCTTTTTTTCCAGACCCCTCACTGCACCAGAGCAAGACCACAAAAACCCTCAATATTATTGTTATTGTGTTGTTAACTGCTAACTATCTTATACCCACAAATATAAAAGAAGTATGTGTCTGTTCATTTTACTTTTTATCTAATCCCAGAGATTCTCCCACCCACCCTCTTTTCCCCCTCCCCAATCTTTGCTTCCTCCCACATCACTAATCTATCACCAATGGATTTCATGTAAACTCTTAGCCTCCTCCTTTGATTGTAATCTATAAAATAAGGTGCAAAACTCCATTTTCTGAAGCATTTTCTCAATCTGTTGAGATTTTGCTTCCCAGCAATTGTCAGTTTGGCTCAAATAAAAGTTATTTACAGGTTTAAACACTTCTTACATTGACAGTTAACACTATCATTCAAATCCTCTCTATAGTTATTGATTTTCCATCAGCTTCTTCTATCAGGTATTTATATAATTATAGGAAGCCTATTTCTCCTTTTGGTTCTGCAATTAGATGCATATTTGCTGTATCTTTTTGATGAACTGACCCTTTTGTAGTTATTAAATAGCCTTCTTTATCTTAGGTAATATTCCTTGTCCTGAAGTCTTTTTTATCTAATATTAACATAGTCACCCCAGCTTTCTTAAAATTACTAATTGCAGCTCTGGCCGGTTGGCTCAATGGTAAAGCATTGGCCCTGCATGTGGATGTGTCAAGTTAGATTCTTAGGGGTCACAGAAGCGCCATCTGCTTCTCCACCCCTCCCCTTCTCACTTCTCTCTCTCTGTTTCCCTTCTACAGCCATGGCTCAATTGGAGCAAGTAGGCGCCAAGCACTGAGGATAGATCCATGGCCTCTTCCTCAGGTGTTAAGAAGAGCTCAGTTGCTGATCAACAGAGCAATGCCTCAGATGGGCAAAGCATCACCCCCTAGCTGGCTTGTTGGGTGGGTGCTAGTCAGGGTGCATGCAGGAGTTGGTCTCTCTGCCTCCCTCCTCTCACAAAATTTAAAAAATAAAATTACTACTTGCACTCTATCTTTTTACTTTTTTTATCTGGGTCTTTATATTGTACTTAATAGTGTGTTTCCTGCTGATAGCACAAATTTGAATTTGAATTTTTTTATCCTTTTAATCTCAGCCTTTCAATCAGAACATTTAAGCTACTTACATTTAAGTTGATTATCAATATGGTTAAATTTAGGTCAACCCATTTGTCATATTTATTCTACTTGGACCATCTTTTCTCCTTCTTTACTATTTTCTTGTTTCATTTTAAATAAATTGAGTATTTTATAGGATTTCATCTCATACCCACCTTTGGTTTATTACTTATATTTCTCTGTTTTATCATTTTAATTGCTATTCTGTGATTTACAACATGCATGTCTCTTTTAAATGTGTGTTGCCAATGGAGAAACCTATATTTCCAGAAGTTATAAACTGTACTTACTAATCTAAAAGATGTAATTGCTTACTTTTTAGTGATTAAATTAAGGTTTCTAAGACTTAAAAACTTTCATTAAGTTGGAAAAATGAATAGTTTGATGATACATGGCACAAAGTATGAAGATACTTTGTTCATCAAAAGTAAGCTAGCCCAGTGTTGGTATTTAGTTCATTTACACTCTGTAAAAAGGACAAGGATTTCCCCTTTGCTCCCAGCTTGATCCCTCCAGAATTTGGAAACTCTTGATGAGTATTACTATTTTCATGGCAATATGTTAGTTTGCATGAACCCAATAAGAATCTGATTTCTTTATAATAAGACACATAGAACCAGTTTCCATTTGTGGTTTTATTAACCAGGACTTTGACTGGAATGTCATTTTTGAGAAAGACAAGCCTAGATTCTGCAAGTCACCAAAAAGTTTTCAGGAATTGAGATTGACTTTAAAAGCCAGTAAAATCCTCTCGGAGAAATAGCCTGGTATTCACATAGTTCATGGCAGTCTTTCCATGTACCTTGCTTTCCTAGGACACGGCAAGGAAAACCTCAGGATATTTTGGGGGACCTCAAGAACTTAAGGAATTTACGCACACCTATAGGTGTTGCAGGCAAAATCTGCCAGCAACTATGTGGCTTGACTTTTTCACCCTGAGGGGCTAATTAAAGTTTAATATCTATGCTGTTGTAAGCAGTAGGAATTTTAAAACAGTGAAATAAATAACTTTAAAAGTGCAGAAACTTCAGAGTTACATAATTAGTGCATGAATCAAAACTGTGAGTGTGAAAGATAAGCTTCACTACAGAGAAACATCTGCTACCATCACTTCACCTGTTGAGGTGCAGAAATCCAGAATTCAACAGGCTGCTGTGTTCTCCGAATACTCCGTTTGCAGTTAGACCAAGCCTGACCTAGAAGAGCACCAGTACTTTCATGCATGGAAGTCAAACTTTCAACTATCCAGGTCACTGGAGAAACAGTGTCCATTTTGTATCTCCTTCTAAATATAAAAGTAACTATCAAAATGTTGATATAACAATGTTAAAGAATATTAGCTATATGTACTACTCAACATTTAGATAAATTAAATATCTAGATACAACTTAGCACTTTCACATTAATTCTTAATCAATCCCAGTTTTATGCATGAATTGAGAAGAAAGCTCCTTTCTATTTTCGGGTCACTAACTAGGACTCATGTCCTTCCAGGGTCAAGTCCAGGGGCTTCAAGTCCTCAATCCACTTTGATAACAAATGTTTGTAATTTTTTAAATTTGATTCTTGTTGTTTTTCTCCACAAAAGAAAAACAGAGGTATTTATACCTGAGCTTTAAAGATAAAATGGTGGTTCTTCAGCTCCTACTTTTCTCACAAATGAAAATCAAAAATGTCATAGCAGTGTGTAATATGAGTTCCTGCATTTACCCAATTGTCTCTTCTTTCATCTCAATGGATTTGTTTTAAGTTTCCTTACCAGTGGTGGGATTCAAATAATTTAACAACCGGTTCTCTGCCCGAATGACCGTTTTAAGTATAAAAAACCGTATACCAAAAGGTAGTTCATTATTTCATGCATTTAATACTTAAATAAGAACAACAAAAGAGGTACACAAAACTAGATTATAAGAGTTTTAAAATATTAATGAAAAAATATTAAATAATACCTGACAAAAAACAATAAAAATGTTATTTAAGATATTTCCATACTACTTCTTGATTGGTATCCTCACTTACAAGTTTTTTCACCTATGGATGGAATGAACATTACTACAGGTGTTTAGAATACACTGTTGTACAAATGAACACTAAAAAAGAGTAAGGAATGTAAATTTGTGATTTCCACATTGGGCAGCTGCCCAGGCCCCCACCTTAGAGAGAACCCTGATTACACGTGTCATTTTAACAACCAGTTCACCAAACTCAACAAAAAATTAGGTACTCGTTCTCCCAAACCAGTGCAAACCTGCTGAGTCCCACCACTGTTCCCTACCCAATTTTCACTGCTCAGGTAGCTAGGTAGCCTGCCTGAATCCTGTCACTCACAATTTTCCAGGCCTCAATTTTATCTATGAATCGAGAAATTTGAATCAAATTATCTTTAAGATTGTATTTTCGAGTTAAAATATATAAACTAGCAACCTAGCCTGACCAGGTGGTGGCGCAGTGGACAGAGCATCGGACTGGGATGCGGAGGACCCAGGTTCAAGACTCCAAGGTCGCCAGCTTGAGCGTGGGCTCATCTGGTTTGAGCAAAGCTCACCAGCTTGAGCCAAGGTCGCTGGCTTGAGCAAGGGGTTACTCAGTCTGCTGTACACACCCCCAGTCAAGGCACATATGCGAAAGCAATCAATGAACAACTAAAGTGCTGCAACGAAAACTTGATGCTTCTCATCTCTCTCAATTCCTGTATGTCTGTTCATATCTGTCCCTCTCTCTGACTCTCTCTGTCTCTGTCACAAAAAAAATAAAAATAAAAAAATTTAAAAAATGCAACCTAACACAAAATCTAATTTGATTTTTCAAAAATATCAGTTTAGACCAGAAATTGTCCTCTAAAAGAGCTATTACCTCTTTTAGAAAAAGAGGTAAATAACATTTATATATAAAATTTAATGTGGTTTTAATTTTTTCCCCTTTTTTTAGTTTAGAAATTAAATTTAATAGGGTGACATTGGTCCACAACACATAGGTTCTGGTAAATATCTCTATAACATTTGAACTGTTCTCTATGCTGTGTGCCCATCATCCAAAGCCAAATCATTGTCTGTCACCATGTGTTTGGCTCTCTTTGCTCCCCTCCTCCACACACCCTTCCTCCAGTAACCACTTCACTCTTATTTATGTCCATGAGTCTCAGTTTTATATCCCACTTATGTGTGAAATCATACCGTTCTTAGCTTTTTCTAATTTACTTATTTCACCTTGCACAATATTCTCAATGTTGTTTTAAAACAGATATCAAATAAGTTTATCACAATAATATGTTAAGAAATTTACAAATATACATAGAAGATAAGGGCTGGGAAATGAAACTACAAGTCATTGTGAGCCTTTCCTGGTCCTGCTGCTGTCAAGAGCAAGGTAAATAAGATTAAGAAGCAGTATCTTACTTTTGTACCAAATCATAAATTATGTACCAAGCTTTGGTCCCTGCGATTCCAAAAAGGGAGTCCTGAAGAAAGAGAATTTCAATAATAACAAATGGAATGGCTGAGGCTGTAGTCTTTGAAGTTAAACTTTTTTTAAAGTAAGACTCTTTAACTCTAGTGACAAAAGGTGAAAGGAACAAAATCAAAAGTTATTATTGTTTTAAGTGGAATGGACAGCTTAAACATGAACTCATTAATCAAACCCTAAGTCACCAGAGGAGCAACTGCGATTGGAAAGAGGTTTTTGTAAAGCAAAAAAAGGAAAATAGATAACATGGAAATTCTTATTTTCAAGAAATGAAACAGGCCGTGTGTGTGTGTGTGTAATTTCAAAATAATTTGAGATATACTTTAATAAAGATGTACCTGTTATTGTGTCTAGAGCAGTACTAAATATAATAGAAACGTTTTAAATATATAGACCTTTTCTTCAAGATTAAAATCTGAGAGACATATGCATTCATAGTTGACAGTTCAGAATAAGCTGCCAAGAGAACCGAGTTATTCTAGGGACATAAATCTAACCTAAACTCTTTTGGTGGCATTGTTAGGGGATAAAAACCTAATAAAAAGGTGACACTAGGCCCTATGATAGTGTTCCTTATGTTACCATATTCTCACTGAAAACTATAAAGAAGTTAAACAATAATTTCCTGTTTACTGATGACTTTACATTTCATGAATCCAAAAAGCAACCTACATGGGAAAATAAGGAACATTAGCAAAAATGCAATTTAATATCATAAAATCTTAGAACATACATAAACCATAAAGGAACGTGCAGGAGAGGATAAATGCACTTCTGACCAGTCTTTCTGGAAAGCCAACACAGTAACGTTAACTTGGAGAAGCAGCTAGCTTAATGATGAAGAATATGTATCTTGGAATTAGGCAGCCAAGGTTCAGATCTTGGCTTTGCCATGGAAAACTTGTTTAGCCTTGATAACTCTCAAGCTCCTCATTTGTAAAATGAAGATAGATATAATAGCAACCTAACAGAGTGGCTGCAAAGATTAAATCAGATAATTCGTGTAAAACACTCAACACACTGCCAGGTACGTTGCAAACACTCCTTTAAAAAAACAGCTATTATAGAACAGACCCCTGGGGCTAACTGGGGTAATACAAAGAGCAGAGTCTCAGCTTTTCCATGAGTAGTTGGGTGAGCGGGTGGAGGGCCTTCATCTTTAGGATAGGAACATCGATTTGCATACCTACAAAGAAAGAGAATTACGATATTTGCCTCATAGTGAAAACTTCAGTGGGAAACAAAATAAGAACATGTATGGAAATTTGCTTTGTAATATATAAAGTACTAAATACATGTAGATTATTATAACACTTAATTCTTTGTGCTCCTTTAAGAGATTGCCTACCTTTTTGCCTGCTTTGTTCATACATATATCTCCTGCGTTAGAACAATGACTGGCACATGGTAGTGGTTGATGAGGATTGTTGAATGAACAAATGAATATCATGTTTCTATAATTCCGAAGTTCATTAGTTTGACCTTTTATCTCCCCAAAGTCAGTATAGATGAAGAATCTGAAAACACAGTAGTCATCTACACTGTATTCGTTTTCTGTTGCTGTGTAACAAATTACCACAAACTTAGTGGCTTAACATAACATCCATTTAAGGGCTCCTGGTTCTGTAGGGCAGAAGTCTGTGTGGTGTAGCAGGTCCTCTGTTCTGTGTCTCACAGAGCAGAAGCCAAGGTGTTGTCCAGGCTGCAGTCTCCTTTGGAGCCCAGGGTAGGGAAGAATCAACTTCCAAGTTCATTCACATTGTTGGCAGATTTCAGTTCTTTGATTGTAGAACTAAGGTTCCCATGACTTTGCTGGCTGTCAGCTGATTGCTCTCAACAACTGGAGGCTGCCTACACAACTTTTCGTGTGGCCCTTCTCTAAGCAGTTAACAACATGGCAGCTGCCAAATCCTTCAAAGACAGTAGCAAATCTCCCTCACAGTGAGTTCTCATCATACTTCAAGTCGCTCTGACTTGTCTTGTTCATCCACTAAAAAGAAACTCTCTACTGTAAAGGAAAACCTTATGCTATATAAATGTCACATAATAAAGGTAGTTATAGCTTATCATTTTCAGAGATTCTACCTACACTTAAAGAGGAGGGATCTATACAAGGGTGTCACTAGATGGTGAGTCTTGGCATTTTGCCCAACACATACACTATGTTATACAAACAGAGATAGATTGTCATAATATACCTGTGAATGTTTTAAAAGCTGGTGATAGAGCATATGTCTAGGGCAGTGGTTCTCAAAGTGTACGCCAGGGCACACTGGTGCACCCTGGAAGATTTCCAGGTGTGCTCTATGGTATTCCAGAGAAATATGTGCCTGTTGGGGACCAAAAAACCAACAGGATTTTTGGAGTTTAGATTTTTGGGGGACAGAGGTGTGGGGAATTGGCTGTAAACTGACAATCTGCCCAACCCCCACCTCACTTGCCTGATTAGGTTGCAAAAGGCTGTTAAGCTGTGGTGCTGGATTGTTTACACTACCCCCCATGTTCCTGGGAAAGACTGGAGGCAAGTTTCTTCTATCCTTTGTTTAGTGTTAAGTTAAGATGTTATGTATGGTGGGGGTTTTCTACACCTAGTAAAATTCTTGGGTTGCCTTGGAAACATGATCAAAGATCTCATTGATTTGCTAATGGTCCACTTTTCCCTATAAATAAAGCAAGATGCGGTTTTGGGGCATGCTTTGTTCTTGCCAGCAGCAATTACAGGGCCCTCCCGACCCTGTATTTTCTTATTCCACATATTTTCTCAATTCTACACCGTTCCCACTCGGGACCTGGAATTACTAGCTGCGCTGGTTTGCGGCATGTGCCCAGATATAAAAATAAATATAGTTACTCTATAATACCATTTCATTATGGAAATCCCACTCTTTTTGTTAACACATAATTATTATATTTATTATTAATATATCATTATATTATTTTTAGATAAATACACCCAAATAAAATAGATTTCTCAAAAAGAAGCATGATATTGAAGAATCTGATTCTGGAAGTGAGCAAAAGTTAAATGTAAGTAAAATAGGGCTTGAAAGTTGATGGACAGAATTTAATTTATAGCATTTTTCATCACTTAACACTGAACAATATGATTGGATTAGAAACCCATTCATGGAAGCTTCAAGTGATTTTGATTTAACATTAACAGAAGAAGAAGAAATGGCAGCTATATCCACTGATTGTGAATTGATGATTAAACATAAGGAATTGTCTCTTGAAACCTTTTGGATTTCTATAAAAGAAGAATATGTGCCAATATCTAAAAAAGCTTTGAACATTTTACTACAACTTTCAACATCCTATTTATGTGAATTAGGATTTTCTACCCTCAACACAATTAAAAGTAAAAAGAGAGGAATTCTTTAATGTATTGAAGAGAAAATGAGAGTTTGCCTTTCAATATATGCCCAAACATTGAAGAAATCATTAGGACATCAGGCTCATGTTTCTCATAAACACAAGAATGATAAAACTTAACACATTCGTGCTGGGACCTGCCGAATTTACTAAATCTTACTAAGAATGTATCTATATATATATAAAAAGATAACTTTTTTGTCATTTTTTATGTTTGTTTGTTGTTGTTTTTTTACAAAGACAGAGACAGAGAGTCAGAGAGAGGAATAGACAGAAAGGAACGAAGAGAGATGAGAAGCATCGATCAGTTTTTTGTTGCAACACCTTAGTTGTTCATTGATTGCTTTCTCATATGTGCTTTGACAGTGGGGCTACAGCAGACCGAGTAACCCCTTGCTTGAGCCAGTGACCTTGGGTCCAAGCTGGTAAGCTTTGCTCAAACCAGATGAGCCCACGCTCAAGCTGGTGACTTTGGGGTCTTAAATCTGGATCCTCCACATCCCAGTCTGATGCTCTATCCACTGCACCACTGCCTGGTCAGGCAATTTTTTTTATCTTTTAACCCCTCTTTTTTATGAATTCTAAAAAGCATAACTTAAAAATGTAACAAAAAATTTTAATGTCAGAATAAATTTAATTTTGTCATATTTATTTCATTTAATTACAATAAAAGCATGCTTGGACTTTATTTTTTTCTTTAATATTTGACTTAATTATTATAACATATTTCTCAGAAACTTGTATATAGTGCACCTACAATTATTTGTAGGATTTTAAATGGGCCCCAACTTCAAAAAGTTTGAGATCCACTAGTCTAGGGTGTTACTTTTTTTTTTTTTTTTTTGCAAGAGAGAAAGACAGAAACAAGCAGAAAGGGAAAGAGAGAAGAAGCATCAACTCTTAATTACAGCACTTTAGTTGTTCATTGATTGCTTCTCAAATGTGCCTTGATGCGGGGTGGGGGGTGTCCAGCCAAACCCGTGGTTCCTTGTTCAAGAAAGCTTTGGGCTTAAGCCAGCAACCATGGGATCATGTCAATGATCCCATATTCAAGCCAGTGACCCCATGCTCAAGCCAGCGACCTCAGGATTTCAAACCTGGGACCTCAGCGACCCAGGTAAACATTCTATCCACTGCACCACCACTATCAGGTGATCCTTTATTTTTTAATTAATGTGTTTAAATATGCAAGAAGAGCATCTGACAGTCTATATACTAAGCAGTTCACAGTGGTTGTTATCCCTGAAAAGTGAGAATGAGTCTTGCACAATAAGCAGACACAGTCCTTAAAATTAAAAATAACTGAAAGAAGAATAAGAAACTGACCTTTTCCACTTTATGTTTTTTATCTTTGTAGATGCAAATTTTAATTGTTTCTCCACAATTTTATCACCAATAATGCAACAGAGTCGAGTAATATAATTTTATTTCAATGCAACTTTCTCCAAGAGTTTTAAAGCTATTTCCTTATTAATCATTCCTAAACTCTTGCAGCACAATTCCCTAGATTCTTTCTTTAAGATTCACAAGATTCTGTCTTGTTGGTCCTAAAGGCAACAAGAGCTTCTCAGCTCTCTGCATACCCCATTCTTCCACACTATGGACTCAACACCTTATTTTTATCAAGTAAGATAGGTCTCTTTTACTTTTTTCTGCCCAGGGAAGGAAAATAAAACCTCAGAAAACCCACCAGTTCTAAGAAAATCATTGTACTGTAGCCAAGCATAACTGCATGAACCATGTTTGTAGCAGTAAATTGGATTAGCTGTATATTGTACAATAAATGAGTTAGAAATCCAAGTAGTAGATGCACTGATATTTTGTTGTAAAATTCATGTGTCAAGAAGTCTTTGACAAGCAACATTTCCATACTTAAATTGAGCAATGGATTGAAACCTGAAAAAAAGCAAAGGGAATGTATTCTGCTATTGTCTCTTAAATCATGTTACCCACTGGATAGTTTTTTTCCCATGGAAAAAGCAGTCCCTCGAATATAGAGATTGTAAGCCAAGAAAACCGGCTCTAATTAAGTTAGTTATGTTGCATTATATCATGTGAACAATGTGCGTCCACAGCAATCTTTCCATGGAAAAATTAAATATAATCCAAATGTATATATACATAGGCTCTCTCATACATTGTCTGCATTTTTTCAAAAATAAAAGAGCTGAACTCTAAATACAATGGATTCTTGGCTAGGGTGAGAGATTCCAAAGAGATTTTATAACATATTAAAATTTCATATTTCTAACCGCCTCTCAAATGAACTAGAAAAACTCTGGAATTAGTGATCTTTTGTGCCTCTTACCCTGGGTATCTACTCTCGTAGTTTCCATATTAAGTGTCTCATTGTGCTTTGATATACCCCGTCTTTAGCTACCCACACAAAGCCTAGATGGCTTCACATTTCTTTTAAAAAAAACCATAGCAACATGACATAAATCAAGAGCAGTGTAAAGCAAAGAAGAGCTCGTCACCTTGAGTAACTTCCTTAGCTGCTTATTAAAGTTAGAAATAAACAACATTTTCCGATGTGTTAGCAGTGTGTGATGTCTGTCTGTGGTTACTGTATGCAGACTTTTCATTTAAAAATGTGTGCTCGCCTGACCAGGCGGTGGCACAGTGGATAGAGCATCGAACTGGGATGCCGAGGACCAAGGTTCGAGACCCCGAGGTCGCCAGCTTGAGCGCAGGCTCATCTGGTTTGGGCAAAAGCTCACCAGCTTGGACCCAAGGTCGCTGGCTCAAGCAAGGGGTTACTCGGTCTGCTGAGGGTCTGCGGTCAAGGCACATATGAGAAAGCAATCAATGAACAACTAAGGTGTCACAATGAAAAACTAATGATTGATGCTTATCATTTCTCTCTGTTTCTGTCTGTCTGTCCCTATCTATCCCTCTCTCTGACTCTCTTTCCGTCTCTGCAAAAAAAAAAAAAAATGTGTGCTCATCTTCATAAAAAAATCTTACCTAAATTCTTCAAAAAAGAGATAAAACATACATTACATTGTACATTATCATGTGGAAGTATTTTTTAAAGCCGAAAGTGCTACATACATTTTAAAAATAATCAATATTTTTCATGTGTTCTTCTGAAATATGTTGAATGTTGAGCAAAGTTGACCTTTCTAGTTTTCTAGTTAACTAATAGGTTAGGACCAGTATTCTGTCTAGTACTTGAATATGTTCACAAATACTTCCCTCAATTCTTAATTTATTATAAAGAATTGAATAAGAGGGCTTGAATAATTGTATAATGTCCTTTCATCGCATGTAATTGCTAAAAATGGATCACAAAGAAGCTGAAAGTGTAACCATAGCAAGAAAATAAGCAAACAGCAGAAATAAACCATATATTCTAATTATTAAAGTTCTATTTTTCTGGTTGAATAAAAATTGAAATATTCTATAATAACAAGTGAGTAGCACAAAATCTGTATAATAAAGATGCCACTGAATTAATTAAAATAATAGAAAATTATTATCCAGCTGCTTTAACAGTAAAAATCTAAAATCTATGTAGGTTATCATAAAAGACATTTATTTCTCATTTAAAATTCAGAGAGAAATGAGGAGAGAAAGAACTCCACGCTGTCATTCAGAGACCCAGGCTGATGAAAGGTCTGTCATCTCCAACTATTAAATGCCGAAGTTGCCCTGAGGATGAGCAGCCAGTAAAATGGTCACACCTACCTGCAAGGAAGGCTGGAAAGCAAGGTCCAGCTCTGTGCTGAGGACAGAACAAAACTGGTTTGGTGGACTGCAAGCCAGTTTCTGTTTACAAATGCACTCTTAACTCTCATCCCAAAATAATTAATTAACTAACTAATGTTCTCTTTTAGCAGGGCAATTTAGTCTGACTTTTCTAGAACTTCTATTTTTTCCAAGTTAGTCAAACCCCAATTCTTGTTCTTCTATTAGATAGTAGTGTTCATTCATGTGACATTCAATAAAAGAAGTATCAGAAACTATGAAAAATAGAGGGCAGAGCAGAAAGCTTATGCAATTCATTGCTCAGAAGTTTGTGGGCCAACTTGATTTGCTAATCCACACTTTGTGCTTCTGGAGAAGAGAAGGGGTAGTTCACAATCCACAAACCAATTTGTGTTGTTTCTGCAACACTGCAAAAGTACAATTCATGAATATGCTAATAAAAATGCAATGAGTTTTGGCACTATTTCATTACCTCAACTGGATTGGAGAGTAATAACACTATGCGTTTACATGTCTTCAAAAACTGCTGTGATAGTAGAAAAAAAATTAGTCTGCAATATTTATAATGTAACAAAAATTACAACCATGCTACAATCAAATAATGGTAATTATTTTATATTTAAATAATAGTATGCAGCACACACAGTAAGTCACTATTAAGGTCATTCACCACTTTCAATGTTTCTGTTTCCTGGCACCAGTGTCAGTATATAGTGTGAATGGGTTTACACCTCTATGCTTATTTCCAAAGATAGAAAAGAGATTAAAAAAAAATGAAAATATTTGGAAGGAATGTATTTTTGGATAAAGCAGGAATCTTCCTTAGAAGCATTTATCACTTTTCTTTGGTCATTAATGAGGGTTCTAAGAACAGAAAAGACACAGAATAATCCATTCTTACCTTTATATGACAATTACTAATGTAATAATCATGTCCTGGGACTCTGGAACTGTCCCATGAATTCAGTCTGTTAAAGAGTTTATAAATGCATTGTTTTAAGGCAGTGACCTATTCAACAGATAGAAAACTATATAGAAGCCAAAAGATTAGAAATTAACTGAAAAGTCTTCAACAGCTTCATTAAGCAACCCAAGCCACAAGGAAGCATCTGAGCATCTTTTTTTTCAAATGATATCTAGAGTGCCTAATTTGATTGTTCAGCTGAGCCAATCCCCTGAAGTATCAAAAATATGCTTGGCCTCCAACTTCCCGTGGATGTTTTTATTAGGACCTACAAGAAGTAAAAGAAGATATGGGGAATGAAAATACATAGGCCCCAGGACCTGCAATCTTCTCTGATCCCTAAGGGAAGAGCATGCTACTGGGTCCATAAACTCAGAAGAAACTTCTGATTTTCTTACCATGTTCCACAGGAAAGAAAATAAGAGTTTTCTTACCTTTGTTTAATCGAAAGAGAAGAAATATTTTTCCAGATTAGTGAGTAGTGACTTAGTTTGTTAAGAGATACATAACCACTAAATACTTACATGTACCTTATCTCAAGTAATGTCATTCATCCCTCAGTATAAGGCTAGACATCTACTTATTATATTTGGGATAAATATTCCAAAATGATGAAATTGTAAGGTTACTTATATAAATCCTCTATCCTTCTGGTGTGTCCACTCAGTTTATAATTTTCAAAAAACACTGTGGCCAATTTCAGTGACATTTTCAGAGTATCCCTGACCTAGAATATCTTCATTTTGAGGGAAATTAAATACTATTAAATAAAGAAAATTATTTCGCTTATAAAGAAGTTCACTGAGATCTAAGAAAAGGAAATCATTCACTCTAACTTTACACAAATAATGTTATATGTTTAAACTTCTATGTACTATGTTTGTGTGTGCATGTGTGTATGTATATGTATAGGCATATGTATACACACACACACATATACATACACATAATCATAGGAAAACAAAGGAAACAGCCATATTAAAAATTACCTTTGAACTGGTATACACTATGCATTCTGTGCTTACTTTGATCCCAAGCACACACCTGATTGCCTTTGGAGATGTGCTGTCATAAATAAGCTCTAGGTTGGGACTTAGTTCATGCTCAGTCACTTTTTTTTTAATTGGTAAGATAACTCGGTTATGTCAAAAATCCCCTCCAGGTCTAACGTTCTGACTCTGCCTTTGCCTATGGAGACCAGGCCTCTGTGGCCATAACACATCTCCACATCACCTTAGATTTACGCACTTTGCATAGCTGTAAACTATCTTACCTATGTTCTACCTCACAGGGATCATCTAGGGACATAAGTATTCTTGCTACATTTGTTTATCTGAAATATTTGGGTAAATATTAGATTAATCCAGGAAGCCTAGAAACTAGTTTAAAAGCCATAGAAAGAAAATAAAAACTGTACCAGAAAAGATCACTTCTATCAATATATAGACTAATTTTTCTTGTTCCTTTTTTATCTCTTTCCAAATACAGTCCATTGAACCAAAGCCTTCCATGGCTTAGTATCAAAAATGACTTCAAGAAATAAAGACAGAAGTTTAAAACTTCAAAAACTACTAAAGGTAAAAGAGTAATCTGAGGTGAAAGGCAATGTAGAAAACTTCAAGTATACAAAATGCAGGATTTTTTTAATTGATATATCTACAAAGCAAACTAAAGGATTCATTAAAAAGTCAAGAACTTTTAGTTACAGCTGGATCATAAATAAATAGCAGATTTTTATTCTAATTAAGTAACTCTTTATGAAAAGCAGAGTATAAATGTGATTTGATTTACTATGAGCACTTAGAATATTTATACTATGTACAGTGGTTAAACTCTTTTGGTATGAACCGCTTTGAGAATATAATGAAAGCTATGGACCCTCTTTCTAGAAAAATACACAGGCATGCCATTTTGCATATAAATTCAGGACCCTACTGGGCCATAGACCACAGGTTAATAACTCCTGATTTATAATATTATAGTCCTGTTTATAAAGTACCATCGCTCTTGGATCAGAAGAGTCTGAATTTGTAGGATTATTTACATAAATTTGCATACACTAGTCAATCTGTTCTATCTCTATATTTATAAGATAAATTAATTAGTCTAACCTACTATGATCAAAATCAATATTAGTGACATTATATACATAAAATCTTTTGGAACAAATTTAAGACAATCAATTTAATCAAATCTCACCACAAGGCATAGCTAGGACACCCTGGCTGAAATGAAGATCATTATCCTAAAGGCTTTCAACCAGTGAAGCCAGGCACACTCTAGCTTGGTAGTACCACAAAAATGCCACAGCCCCTTCCTAACATCACCTGTACCCGGTACAGCCTTAGAACATGATTGAGCTGCTCTTGGTAGTTTATTTACTAACCATCAAAGCTATTCTTTCATTACCTTCAGAATGTAATGGTTATTTTATGAAGACTCATTAAATTTAATGAGATACAGCCATGTTTATGGCTATCCCATAAAAGGAGTGGGGGCATGGGGACAGGACCCATCTTCCAATGACTCTGGCTTCTGTGGAGGACCAAAAATAAAATGTCAGCCATTGCACTGGACACAGAGCAAGGCGCTTCAGAATTCAGAAGCCATTCCCGAGAGTCAAAATGGCTTAGAATCATTATGACTATTGCTGTTCTTATTAAAGCCTGGCCTTATTAATAATAACAGCAAACTCACAGAAGGGGAATGGAGGGGGGAGGGATTTGGTGTGATGCTGCCACTTCTTCCGTTTTCAGTTTCTGCAACTCTTGATGGGCTTCCAAAAGCAAAATGATGGGACAGAGCATTCCGGAGTTCAGAACCCATCATCCGTAAGAGCCACTATGGGGAGGGCCCAAAGAAGAATGTGAATTTTCATGGAAAATAAGTGGGGGTTACTAGCTATGATGACTTTGTACTTTGGATCTGAAGTTGCCCCATTATTCTTTAGAGTAAGACACCACTTGCTTTAAAAAATAAGAAGTTTTAGTTAATCCATGAAACAGATATGAAGAGGAACCTTTTAAGAGGAGCAGTCTCTTTAAAAAATGGATCAAACTGTTGAACTCAACATACTAGATGCGTTTGTAAATAAACTTAATGGCATAAAAAAAACAGTGACAGCAAATGCATACAATGAAGTATTATTCAGCCATAAAAGAGAAGGAAATCCTGCCATTTCAAACAACATGGATGGACCTTCAGGTAATTATGCTAAGTGACATAAGTTAGATAGATCAGACAACTAGTATATGATCTCACTTACCACTATTTCCCCATATATAAGACATTCCCATGTATAAGACACAGCTTAATTTTGGGGCCTGAAATTTGAAAAATAAAATATATTACATAAAGTTATTGAACTCAAGTTTTATTCATCATAAAATTCATACAACTCCTCATCACTGTCAAAACTCCCATCCATTAGCTGGGCCTCATCTGTGTCTGATGACGAATCACAGTCTTCATATATTGCTTCATCCTCAGTTCCATCCATGGCATTTGAAATGCCACACTTCTTAAATGACTTGACAATGATCTCAATCTTGATATTATCTCAGGATCTTTTCACCCAGGTACAAATTTCTCCTAGAGTTGGTTTCTTCACTCTTTCTGCTGGTGTCAAATTGTCATCAGCAATGCTTCTTACGTCGTGCTGAACCATCTTTGTGGACATAGTAATTCCAATTGCCCTTTGCTCTTCAATCCATAACTTCAATTCCCTCTCTAAATCAGGCCATTTTGCTGACTTGTCTCTCATGGCCTTCTTCTGCCACGGTGTTTTCTGTAGGGTTTCTTCTTCCCATAGCCAGTCTCGGATTGATTTCTCGGTTGGACTGGGACAAAACTTACGTTCAGCAGCACGGTTTCCATTCACTTTTGCAAACTGGATCAATTTTAACTTAAATTCAGCACTGTACGAAAATCTTTTCTGAGCCATTTCTGAGCAGAATGTGGCAAAACATAACCTACTGTAATATACTGATAACAAATGCAAAACAATGAGCGCAAAGACAACAAGCACAAAAAAGCTGGAAATGCAAGTAAAAAAAATCTACCACCACTGTATTAGATGCACCCAGTTTTTAGACCCCAATTTTTTTCAGAAAAGGGTGTGTCTTATACATGTGAAAATATGGTATATGGACAATCTAAAAAAGCCAAAACAAAGAGTAGATTGGTGGTTTAGGAGCTGGGAACTGGGGGAAATAGAGAGATGTTGATTAAAGGGTACAAATTTTCCATTATATGATAAATAAATCTGGGATCTAATGTACAGGATAGTGACTATAATTAACAATACTGCATTGTTTACCTGAAAGCAAGAATAAATCTTAAATATTCATACCATCACAGCAACAAAAATGTGTGAGTTGAATGATGTAATAACTAATCATATTGCGGTAATCATATCATGATATATATGATATATATACATATATATGTATAAAGTCATCACAATGTGCACCTAAAACTTACACTATGTTATGTGTCACTTATATCTCAATAAAGCTGGGAAAAAACAGTCATGGCAATAATAACATCCTTACTTCTTGTCAAGCATTATAATGAGCACATTATATATTGTCTCAATTTATTTATGTCATGTCATAATGCCAGTAAATGCTACATTTTCATGTGCAATCTGGAGCCTGAGTACAGCCTAAAGCAGGGGTCCCCAAACTACGGCCCGCTGAGGCCATTTATCTGGCCCCCACCGCACTTCTGGAAGGGGCACCTCTTTCATTGGTGGTCAATGAGAGGAGCATAGTTCCCATTGAAATACTGGTCAGTTTGTTGATTTAAATTTACTTGTTCTTTATTTAAAATATTGTATTTGTTCCCGTTCTGTTTTTTTTACTTTAAAATAAGATATGTGCAGTGTGAATAGGGATTTGTTCATAGTTTTCTTTATAGTCCGGCCCTCCAACGGTCTGAGGGACAGTGAACTGGCCCCCTGTGTAAAAAGTTTGGGGACCCGGCCTGACCTGTGGTGGCGCAGTGGATAAAGCGTCAACCTGGAAACACTGAGGTTGCCGGTTCAAAACCCTGGCTTGCCTGGTCAAGGCACATATGGGAGTTGATGCTTCCTGCTCCTCCCCCTTCTCTCTCTCTCTCTCTCTCTCTCCTTCTCTCCCCCCTTAAAATGAATAAATAAATTAATTAAAAAAATAAACACCTTTATATAAAAAAAAGTTTGGGGACCCCTGGCCTAAAGATTGTAAGATGGGACATGGTACCTCATAAAAGCCCCATAGCAGAGGCAAAGGAGTAGTCCTAGATCCCAAATTAGAGCAAGAGAAAATCTGAGAAGTAAATCCAAATCCACTCATAGGGGCAAATTCCACCTTGTAATTTTATCACCAGATCTCACAAGGGAAAACCATCTTGTCTTAGAGGCATCCAGCCTGCCATGTGTGACCAAGCACTAAAAAGTGACTGGCCAAGAACCACTTCAGCAGAATCGGAACACATGGGATTTGGAAATAGGATTTGCTGCCACTGTGGTCCATCAGGTTAAAGTTGAAATCTTTAGCAATGAGCAGTAACTGGCAGACCATAAGTTTTTTATGGCAGCCTTTATATAGGATTTTCAGTTTTATCATATGTAATTTATGAGAATTTATTTCTATGTTAGAAACCATGATAATTCCAGATTCTGAGTGATGGGTGTACTCGTTATATTATTTTCATTTTGTCATTAACAAAGAATAACAGAAAATTCCCTGGGCTCTGAAATTAAATTGTCTGACTATCCTTGTTTGTCTTCTCTTACATTTTCTTTTCTTTTAATGCTGTCCCAGAGGGTGTCCAACTTTACAAGCACTTGAAGAAGGCCGAGGCTGTTCGGAAGGCAGAACGGGGAACTTCCATTGCTCTCTGAGCCCAGATTCATTGCACTGAAAAATCCTCCACAGTGTATAATAAATATTAAGCATCTTGAAAATACAAATATTTCTACTTTCTAATTACTTCTAAATAGAATTTTAATGAATTCTAAATATAAGTTTATGAGAAGATTGTCCTTACAATCTGTGGCCAGCAATTGTCCCAGCAAATTACATTTCAGAGGCCAGGCAGAAAAATAAACTGGATGAAAAAAAGATAGGGTAGAATGTGTATTTCTCCCTTCAAAAGATGTAGTCTAGCCTACATGGGGAAAGCAGATTAAAACCAAATGGAATAAACAGAAAACAATATAGCACTAAGGTATAGAATCTGAATAACAAATTGTCCCAGTCAACAGAAAAAGGAAAAGTAGCTCTAAATAGGATATTTATTTGAAAATTCCTAAGTATTCTTAAATCACATTGAAAGTTACCTCTTGTCAGGGTTTTGTTCTGAGTGCTCCCACATTATTTAATATGATGTAATTGATAGTCTACCAGTCAATTTAGTAAGAAAGAAGTTTCGGGGAGCAGCAGAGTCCCATAAGAAACTTTCTCACAAATATTTTTCTTCAGGAGCCTTAAGGAATTGTTCAGTAAAGAACTTTTCCAGGACACAACTCGGCATCCTGTGATCTGCTCTTACATCTCACTTAGTTGCCAGAAAGAACTTTCTAATTGTGGAGATCAGATAGGCCATTTACATTCGTTAATGTTTACTGTTATACACACTATAGGGACGGTTTTAGTTAAACAACACTAATTATCATCATACCCAACATTTGTTTATTAAAATGTTATATGAGGTAAGTACAAAAATTCATTGAGTTTAGAATCAGAGTAGCTCGAAACACTTCTTAGGCCTTTTCCTTCTATCATAGCAAACTCTGTGAAAGACAACAGCTACAAATTAAGAGAAGAAAGTGCCTGGGGTTTTAAAATGATGTATAATATGTTTCATGAAGGCAGCATGGTACAGTAGTTAAGTTCAGAGCCTGACTCTGAATCCAGACCAATGCCCCTGTCAATCTTAGCTAAGCAGGTCACCTGGGCCTCGGTGTCCTTATTTGAGAAATGGGAATCAAAACAATAATACCTACTTTACAGGGTTATTGAGAGAATTACATCAGATGACGTCAAGTATGTGAAGCTGTGTAAATTATGTTACTCAGTGCCTGGTACAAAGCAAACACCCAATAAATGACAAATATTGAAATTTGGGCAAGGAGAACTTGAAAATTATATTTACAAAAGTTACTTTTACCATTTGAAGGAGTGAGCTAGAATCTCTAAAGAAACTTTAAAACGTATGGTAAGCTCGTCTATGCTTATTTAGATGAAGTTGAGTAAAAGTCTATTTCTGTTTTAGCACAGTAATCTAATTAACCTTTGCCAACATTAAAATGACCTTGAATTGGTCTAGTGACCTCAAATGCTTCATGTTGTTGACTTTAAGCCGGCTTTTTTGGGGATGGTCAGGAATAACATCTGGTGAAATGGTCAAAAGGTCAAATTAATTTACTTTGTAATAAATAGCAAATATATTTCACATTAGCTGCTTACAAATAGGAGGAAATGCATACATTCATTTGTCAAAGCAAGAAGGTAAGGTATTAATTACATAAGGAATTTAGAATAAATCAAAAAATTCCAAAAAAAAGATCCAACATTGATTTTTGGTCTCATGCCACTTATTTTGCACCAAGAAGTGATTAAATTATTCATTTTTATATACCAAAGAAATACATTTCCAACTAACATTAAAATGAAGTAAAGATGAATCTAATTAAACAACACTGATTTATCATCATAAACATTCCTGTCTCAGGCAGAGAAATCACTGAGCTACAGTGAAAGGGAAAAGATAAATGTAGCTTATGAAATGTCAGAACTGTACAACTGTATGATTTCTAACACTCTTCCTTGTTTTTCAAATGTTTATGTTTCAGAAACCAAAACTCTAACAGCATCTTCCACTTTATCTACAAACTTTAGGATGAGTAACTCAAAAAATAGTCTATTTTTCCAACCTGGGAAAGTCTAAAGAACCACCCTGGGAAGATTTGTTTGCAAAGAAAAGCCCAACTATAAATAATATTACATTATTTAACCAAAATTCATAAGTAATACAACCACATCTGACTTTTGCACCTTTTATTGAAATATTTGTGGGTTTTTATCAGACTATTCTTATAGCAGAATATTCTTTTACATTCTTTTCATTCATGTAATTCTAAGCTGAATTTCATGGGTATAGAGTAATCATAATTACTCTTTATACAGCAGAAGTATCCATATCTTGTTATTTACATTCATCAACTTAATGTCCATTTTCATTTCCAAAGGATATCAAAAAGAAGACATGAAAGCATTCAAATATACTGTTAATATGAATGCAGTTGAGTCTTTTTTTTAATGAAATCAAGTTCAAACAGCTGCCTGCCCAGCACTGTTAAGAAAGATTTGTAAAGCATCTCCTTATTGAAAATATATCTAGCTTCTCCCTCTTCCCTGTAATAATTGTTAAGTTATTTAGTCAATATCTGGCTTCTATGTATTTTGCAGAAGCACTTTATGCCTCGAGTGATCATGAAGGGCCATCACTCCACCTTATAGTCTTTTAAGCTCAAATGTTTACCTCTGCAGCAGACTCACTCAGTTATTATTTATATCAGATATCAGTTACAAACTGATCATTCCAATCCTTCAGTTATTAATTTTCTTATTGCATCTCAGATCATGCCCTATTTTTCAAATGATATGTCAGAGCCTAAATCATTTCTTTCTGCAAAACCTCAAGGCATAAATGCCAACTATTTGTAGTGCATTATCATTTGTAATGTCCTAATTATTTTTACATAATCAATAACATCAAGTCCCTTTTCTTAGGGACTTTCTGTTTATTTACATTTTATTCTACACCCGTCAGTTTCCATCAAGAACAAAACCAATTTTCTTGTCCTGCATCTGCTCTCAAGACAACCTTAATTCACCATATATCTATTTGTGTTCACTACCTACTTAGACTCGGTTGGTTATGTTGATATAATCCTGGAGCTAAACAGGTCTTGCTCTGCAAAACAAAACTTAAGATAACTCGGAATGCTACTCCAATGATGACCATTGTGACGGGAGGTACACTTTGATTTCATTGTTGTTATTTTTGCAGAAGTCTCTGTTTATGATGTGATGCATTTGGGCCCAAGCACATTAGCTGCATTATTCATTGGGTACATTTGTCAGAACATGCATGTGTATAAAGAACTAATGATCCATATTAAATTAATGGCGCTATAAAAAAGAAAAATACTCCATACAAGCAGCTATGTCAGAAACTACAGACTTTGATAAACCATAGAAAGGACCTAATCAGATGAAGCATTGGACTGTTCTATCTCCAAAATTACATTTCTAGAAATAAACTTGTACACAATGTTGGTTTTATTAAAACAAATTAATTCAGTCATTAAGGAATCATAAGGCAAGTGTCTCATAAGTCAGGACCTCCAGTGTAACAAATTGATTAAATGACTGTGTAATAGTCTCTTTAAACAAATCTAGTGTAACAAGTTAATAGATCTGCTCAATTACCATGCTGGGGTGATGAGGATGTGGGCGACTCTCTCATTAAACCTGAGAGATTGTTCTTAGTTTTTTCCCCTTTCCTCTCTATTTTTCTGCAAGGGCTGTGTTTTGTTTCGTATTTGGGTTTATTTTTAGGCCTCTGGAAATTGATTGTTCAACAATTGAAAATAAAAAAACTAAATGTGAAGTTGCTGCCTTCTCCAGTAGATTTGTCAGCTCCTGTCTAGATGTCCCCTCACCCTCACACCTAGGCCCTGGCTGAAAGGGCGCATTCACCACCACATTCACCACCACCGCACCCACTCAGTCCTGAAAACGTGAAATAGTGAAGTCCCTCCGGGAACCAGCTAGAGTTTCCCTAGTTAAGCAAAAGTTACATACAGCAAAGGTTCTAACCAGGGAAAGGGGCTGACTGGGGGGAGGGAAAGTGGAAGGGGTAACGCTGGCAGAAGGCACCTACGTCTCTTCTGAGTGGACAGCTAAAGGAGATGTGCTTATTAGTTGTCCACAGATTGATTTCAATAGAAAGTTTTCACCCCAGGCTTCTACACACGGGAGTCATGGCCTTCCTGGCTTCCTGGGCCTCGTTCACTCCCTCTGGGTCTTCCTACAGGAAGAGCATCTCACAAAGCATTCCAGGTGGGGTGGGGCTCTCCGTTTACCTGGTAAGGACTGAGAAGTAGCCTTGAGGCGGGAAGGGGGGCGAGAATGGTTCCAACCATAAACCCTTCATTGACATTTCTCTCTGAATATTGATACCCTCCAACCGAAAGATGGAGGCCTGATACGAAGGCGTTCTGGGAGCTTTCTCTCTCCTTACTTGAAAGATGCCTATCCGGGCCTCGTTCTGGGGTTAGAACGGGGCAAAGTAACTTCCAGCCTCTTGCCTTTTCGGAGATGTTGTTGCCCATGACACTCTCTAGCCAAAGTCCCTGGGAGAAAAATCTATTACCCCATTGCCATTTTGTTAAGTGTTTGCTCCTGCGATGTGACCCTGCCACTTTATCTGTTAGTTTTTATTTTCTGAGTGCATGTTGCCCATATGTTACTCTAATAGTTGCTATAATTCTTGAGCAATGGGGCTTGTATTTTACGGGGCTGAATTAAAAAGAATGCACTTTAATAAAAACCTGAGCAATACACTAATGGCCTGACATTGATGTATTTGCATAGAGATGAATTATACGGACCTGCTTGACACGACTTTTAATAAATGATTGAGGAGGTTATTATAGGGATGCACTTCGGTGTATGTTAACAGGTTATTTTAGTGCATCTGTAGCCAAAACTGGGAGCAATACAGTCCCGAATACAGTTTCAGGGTGTTTTTAGGTCTCATATCTTGTGACATTTATTGGGATCGCTCTGTCCCCATATTACGGTCGCAAACTACATTTTATTAACCATTAGTAATGTTCACTGTGAAAGGAATGGGGGAAATAAAAAAGAAAAATGAAGCCGTCCCTTCCCCCATAAACCCCTACCCAAGTTAGCCATCAAGGTAGTCAATAATCGGCGTCTGACGCCGGGAGCCTTCACTTCGGGAGTCACAGAGGGCTGGCTCCGCTCGCTGAGCGCCGCCAGGGAAAGGGGCCGCTCTCCCGGGAACGCGCCGCGAACTGCTGCGCAGGGACGAGAAACGCCCAGACAGAAACTGTCGGCGGCTGCGGGATGACCCAGGAAACAGTCCGCCCGGGTCCGTCAGCTCACGGACCCGAACTCCCAGGCGCCCAGACGTCCAAAGCCACAGACATTCTGTAGATAAGGCATCCGAGAGGATGTAGTAAAAGACCTGCTTGCGTGTGCATCCTTTTGTCCTGTTTGAATTTCTTTCACCGTGGGCAGTAATTAGTACCTAATAAAATATAAATGCCATTTAAAATTTATTTGTAACTGAAGGCGGCCCTGCCCCCCCCCCCATCTTTAGAAAGGCTGCTCCAATGCTCTCGCTCTCGGGGCTCCCGAGCCGGGGACGCAGACAGCGCCCGGCCCGCAGCGCCCCCGCTTTGAGCTTAGTGCGCCGCCCTTCCAACCCGCTCCCGGTCAGTGACGGGGCACCGCGCACACCTTTCCCTCAGGCGGATCAGGAGGGTGGAGGAGAGACCCCACCCCGATTCTGGTGGGGGCAGGGAGAGAACAAAGGTCCGGCGGGTGGGAGCAGGACGTGGGAGTGCCGAACGCCCTCGCCGCGCGCGCTGCGGTAGCCGCGCCTTGCCCTCGGGCCGGGGGTCCTGGCGACCCCGAACCGCATTTGCGCCCGCAGGGTCCCCCCTCCCCCTGGTGCGGGGCCGGGGGTGGGGCGTCTCCGCAGCGCGACCCCCGCCGCCTTGGCTTCCCAGCCTCTGCCCGAACAGATGTTTCGTCCCTCGCGGAGATTTGTAACTGATGTTCAAGACAGCTGGCGGACCGCACTGGCAACCTGTATTTATTCTAGAACATACCTGAAGGGAGCCTCGGGGGAAGGAGGAGAGGAAGGACTGGCGGAAGAATGGGCAAAAACAGAATCGGATGTGTGAGTCTGTGTGTGAATATAAGTACACACGTGGGTACACACTTCTCTAAATGTATCATATAAAACCTTTTTTTTAAATGGTGAGGTCCAGCGTAACTGCTTGCCTTTACCGTTTCATCGTAATAACTGAGCAAAAGAGCGAGAAAGTGGAAAACTACTCCGGGGAAGCGAGCACACTGCTCCCGGCGGGCTGTGCAAGCAGCTCTGACAGCAGGGCCCACCCTTGTCCACGGATCACGAGACCCCGAGCCGGGCTCGCCCGCCACCGCGCCGCAGCGCCGCGACCCGGCAGGCCCAATGGAACGCACCCTTCCCGGCGACGGGCAGACGCGCAAGCGAACCCCCAGGCCCAGGGAAGAACAGTGACGCCCTTCGCGTTCCACGGGGAGCGCGCGTGGGTGCAGGAGGCCCCGCCCCGCCCCGCCCGCAGGGGGCGCGCTGGGCCTCGTGGGCACAGCCCGGCCTGGAGCCGCAGCTACACGAGGGCGCGCCCGGGCCACGACGGGCCACACGGTCGGCCGCCCGCATCCGAGACTCGGTCTCTGACCTCGAAGATACGGCTAAAACTCGAGGGAGTGGGGCAGAAACGGGGAGCGCGCTATGCTCGGCTCTGCCCTGGACACTCGGGTTTCGTTCCTCCGCGAAAAGGCGCCGTGGCTTGCCTCCGGGGCAGGCAGGCAGCTCTCGGGACCGCGTGCTGAGGCTGAAGTGGGCCTTCGTGAGCCCTCGGTTTTCTCGGAGGGATGCTGTCATAGCGGAGAGAGCCCGCGTCACCCGCCGCAGCCCCACCCCCGCACGGTGGCCGCGGGGAGGGGCGTCCGCAGGCCCCGCTCCGAGAGTGCCAAGCGGTCCGGCCAGAGCCTGCGGCGCCCGTGGTGGGCCCGGGGGCCCGGGCGTGAGAGAACTGGGGCCAGGTGTGGCGACCAGCGTCCTGAACCCCAAACACACTTCGTTGGCTGGAATCAGTAAGGAATTTGCCAAAAGGCAGAACCGGGACCAGAGAAGGAAACACGGTGCCACTTCCGAACTCTCGAATTTCCTTGTCGTCCCTTAAAGAACACAGAGAACGTGGTAGCGAGAGTCTAAAGTGCAAACGGTTTTCTAGAGGTTCGCTGTCCAGTGTCAGGATTTTAACTCAATCCAAACCGTGGGAGGGACGCACAGGAGAGCACACGAGAGAAGAGGTGTACCGAGTAACGGACACCTGGACAACGAAGGGAGAGGACGCAGGGGCCCCTTCCCCGTGGAGGGTTCCTCTCTTCCTCCGCCGGGGGGCGCGCTTCCTGGGCAGGCAGAACGTGCGAGGCAGGTGTCCGCAGCTGCAGGCCCTCTGGGCCTAGAGTCGTCAATAAACTAGAAAGGAAAACCCACCCTGTGGGATGTACTTACCACAGTTTCTGCCTCGCCCACGCAGCGAGTATCACCGTAAAGCCCAGCCCACAGGCGCGCCCCTGCCCTCCCGTCCTCCTCTGCAGCCCTGGACTCCAGGCCTCGGAGGGCCAGCTGGCGAGAGAAGAGAGAACCCAGCTTGAGCTTGTGTATAGGCTTCACCTGTGACGAGCTCCTTTCGGAACAAATGAGAGTGACACCAGCAAACTGAGGCAGTATTTTGTTTATTTGCTTGTTTGTTTAACATGTCTTCCAGTTTAATTAAAGTCCATTTTGTCTCTTTGACCTTTGTGATTCAAAGAGCGCATCAGTTCCCCAAACTCTGCGTCGTTTCTTTCCAGATCCTTTTTGAACAGGAAGGACCTCTGAGAGCTCTCCACCTTCAGGCCCTGCAGGGAACCACTGTCTCCGTATCTGGGCTGAAATTTCTGGAAGGCCCGAACTAGGCACAGCCTGTCCCGGCACTGGAGAGATTACTACAGCTCCTGCCTGGAGGTGGGATCGCAGCGCACATTCCAAACTTCGCCCTTAGGAACAGTTGTCCCAGTTCAGGAAGTCTTTGCGCACCAGATGCAAGCCTTCTCGCCCGCCCGGAGAAGGCCGACTTCCCTCCTTCTCTGCTGTTATACAGACCCCGCTCTTTAAAAAGAGCCACATTTGTGCCAGTAGCACAGGAGATACGCATCCGGGAAACAACCCCTTAAAAGTGAAGTGAGTTTTCTGCGGGGCTGAATAGGACCAGGTAAAACAAGAAAGTCCAGCCTCGGGCTGTGGAACTGAGACCCGAGGACCAGCACACTATTCCCGGGTAAAGGACTTCCCGATTTCGAGGGAAAGAGCACAGCGACCAGCGCTGTTTTAGGCTGCCATGCCACTGAGGGTCAGTGCGGCAGTTAATGCTGTACTGAAGAAAGGAAGCTGAAAGAGGAAGCCCTCACAAGAGGGAGACCGTGTACCCCTTTGGGGGAAAGGAGATATACTGCAGTCTCCACTCTTATATTTTATTTAAGAAGCCTGAGGTCTGGACTTTCTCATTCCTCTTGCCTTCTTGGAACCTAAATTCATGACCCTCTTTCTGGGGGGAATGTGTTTTTTAAAACATTCTTGGAAGTAGAAGTAATCAGTAGTTGCCTTTTACAGAAGCTAATTAGAAAGAGAAAACAAAAACTAGGAACTCAAACTCCCTGTTGTTCTAAGGGGAAAGAATGGGGGTGGGCTAAACAATATAGATTATGAGGTTGGCCAATGGGTAAAGAGGAAGGTGACTCCAGCCCTCTTCCACCTGCTTGCTCCAAGTTCTGTGGAAGGCGTCTCAGACCTCATACTTCCTGCAACAATCAGTTCACCATAAAAAATCTCTAAAGATGCACAAGTCTCTCCACAATCCAGACTTTTCAGGTACTGAGAGTAGCATGAGCCGGACATGGAGGAGGGGCAAGAGAAATGCTTCTAATTCTTAGAGATAGAATCCTGTAACAGCAGGAATCTCTCAGTTAAAACATGTAGGAGTTAGTTGGATTGATTTATATCATCCCAAGTTTTTGTCCCAAAGAAAATTTTGCTGGAAATCTAAGTTTGATATTGCAGACTCTGATGGCATTAAGTGAAGGAGACATGAATCTCAGCTACAATGAGTATTTTTAAGTAGCCAATAAGTCCTCCTCTTACTTATTGTTTTATGCATAATTATAACTCATGTGGCTTGGAGAGTGATATACATTACTACAAATGAGGATTATGCTGAAGATTTTATTTCAAAGTAACTATGTTGTGCGCTAATAAATAAATGTATTATAAACCCTTATTTGAGCTTCCATTTTACCCAAAGAAAATCTTTATATTGAACTTACCGTTTTGCTAATTAAGCTGTGAATATTTATTTTTACAGGAATTTATCTCTCTCTCTCTCTCTCACACACACACACACACACACACACACACACTCAGAATTAGAAGAGACTCCTGATAGCTTGGAGATCATTTCTCTGCCTCCAGGCTTGGAAAAGAAAGCAGTTGCACTAACAGTTTATCATTTTCTTTAAAACCTTCAAGAGAACAGAAGCCTCTGTAGCTTCACCTTATTGCGTATGCGCGTGTGTGTGTGCACAGGCACATGTACTTTCAAGAAATATTCCTTGAATACCTTCTATGCGCAGACACTGTACAAAGTCCTGGGGATACAACAGTAAACAAAGAGTATATGGTCCTGTGCCCTTGGAGTTTGACTATTCTGGGTTTCAGTCTTCCAAAAGTTAATACAGATGCAGCTCTGTCCAAACTGTCACCCACTCTGGCCTTTCAACTCTCTTTCTCTCTCTGAGACACTGTACTAAAAGAAGAGAGGAAGGGAGAAGGGAGGGGGGAGAAAAGTTGTAGGGGAGTGTGGGAAGGAGGCAGGCAGGCAGACTGTCCACCTGGAAACCATCACGATCCTTCCAAGCTGAGCATGGACCCTTGGCTGACAGAGTCCCCTTAGGTGTGCTGAAAGTGAGATCTCTTGAAGTCATCAACATTTGCCTTCCTCTCTCTCATGGAAGTAAGTGACAATGATTTCATATTTTCCTTTGCAGTTCCTTGATTCTTGATAATCACCTTTATCAGCATACCTAGGCAGGCACTGGGACTGCTTCTTACACCAGAGGCAGTGAAGCACAACTCAACTGTATTTGCTGTTTTTACTGATTCCATGATGCACCGACTTCTCTCTGCTTATGCTGTATTGTGAAGAGTGTGCAAAAGTGGAGTGGACAATCAGGGTAAGAGGAGCCTTCTGCCCATCGACTGCAGTTGGCAAGTAATGCCCAAGTTTACAATGGAAGGCACAAGATTAAAAGGAGCTTTCCTTTTAATAAAGAGCCAGTTCTCCTGACTTTGTTTTTCCTAAGAGCTCTCTGGTTCCCTTCCTTCCTTCATCCCAAGTAGCCAATAGCAGCTTCATCACATATCTCTCACTCCCTCTCTCTCCTGCCTTATTGCCACCTTGACTCTTGGAAACAGAGTCAGTTCCTAGTTCTCAAAAGAAAGGTAAAGGCAGCAATTCTAAACCCTGTCCTAACTCTAAACCCAGGATTCCTTCACTCCTTGGTTCCTCTTTACTTTCTCTGTGATTTTACCCCACCCTTAACTTCCTCAGCATCCAGCCAGCCAGAGTAGAGTTGGAAGTGAATCTGTGGCCATGTTCTCTGGAGAAGATAAATAACACTGGTCTGGGAAGCCAGATCCAGTTTCTTTCTATTTCCAAAATTCCTTCATGGGCAAAGAGTGTGATATGCCTAGCCAAACTATACATCCATCATACGGGATACAATCATCACCTCGCACCCTGGTGTGCCACTTTACATTTTATAAAGTCCTTTGCTTTTGAGTTTTGCAACAACTTGTAAGGTAGTAATTATTATAAAGGTAATTTTATAGATAAAGAAATGGAAGATTATCCAAGTTAAGTCACTTGCCCTTAAGAAACTAGCTCTAACGCATAAATTTTCTGACCCTTATGAAGTTAGTTCCTTTTATACCATGTGGGGCCATCCTGTTAGCATTTTTAAATGACTAAGTAATTATCAAATATGCCTTTCTCAACAGTCTTTACTTTTAACACATTACTCTTTACCCAGAGAACAGAAGTAGGTCTGTTAGATACTGTATTAGTTATCTGTGCTATGTAACAAATTACTGCCGAATGTAATGGTCTAAAACAACAAATACTGATTAGCTCACACAATTGTTGTGGGTCAAGAAGTCTGGAAAGCTTGGCTGGGTGATTCTGCCTCAGGACCACTCATAAAGTTGCAGTCAAGATATTGGTCAGGGCTGCAGCCCCGTGAAGGCTTGACTAAGACTGGAAGATCTGCTTCCAGAGTTGACTTATACTCCTTGCAAATTAGTACTGATTGTTGGCAAAGGCCTCAATTTCTCACGAAGTGGACCTTCTTATAGGGATGCTTGAGCATCCTCACAACATGGCTGCTGACTTCCCTAGAGTGAGTGATCCAAGAGAGAGAGCAAGGAGAAAGCCACAATATATTTTATGACCCAATCACACACCATCACTTCTGCTACACACTATTCACTAGAAGCAAGTCAGTAAATACAGCCACATTCAAAGAGAGGAGGGGTTAGTTTTCATTTTAGAGGAAGGAATATCAATTGGAAACATTTGAAAGCCACCACAGGTAGTTAATTAAGCATTACCTTTTATATTAAGAAATTCTTTGCCCTTTCTCTTTCCACTTACTTTTTAGAAACTTTCCTTTTTGAATGGTTATCCTGCACAAGACAGCAGGGCCTAAGCTAAGAGGAAACTTTCACAATGATATTGATGATGATGATAATGGCTAAGACTTCCATAGCTTACTATTCCAGACATTGTTCTAAGAACTTCATATATATTTTATATATTATATTCATTTAATTCTCCCAAAAACCCTATGAAATAGTTACAATTATCATCTTTATTCTACAGATGAGACTACTGAGGCACAAAGAGATAGTCATTTGACCAAGATCACACGACCAGTCAGTGATACGTCAGATAATCTGCCTCCACAGTCCTGCTCTCCACCACTGTGTGATTTCTTGATTATTGCAAAGATAAAAGATTACTCAAATTCACTCATTCACTTGGGGACATTTGGAATTGAAAGAAAAACTTAACAGACCAAATAAAGAGCACAGAGAGGGAAAAAGGAAAAACTCAGGGAGGAAAAAAGGCTTACCAAATTATTTTCATAAGTTGAGCCACTGCATCAAACACAGGGGTCAAAGTTGCCAACAATGACTAGAAGAATTACTACAAATCATGAACCCACAGACAGGAGCTCAGACTGGAAGCAAGAACAATTTTTGGATGCCCTTTATTTGAATGTGATTAGACCATCAAGTAATAACTAAGTTAATGGATTTTCAGCAATATTGCCTTTCTGTAGTCTATAGAAGTAGATTGGTCCCAAACAACTTATTGATGACTGATAATTTTTATAATGTATGTACTTCCCAAAATAAAACTATATTATAGGGCTGTGCTGGTTTTCTTCCTCAATTCAATATAGCTGTCCGTCTTGTAATAACCAAATATATAGGATAATTTTACCTCAACATTTCCGTTGGCTTTGCCAAGGTAGGCATAGGCAATAACATTAGATAAGTGATAGGTTCCTCTACAACAATAATATGCACCTATATAAATTGTGTGGTCAAGTAAATCTTTCTTTCCCTAGAATGAGGGAAGGATCCATGTTTCGATCTATCTTCATCCAAACTAGCCGTGATTCAAGGTATACTACAAATAGAAGCTTTGAATGAGGCTTTTACTTCAGCATTCTGGCCAAGCTCCAGAAGATATTAAATACCACAGATACATAATTTTGTTTATATGCCAAATCTAAATAAATACACAAACAAAATGGAAACAAGCTTGTAGATACAGAGAACAAATTGATGGCTGTCACATGGAAGAGGGGGTAAAGAGATAAGTAAAAAAGTAAAATGGATTAAGAAATACAAATTGCCAGTAATAAAACTAGTCTCAGGGATGTAAAGTACAGCATAGGGAATATAATCAATAATATTGTAATAACTATGTATGGTGTCAGATGGGTACTAAACTTATCAGGGTGATCACTTTGTAAGGTATAAAAATATCTAACCACTATCTTGTACATCTGAAACTAATATAATATTGTATGTCAACTCTAATTTTAAAGTAAATTTAAAAATAAATGAATAACTAATCAACACTACAAAGACATTATGTTCTACTTTTAAAATCTTTAAGTATGGTACTCCATGGAAGTGTCCGGTTGAGGCACAGAACCTATCTAGATATGATACATATCTAGACATTTCATCTTTTGGGTTACTGATCTATTAAAGTGGAAGGCTGGGCCGTCTGTGAGACATGTACAGGGTCCTTTCCTTCCACTCTGTGGTCCTCACCCAACCTCACTGACTTCCCTTTTCAGGAAAGAAACACACACACACACACACACACACACACAAAGAGAAATTAAAAAAAAAAAAACAGTTTACCCTTCCTTTCACCACACACACACACATTTTGGTTTTCCCCTTTTGTTTTCCATGTTGATATTTTGCTGCCTGCAAGCATTTTTAAAAGTAGTGATTGAGTGGGGGTGGGGAGAATGGGTGAAGGGGGTCAAAGGTGCAAAATGTCTGGGAATGTAATGTATAGAACTATCACTACAGTTAACAATTCTGTAGCATATATTTGAAGTTGCTAAGAGAGTAGATATTTACAGTTCTCATCACAAGGAAAAAATTTTAACTGAGATGAAGGATGTTAACTTACTGTGGTAATCATTTCACTATATATATAGCAACTCATTTGTTATCCATCTTAAACTTATGCGTTATGTCAATTATATTTCAAAACTAGAAAAAAACAAAAAATGAAAGTGGTGGTCCATCAGGTCATTTGTTTTGTTTTAAAATCATGACCCCATTAGCTGTAGACTGACTGGCAGCCTTAATCAGATGCTCATGGCTGGTTCATGCCATCAAAATTTTGAGCCAAAATGAAAAATGACTCTTACTCTCCCTTGCCTCATCTACAGTGTTTCCTCAGCTCTCCCACCATGCTAAATCTTGTAAAAACATCCTTGTTACACATATATAGAATTTAATCAAACCGACCAGGATAAAGAGACACCTAAGAAAGTATCCCCCAGCCACTTCTCCCTCGCTCCCAGTTTTATGGGGCCAGCTGCAACTGGTGGCCAGCTGGAATACTGGGTGGAAGTAAATTAACTGGAAACCTCAAGTCACTGCTGCAGTCAACTGGAAAAAAGGAGCAAATGCCAGTGTAGCACGGTCCCAGAGCCCAATCCCGACAGTTAACCGCACGACTCAGAGCACTTCAGTGCTCCGGCTGGCAACCACACAGACCCTGTCTGCCCTCTGCATATTTGCCTGTAGGGTGGAGGCCGGGCCACCAGCTTTCAGACTTCTCAGATACTTACCTAAACGTAAAGGTGGGCAGCTCAGAGAGAATGCTTCCTAAGGGAATCAGAAACAGTGTCTCAGCACATTTCTAACTTGGAATACATACACTAACCCTATGTACTGGAGAAAAAGCTCGACCTCAGAGACCCAGTTTTCTATGACTGATACTACTTACTATATTACTACTAGGAGTAGTAATACACGTAATAATTCTTATTATTTCAGGGGTGGTATTTCTAATTACATTGTGTACTTTTGCTTTCTTTTTTTAGAAAGAAGAAATAAAAAGTTGTTTGGCTTTTCAAGGCAGAAGAGAACTGAGTAGAGATTAAAAAATGAAGCAGAAAAGAACATTTCACTTTTTGCTAATTAACTAAAAAATAAAGTGAAGTTTTAGGCTGATAAGCTTGCCATTTCTCAGCTTCTTTTATGGAGAGGAGGAGAGGGAGAGAGGGGAAGAAAGGAGAAAAGAAGGAAAGAAGTAAAGAAGAAAGGAAGTTAGTTATTGTTTACAGCTAGGATTTAAATTACATCATCCCAGCACAGCAAAGGCTCTTTTGAAATAGCTGCCTCTCTATAGGACACAGACTTGAGTCTTGCTAAGAACGCAGAAATTCAGAAGTTTGACATTTATTGGGAACTTAATGGGTAAACTAGAGAAAAGTATTAGGGAAGGTTTGCATCCTTTCTTTCCACTAAACCATGCCATTAGGAAAACATTCTACAATAATTTGCTTCAGGCAATTTTAGTCCCAGTTTTCACAAGTGTATTTTTTATTTTTCAGAAAACAAAACAGATCCACACTTCCTTTACCTAACACTAGCCTGAAGAATCTACTGAATTTCTATTGATTTTTCTGTCTTTGAACACAAGCTCATTAACCTGAAACACTAAGGAGATAACTTTATTTCACTGAGCCCATAACTGAGGGTCTGAAAACAAATAGATCCTAATACAGTGATATGGCCCTCTCCCTGGGATTATACCCCTCTTATTTTTTCTTTGCAAATTCAGCTGCAGAAGCTATGACATTGCTTTCTTCATCTTACAGCTTTCACATCAGTTAGAAGAAACTTCCTTAAATTCATCTTTATTTGTAATGTTTAACAAAATCAGAGTTCCTGTCTTTCCACAAAGTTCTGCATTCTTACACGTTATAGGGAAGAGGGAAATAGTAGTATCAACAGCAGTGCTGCTGGGCCATCGAGCTTCGCTGTCTCCTCTAAGCTAAGAGAGCTAACGCTTGACTGAGGAGCTAGCTTGGATATATGGAAATGAGGTCTTCCCAAAACTCCCCCGGGGACTTCCTTGCAAAAGAAAAAGCTATCAGGGAAAAATTAGACAACACAGACATCAGAAGCAGTCTGCTAGGCAAGTCTCTCCAAGAAGCCCTATGAGCGTGTCTTCATGCCTTACCTCTTCCCAGTCCAGGAGAATGAGACGGGACTCCACTCTTCCAAATAATAACAACAATAATAATAATGACATAGCAACTATTTTACCCAAGAGACCAATATAAAATTTTTGTGGTCTTGAATATTGAGATTTCTGATGTGATCAGATTATCTGTACCCTTTCATTCAAGGCAACAGAAGTCTTCGAACTGTTTTTTAAATTTGATTTATCCTTTGAAACAAAAAGTGCATTACATTTAACTGGTCTTGCAAAGGAGGTGGTCTTTTCTCTTTACAAACCGAATTCCTTATATAAATTAATAAAGGTTAAAGATGCTAATATATCACCGTTATTAGCTTAAAGAAAACAATTTACATAGTCTGTAGTATTCTTATCATACAAAACACTTCAAATTCAATTACAGCAACTAAATGAATTTTTATGTTTCTGACCCAGAGCAGTTGTAACAATCCCCACCATCTACTTTAACACGCATTTTTATCAGAAAGGAGTTAAATACAAACTATGTGGCCCCCTCCTTCCCCAATACTTCTTTAAATCACTAATAAATAGCAACAAACGACTGTGCAATTTCAGAGAGGAACGGAGAGGCAAGTCTGGGGCCTTCTCTGGTTCCACCTCCTCTGCTTCAAGTCCTGGAGGCTGGAGGCAGGCGCGGAGCCGGGGTGGTCGCGGAAAAGCGAGGAGGGAAGAGGGGGAAATTGTGATCTTACAAACCCAAACCTGGCAGAGGAGCTTAGGAGAGTAAGTTCAAAATAAAAGAGGAACGTGTGATTTGAATAATTCTTAAAAGAGGGAGGATAGAAGGAAGGAGGAGGTCCATATTTTTATACCAAATTCAGAAAACCATTTTACATTTTAAATATTCACAATAAAGTAACTTCTAGTCAGTGTGACTCACGATTTATTTACAAAGGGCCTTCAACAGGTTACTTTAGTCCGCACAGCAGTTTGTGGGGGGAGACACGTGCCTCTTCCCCTCCGCGGCGGCGCCCGCCCGCTCAGCTCCGAGGCCCCCTGCGCACCCGGGGCAGATTCCTCGAAAACTCTCCTCTGAGCGCCCGGCCCTGCGCAGGCCGGGCCGGGACGCGGGGACGGCGGGCCGAGGCCCCGGCCGGTGCGGGAGCGGCCCGGGCACAGCGCCAGGCGGGGCGGCGGCCCCGCTGCCAGTTTCAGCTGCGTGCTTTCCGCAGAGCATGTGGTGGTCTTCTCTGCCTTATCGCCCCCGAGTCTCTCTCTCCCGTCCCCCTCAACCTCTAGGTTAGAAAAATAGATATGTACATCTCGGGAAATAGCAAAGCCCCGCAGGCAGGGCGGGGCGCCGGGCGCGCGCCCGGGAGCGCAGCGGCGGCGGCGCGCTCAGGACGAGCCCTCGGCCTCGGACGCGTGCAGCAGGAGGCCGCCGCCGCCGGACTTGTGCTTCTTCAGCAGCTGCGTGATTTTCTCGTCGTCCGAGTTGGGGTCCAGGGGCTTGTTGTAGTCGTCGTCCTCCTCCTCGTTCTCCGAAGCCCCCTTGAGCCGCTCGGTCTCAGAGTCCTGCTTCTTCTTGGCCGTGGCCATCTCCGCCGCGTGCTTCTTCCTCCACTTGGTCCGGCGGTTCTGGAACCAGACCTGAGAGTCGATGGGGGAGAAGAGGGGAAACAAAGGCGGCAGGGATTTAACGCGAGCAGATCCGGGCAGCGCTGTTTCTCCCACATCCCTTCCGCGGCCCCCGACGGTTCGCCGCCCTCCCTCAGAGCCCGCCCCCGGCTGGGCCGTCTAAGGGCGTCTCCACCGCCTCAGGTTCCCCTGAGTAACTGGCCAACCAAGTGACTGCCGTTGCCATAGCGATAGTAACACAAGAGTATTGAGGTTGTCAGTGAACGATTTCTCAGAAGAGAAAAAACTTGGAAACTTAAAATGAGTGTCCTAAAAATAAGTGCACTTTCCATACTTTCTAGTTTGAAGTGGAAAACTTCCCCCTTTTAAAGCTGCCTTATAATGACTGTGATTTTATTCGTTAGTTACTTTCTTAGATTAAGGCATTCCGAACAACCTAAGTGTGCTTACTTTTTAGTGTGATTTGTGGGAGAAGGCACAGCATTTATCCCAGTCACCTCCGCTCTCCGTGTCACTGTTGGCTATATGTCTGTTTCATTTCTCTCAGCTGAATATACAGCATCATGGTAGTTAAAAACCCCTTCCCATTTACACTTGCAATCATGTAAAGTTTTTTTTAATAGTCTAAAACAGAAGCCTCAAACCACTAATAATAACTAATATAAATTCATGAAAATATTATTTTTAGATTTTTAAAATTTTATTTATTTTACAGAGGAGAGAGAGAAGGAGAGAAGAGAGGAGTAAGAAGCATCAATTCCCATATGTGCCGTGACTAAGCAAGCCCAGGGCTTCGAACCAGCAACCTCAGTGTTGCAGGTCGACGCCTTATCCACTGCACCACCACAGGTCAGGCTAATGCATGAAAATATTTAATAGCTCTGCCAAAATCATCACAGTGGGGTGTGTGTTTGCCTGCCTGTCTGTCTGGTTTATGTTTTTCATAAAACCAAAGCCAAGGCTACAGTTTTCATCAGTTATTTTTTAAAAGTGAAACTTTGCCAGGTACATTATTTCCCATTATTAGCATGCCTAGTCTTTTAAATATTATTTTAATGTTGTCCTTCCCCGATATACATTTTATATAAAAATATTTCAAGCCTATTCACCATGTTTGACACCTTGTTCGATACACATAATTTAACTTATAGCATCAGCAATATGCAACCAGTTTCCCAAACATATTGAATTATCCCCTTTATCCCCCTCAGCCATTTTTCCATTCGTGATGTATTTTATCCAGAGAATCAAAATTTTTATTAAAGTAATTTTGACTTTCTTTATACGGCTATAATAACTCACTTCTAGCCACGCAGACATATTTACAGTGACAAATGAAGACCTCCAGATTGCTGTGGCAGGCTCTGTACCAACCACTGCAAAAATAGTTTAAACTGTGATGATATTCTAATGGTCACACACAAAATCACTCCTGAAATGCATTTTATGATGCTCATCCAAGGGGAAATACACTCTAACCAGCAGACATGGCTCACAGCTATACTTACTTAAAAAGCAACAATATGACTAATGAAAATAGACTTATATACATACATGTACTCCAAAACCCCAATATAATAAAGAGGACCAAAAGAGAATATTGGAAATATACGACACCACTAGATTTGATTTATCTAGCTAGCTTAATCCCTTTATTTTTCAAGAAAGGTTTCTAAAATTTGAATCCCTGGAAATATGCTGTACAACTCAATTATAAGCTAAGTGACATTTTAATTATAAGTTGTTGTCAAACTGTAAAATAGCTTACATTTGTTGATAAATTTATTTAAAACAATTCAATTTCACAATGAAGTAATAATCTTGTAAATTCATTTGGAAAATTACTATGCAAAAGTGATTACCTTCAGTAAACTAAAAGTAGATTCATCCAAGCTAAGTGATTAGATCCCGTGGATTTTTTTTTAAACTGGCAAGTTAATATTACAGTAGCACTATAACGCTGATCTACATTAGGAACTTACATAACAAGTGGAACCTGAATTAACAAACAAAAGCTTGAATGTCTTTACGAATAGAATAAATAGAAGCTATCTAACTGGCCTGATCTAGTCTCAGGGCTGATATTAAGGTAATGCTTTTATTCTCTAATAATGATAAGTTTTCCCAGCACGTGCTATCTAGATTAACCTAATTTCAAAGGCGGGGGAGGGGGGCTTGATTCCTTTTGTTCATCTATAGTTTGCCCGCCCGGGAGATCTCAGAGCCTTTGAACCCCACCCTCACCTCCCTTTCCCTGCCTCCTCAGACTCACAACCTAGGAGACTGTTAGATTGGGAGCTTGGGGGGAGGGAGGGTGCGATGTGGGAGGGGAGCCCATCTCTCGAGTTGCAAAGTCCACTCACCTTGACTTGACTCTCCGTCATCCCCAAAGAATAGGCCAAGCGAGCCCTCTCGGGCCCCGCCAAGTATTTCGTTTGTTCGAAAGTCTTCTCCAGGGCGAAGATCTGCTGGCCGGAGAACGTAGGTCTCGTGTGTTTTCTCTTTCCGTCTTTGTCCAACAAAATGGATCCTTGATCTGCGAGAACAGATAAACAAGGGCAGGGGGTAAATAATCGGTTACAAGCGGCTGCCCGAATAGAAACGAACTCGCAAAACAATGATTTGGTGAGAAAGAAAAGCTTATTCCGCAGCGCACTCCAGAAGTGCCGTGACGCTGCCAGACCCACCGCGCCTCTCTACCTTTGAATCAAACCTATTCTTAAAAAACTGGGTGTGTTTGAAGCAGCAGTAAATAACCCTGTGCCCAACACTTGCATTAAACAGCCAGGTCTCATCGCTAAAGTTTGCTGAAGCCCGGGCGTCACGCCCCAGTGAGTCTGGAGTGCGGGGGAAAGGCCGTTCTCGCCTCCTTCTCCGGTCGGTGCTCCGCTGGGCCTGGACCTTTAGCATGAAGATGACTAATTTTTTTTCCCTTGAACGCTTTCCTAACCTGTGTCCGCGCACAAAGGGCGCCTTGTGCTTGGCACACAAGAGAGCGAAGTAGCCCCCGAGTCTAACGCGCGGCGGCCGAGGGGGAGGAGGCCGCCTTTGTTGGGATTCCCTGCGCGGCCGTCAGAGGATACAATAGCGTCTCCCACACCCTCGCCCGCCCGCGCCTCCGGCCCCCGCTTCCCCAGGGAGCCGCGACCCCCTCCCGAAACCTCCCCGGTCACTGCCGCTCAGCCACACGAAGGCGACGGAGACTTAGAGGAAACTTCGGGAACTCGGTCAAAAGCAAAAAAATAATAATAACAGCAAGAAAACGGGGTTCGGGGCTGGGCCCCAAAGGTCACCTGAGAGACCGGGAAACTGCAGGGCGCGCTCGCTAACTACCTAGAAAATCAGAGTGACCCCGGGCAGCTCAGGAGGTTTCAAACAAGGTCCCTGCGAGACGTTGCATTTCCCTGTCCTTGTCCCGTCACCTCGTTCTCCCTCAGCTTCTTTCTCGTGTCAGGATGACGAGAGACACGGTGTTCCTCATTCTGCCCCAGGCGTCCCGGACCCCCACGGCCAAGCCAGGGGAGAGGGACGAGCGGTGGAGAGCAAACCAGAGCGATCGGCGCCCGCCCTCGCTCAGCGGCCCACAGGGTCGTCCTCACGGTCCCACCGGCCGAGTGTCCTCGGGGGCGGGGTGGGTGGGGCGCGAAGTGCGGTGGGCACATCCTGGGCCGAGACGCACGTGCAAATAAACGCACGCGCTCACTCAGGGTTGTGGGGGGCCCGCCGCTGCCGGCCCCCGCGGTTCTCAGAGATTAAGCCAGTTAGACCGGCGACGGCGGAGCGGGGCCCCGGCCCGCAGGCAGGAGCCGGGAAAGTGGGGACGCGAGCGGGCCCCGCAGCGGCCTCTCCTGCCCTGCCCACCTCTTTAACTCAGGCCCGGCCTGCAGTCCGGCCGGGCAGCGTCCACAGCCGCCGGGGCCTCGGCGGATACACCCGCCCCGCGCCGCGCTGTGTCCCGCACGGACGCGCGCACACCCGCTCCGTGAGGTGCGCCTGAGGCCGCCGGAGAGGCGGGCGCTCGAACGCACACACGGAACTCAGGGGAGTGGGACTCCCCCGCTGAACGCCTCGGCTCAGCCTACACCGCGCAATCCGGTGCGGCCAGACCACTGGGGAGGCAGGAGTGCGGGCCGACCCCGCACACAGGGGCCCTCACCCGGGAGCCGGCGTAGCGCACACAGCGGGGCGCGGCGACCGTACTCACGAGGGGTGCAGGCCAGGCGCGCGTCCCTCCAGGGCGGGCTCTGCATCACTCCCGGCCAGAAGATGGGCGTCCGGCCGGGCAGCTCGGCCAGCGGCTTGGGGTAGCGGCCCACGGCGGCCACGGCGGCGGCGCTGGGGCTGAAGTAGAGCCCGGGCGGCGGCGGCGGCGGGCTCAGGCTGCTGAAGCGGGGCAGGCCGGCCAGCAGCCCCGCCGAGGACGAGGCGGCGGCCGCGGCGGCCGCGGCAGCGGCGGCGGCGGCCGAGGCGGAAGAAGCAGAGGTGGACGAGGAAGAGGAGGAGGAAGAACCCGAGGGCGAGGCGGAGGGCAAGGCGGCCCCGGAGGCCACGGGCATGGAGGGCCGGCTCAGGATGTCGTTGATGCCGTGCGGGGTGGCGGCCGAGAGCTGCTGCGGGGGGCTGCCCAGCGAGGAGAGCCCCCCCGCAGCCGGGGGCTTCAGGCCGCCCGGGTTGTGGGCGCCCAGGGGCGGGGAGGGCGACGAGGAGGAGGACGAGGAGGACGAGGAGGAGGGCGGCCCGGCGGGCAGCGGGGGGTACGCCGCCGGGTAGAGCGGGGTCTTCATCTCGGCCATGCTGTGGAGGGCAGCCAGGGGCGGGCTGCTGAGCAGGAACGCGCTCTGCCGGGTGCCCTCCATCGCCCCCACCGCTAACATCCCACGGCCAGGCCGGAGCCCGCGGCCACGCAGCGAGGGCGCGGGTCGGTGCCCCCCGCGGGGCCGAGGGAGCGCGGGCGAGGAGTTGCTCCGCGCACCCGGAGGCGACCCGCCAACTGGGCAGCGAGCGCCGCGCCGGGGAGCTGCTCTCGGAGCTGCGCCGCAGAAACGCACAAACAGGCCCCCGGCGAGGCGGCGGCTGCCGAGACCAGCGGGCGTCCGGGGGGCTTGGCTGTCCTTTCGCTCCTACAACTCCTGGACTCGATCTCGGTCTCTTCTCCTTTCTTCACTTTTCCTCGCCGCTCAGAGCGCGCTACTTCTCATCTTCGCCCCCCGGGGAATAAGCAAAACAAACCCCAGGCCGGCCAGAGAGAGTTTGTAACAAAGTTAAGCGTCACCAAATCTCTACTTTGATGTTGGAGCACGGGGGCAGGCCGGCTTTCCTGAGAGGCGTTCAGAGGACGCCGGACGCCGCCCGAGGAGCTCCTCTGACGGGACTCGGGAAGCCTGCTCTCTCGGCCGAGAGGCGGATTCGCACTCGGCGCTGGCAGCGCGCGCGGAGGGAGCGCATCCAGCCCGCGGGAGGATCTCGCCTCCGGGCGGACTTCCACCAATCCCCGCGGCTCCCGGACGCGGCGCGCCGACCCGCCTTCACCTCTGGGCGACCGGGCACTAGAGTTGCAACATTAAAAAGAAAAAGGGCGAGGAAAGAGAAAAACAAAGCCTAAGTGTGAAAAGTCTGACGGCTTCTGCTACGGCTCGGCTCGTCCGTCCACTTCTGCAGACGGACCCGGCGCCCCCGCCCCACCCCCCGCGTCCTCTCTTCCTCTCACTCGCCGCCTTTGCCTCTCTCCTCTCGCATTTTCTTCGCGGCTTTACAGGCTTCGCTCTTCCCAGTCCTGTCCTCCGGCCAAGCCACCTCCACTCCCTCTCTCCTTTCCTCTCTCCCTTCGGACCTGACAGTTCAGATGAAGCTCTCAAAGGTAATAAAACATTTGCATCATTCCCTACCCCTCTTTAGAGGGGGGACCAAAGGGCGGGGGGACCGGGGGTCCAAAATAAGAACTTTGGGGGACGTCACTCCGAGGCACCGGGGAGGGGCGGAGCTGAGAGGCGGGGTGCGGGGCGGGGGCGTAACCACCGTCTCCAATAGTGCTCAGCCTCGGACCTGACGTCACCTCTGGGGCGCGTCCACTCGGGAGCGCCGCGCTTTTTGATTGGCCGAAGGAAGCGAGCCGTTAGGCCGCGCCCGCCTGGTCCCCGCCCCCTCCTTCTTCCATCCCTCCTGTGGGTGGGGCAAGGGGCGGGGCCTGGCGAGTAGTGCGGTTCCGCGGGGGCGCCTCAATTAATCGTGTTAAATAAAATGGGAAAGGGGAGGAGGGAGCAGAGACGAAGAGGGTATTACTTTTTAAAGATAATAATAATAATGAAAACCCAGCCCTTTTATGGAAAAACAGTTCATATTCTTCCCGCGCCTCCCGCCCTTCTCCTGCTCGCGTCACCCTACCCCCTTCCCCCACGAGCTCGCCTCGCCTCGCCTCACCTCGAGCAGAGTCTGGTCCCTTGTAAAATGAAGCTAATGGAGCAGGCAGCCGGAGCAGCCCTGGCCTAGCTTCTTCTTTTGAAGGGATTAATTAAAGGCCATCTGGGCTCTCCCAGAATTTGCAAATTAATTTGTTGCTCCTTAAACCTATAGATGTCCTTAATCTCCTTGTAGGCCGAGGGAAAGTCCTCTTCCATTTTTACCACCTCCTGCTTTCTCTTTTCTTTTTATTCCTGAGTACCCCCTCTATCGTTATCATATATAGTTTTATTAAGTCTCTGGGAACAGAATCAGCTTAATGAAAATATTTCTCTCATGTGATATTTAGAGATGAGAGCAATGAGCTTTAAAAAAAAACTTTTCTCCTTTTTTATTATTGTTATTTGTTTTGAGTTTATACGGGGGCATAATTACCAAAATAGAGTTGGAGTCTTTAGATACTGAAGTATTTGGGTACCCGGCTCCGAAACTCGAGCCCATGCCCTCAGCTGCAGCGTTGTTTTGGAAGATGAAGATGTCCTGGCTTCTGGGCTGTAGTGATGGAATTCCTAGGATTAGGAATTGGAGGGGGATTTCCTTATTACCTCCCAATCTCTTCCATCGCTGGCTGATCTTTACATCTCCACAGGGTTGAGCTGTGTGTGTGAGCCGTGTGTTAGAAAGCAAGATCTTTGCACAATTTTGGAATTTCAGGATGTTAAAGTAACACACCATTGAGGGGTAGTCACTACAGCAGTTTGGATGAGATCGCTAAGTCCAAACTTAATTCGCGAAACAGAACAAATAGCTCAGGAATAGAACTTGAGCGGCACCACACAAAGATGGTGCTTGGCTCTAAGTGCGAAAAACTTACAGGAGTCCAAGCAGGAAAAGTTGGGGGGGGGGGAGCTTCAGCCGCTTTGATAACCTCCATTTCCAAAGCACAGCCCTTTTAAGGATGGCAGCTGAAGCTGGAGTTTGTTCGCTTTTTTCTTTAGCTTTTGCCACTTTTATTATTCACTCCTGAGATGAAAGAAATGTTACTCTTATTTGGTCCCCCTCTTTCCTCCCCACCTTTCTTTATTAACTTCCAGACTGGGCTAAATCCATCACTTCAATAATCTGACCTGGGAAAGGGTGAAATCCTTCGCCTGCAGGAATTATGCTGAGTTGAGCAAGAAGAGAGTTGATAGGGACTGTCTGCATTTCGCCGTAAGAACGCTTTGCTGGGCTGGGGATCAAAACCCAGCCCCCTGCCGCTGTGGCCGGGAGGCTCTGCTGGAGAGCGGTGCGCGGTGGTCTGGGCCTGGCCCTGGTGCCGGGGCCCCTTTGCCTCTGACTTCGTTACAAACGAAACTTTTTCTCCTCCCGGGAGACTCCAACACGGCGGTGGCACACCCTCTCCCGCCTGGAGCCCGCCCTGGGCTGGCGGCGACTTCCTCACACACCCCAGGCACCGCACTCCCAAATTCTCCGTAGCAATGAAAAATAAAGGAGGCTAACAGTGATCCTCAAAGATTCCAGTCTCAAAAAGCAACCCACCTTTTAGTTCATGTAAGTATTCTGACCCAGGAAAGAATTGAACATTTTCTTTTTGTAAATTTATTATCTGTTACCAGGTGGGGGGTCAAGAGACAGAGAAAAATCAGAGAGATCGAGAGAAAGAGGGAGAGGGAAATAGAGAAAGAGACATTAAACTTAACCCAATCCCTGGTTAGCTGCCCCTTTGAGAAATACTTGCAAAACTGAGAGAGTAAGAAGTCTCCGCCGTTTGCTTTTATTCACATTGCGAAATTAAAATAGCAGCATTGTACTCACTTGTGACAATAAAAAATGCTGGGGTCTATGTACCTTAATCCCAGGGAGTAAACCCCAGGTGCCCGAGTCCCACGTGGGTCCACGTGTATCCCTGACGCGCACCGCCCGGCGCTGAGGGAAGGCCAGTGCCTCCTGCCTGGAGCTGCAGGTCACCGATCCGCTCCGTCTCCAGCTGGGAGCTGGGCGAGAGAGAGGCATCCTCGGGGGGCTGGGCTGCCCCTGGCACTCTCTCCGGCTGAGATGGTTCTCCCGTCCCCCGAGAGGCTAGAACCCCTTCGGGCCGAGTCCTGGACGAGCAGGTCCCGATGCCAAAGCAGGAGGCCGGTTTCTGGTCGCGGGCTTCCACGCGGCTCACAAACACCCTAGAGAGTCAGGATTTACTCTCCCTTCAGGAACCCTTAGCCCTCAAGCTTTTCTGTCCACGACCTGGTGAGGTTGGACATTTCCAAGCCACCCCAGGAGTGGAACGTGGAACGACACGTGGTCACGACGCCCCTGTCCCATCTCTGCACAGTACATGGGGGGGGGGGCTGTGTTTGAAAGCAAATGATTTGCATTTTAATTGAAAAATAAACGGAAGCGATTTGGCAAAGTTTGAGGCTGCAAAAAAAAAGGCTAAAATTGTAGGGGTCGGGGAGGCAACGTGCCTCTCAACTTGGAGCTTGCAAACAACCACACCTGTTTACAAGTTACTGTTTAGCCTGCGCCATCCACAGGACCACCGTGCCGTCGGTCTCGCCCTCGACTCAGAACTGCCTAGCGCGTTTGAGACTTATTTGAAGTTGAATGGACGGTCACTAAATTTGGGGTGACTCATGGAAGGAGTACAAATGAAATCTCAGCTAAAAGTACTTTAAATTCAGCGGTTTGGGATGAATGATAACTATTCTTCCTCAAATGTATTAATGTCAAATGTCGAGATACCAAAGTGTAGCCACAGAAAAGACACTTCCACGCTCGCAAAAGGGAGATATGGGTAAAGAGAATTATGTGTTTTTCAGGCCAAAAAACCTCTCTAAAATATGTTCGCTTGAATTGTCTAGATGACTTCTTTAATAATTCAGCCGATTCCTGGAGCCTGTTTGGGCACAGCCAGAGGCCCGCTAGGTTTATGTTAATGTTGTAAGAGTGGCCGAGCAGGCGGCTAAGTAGAAACTCAAGGAAGAAAAGGGAATGTCCAGAAGCTTGGAATAGCCCAGGGTCGTAGGAGAGCAGGGAAGAGAGAGAGCGAGTCTACCTCTTTGCCCCCTGTAAACGCTGGGATGTGGGAATTAGACCCTTGACTGCTGCTCCTGCTGCCCAGGAATTAAAAACAAAGAAACAAAAAAAACCCACAAAAAAAACACCCCCCCCCCAAAAAAAACCAACAAAAAAAAACGATTTGGGAAAGGTTGGGGTAGAGAGAGGCCAACAGCTGCCTCCTGGCGAAGAGAGCTGCAGGGTCCTGTAAGTCGGGCAATATAAACTAGGTGAGGGAAGCCAGTCTCTGCGGTTCTTTTACCAAAAAGGTCTCCAACCTCAAGCAGGGACATCCTCCAGTGGTCTTCAGAGAGGCCACACGGCATCCTGCCGCACCATCGCAGAACTCGTACTGAGTTTCTCTTGGGGACTGCGTGCCCACGGAAGGAAGGAGTCTGAAAGATCCGAGAAGATGAAAAATACTAGTGTTCAGAATTGTCTGCAATATCAATCAGGAATGAGAGTAAATACGAAAAAACGCCGATGACACGCTAGAGAGAAAACTGGCCTTGAATACATATAACTTCAGCAAAGCATGTATGTTTAAGCCCCCTCCTCCCAAGCGTTTTCTGCAGAGACCCATTCGCTTCCAGGGAACCCACTTGCTGTAAAGTATATTCTGGAAAAATAGGATCTGGGGTCGAATCCTGTGTTTGAAGGAACGTTACAATTTCCTTACAGAATAAAATGCCAACCCAGTTTGATCCTTCAGAATAAACAGTATCTGATGTGAATGGTCATGAAAAAACTTATCTTATACCTGGGTGTATAAATAAGGTTCATTGAACATAATTTAGGTAACTTTTTGTTTGTTTTTCCGTTGATTTGAGAGAGACAGAGACAGAGAAGCATCAACTAATTGTTTCACTTAGTAAGTGCACTTGTTTCTCCTGTCTGGGGGTAAGGAGGTCAAACCCACAACGTCTGTGTGTGGAATAACAGTTTATCCACTGAGACACCTGACCACAGCTAAGCAATTTTTAAGGAATCTGTAAACTAGATTCCTCTTTATGTCCTGCTAAAACTTGTTGCTTTTCACTTGAGTGGGTGCGAGTGTGTCACTGTTGGGTTTTTTTGGCCTCCACAAAACAAAATCTGTAACTATGTATACTGATGGATGTTAACTTGACTTCGTGTGGCAATCACTTTGCAATATATACACATATCAAATCATTATGTGGTACACCTGAAATCATTTTGTGTGTGGCCCTTACTCTTCGGTGAGAAAAGTTATTTTATTTGCTTCGCGTACAGTGCCTGGTTCTTTCAAGCTCCATTTTAAAGAAAGACTGAGCAGTTACCGCCCTCTTGTGGAAAAAACTTCTGAGTGGTTACTTAGGGAAGACAAGACAGCTGCTCTGTTGTGTTTACAAGTACATGCTGTATTTATTTTCTTAATGAGCTGATCGGCCTTGCTTTTAACATTTCTTTAATTTTAATCTGAAATACAAGGTTCATAAAGTAAACTATGGGTCTGACAGTTGTTGCTTTAATTCAGATAACAAAAGCCCTCTAAAATGAACACTTACATAGATTTTATTTTCAGGTGTACAACATAATGATTTCAGGTGTACCACATAATGATTTGATATGTGTATATATTGCAAAGTGATTGCCACACGAAGTCAAGTTAACATCCATCAGTATACATAGTTACAGATTTTGTTGTGTGATGAAAATATTTAAAATCTACTTTCTTGGCAACTTTAAAATATGCAACATAGTAGTATTAGCTATAGTCACCATGCTGTACATATGTTACTACTTATTTTTTAATTTTTATTGAATTTATTGGGGTGACACTGGTTAACAAAATTATACAGGTTTTCAGGTGCACAATTCTACAACACATCATCTGTACACTGTATTGTGTTCAGCACCCCAAGTCAAATCTCTATCCATCACCATGTATCCCCCGATACCCTCCTCCACCTCTGCTCCCCACCATCCCCCCAATCACTACACTATTGTCCTGTTCATGAATTTTTCTTTTTTCTTTTTATTATTATTTTTTTTGCTCAATCCCTCCACCCCCTTCACCCAACCTTTACCGCCAAAAGCTGTCAACTTGCTATGAGTCTGTCCCTATTTTGCTTGTCAGTTCACTTTGTTCATTAGATTCCACATGATTGAAGTCATGTGGTAGTTGTCTCTCTCTGACTGACTTGTTTTACTTAGCACAATGTCCTCCAAGTCCAACTATGTTGTTGCATAGGGTAAGATTTGCTTCTCTTTTTATGGCTGAGTAGTATTCCATTGTGTAAAGGTACTACTGTACTTCTTTCCTGATGGTCATTTGGGCTGCTCTCAAATCTTGGCTATTACAAATAACATTGCAGTGAGCATATGGGTGCATATATTCTTTTGAATCAGCGTTTCAGGTTCTTTGGATAACTTTCCAGATGCGGAATTGCTGGGGCATAAAGAAGTTTTGTTTTTAATTTTTTTGAAGTAACTCCATACTGCTTTCTACAGTGGTAGCACCAGTCTGCATTCCCATCAAGAGTGCACACGGGTTCCCTTTTCTCCACATCCTTGCCTACACTTATTTGTGGATTTATTGATAATAGCCATTCTGACAGGTATGAGGCAATACCTCATTGTGGTTTTAATTTGCATTTCTCTGATGATTAGTGACTAAGCATCTTTCCATATGTCTATTAGCCATCTGTATGTCCTCTTTGAAATAGTATCTATTCAGGTTCTTTGCCCATTTTTAATTGGATTGTTTTCTTGGTGTTGAGTTGTATAAGTTTTTTTTTTATAAATTTTGGATATTAACCCCCTTTCAGATACATCAGTGGCAAATATGTTCTCCCATTCAGTGGATTGTCTTTTCATTTTGTTGATGTTTCCTTTGCTGTGCAAAAACTTTTTAGTTTGATGTAGTCCCATTTGCTTATTTTTTTCTTTTGCTTCCTTTGCTTGGGATCTATCAGGAAAAAAAGTACTGCCATGAGAAATGTCCAAGATTTTATTGCTTATGTCTTCTAGCATTTTTATGGTTGAGTCTAATATTTAAGTCTTTGATCCATTTTGAATTTATTCTTATATATGGTGTAAGAAGGTGGTCTAGTTTTCTTTTTTTCTTTTTTGGCACATATCTGTCCAATTTTTCCAACATTATTTATTGAATAAACTATCTTTACCCCATTGTATGTTTTTGCTTCCTTTGTCAAATATTAATTGGCCATAAAGACATGAGTTTATTTCTGGGATGTCTAGTCTGTTCCATTGACCTGTATGTATGTTTTTATGCCAGTACCAGGCTGTTTTGATTACTATGGTCATGTAGTATAGTTTGATAGCAGGTAGCATGATTCCTCCAACTTTGTTCTTCTTTCCTAGATCCCTGTTGCTATTTGGGGTCTTTTGTGGTTCCATATAAATGTTTGGAATATTTGTTCTAGTTCCATGGAATGCATCATTGGTATCTTGATAGGAATAGCATTGAATCTGTAGATTGCTTTGGGTGGTACGGATATTTTAATGATGTTAATTCTTTCTATCCATGAACACAGTATATGCTTTCACTTATTCGTATCTCCTTCAACTTCTTTCTTCAGTGTCTTACAGTTTTCTGAGTACAAATCTTTTACATCCTTGGTTAAATTTATTTTAATGTATCTTATTCTATTTGAAGCAATTGTGAATGGGATTGTTTTCTTAGTTTCCCTTTCTGATAGTTCATTATTGGTACATAAAAATGCAACCTCTTTCTGGATATTTATGTTGTATCCTGCTACTTTACTGAATTCATTTATCAGTTCTAGTATTTTTTTGTTGGTGGAATTTTTAGGGTTTTCTATATATAGCATCATGTCATCTGCAAATAATGTCAGTTTTACTTCTTCCTTTCCAATTTAGATGCCTTTATTTCTTCTTCTCATTTGATTGTTGTGGCTAGGACTCCCAGTACTATGTGGAATAAGAGTGGTGATAGTAGACATCCTTGTCTTGTTCCCAATCTTAAGAGAAATGCTTCCAGTTTTTGCCCGAGTATGATGTTGGCTGTGGGTTGGTCATGTATGATCTTTGTTAAATTGAGGTACATTCCCTCTATTCTCACTTTGGTTAGAGTTTTTTTTTATCATAAATGTGTGCTGGATTTTATCAAATGCTTTTTCTATATCTACTGATATGATAGTGTAGCTTTTACCCTTCATTTTGTTTATGTAGTGTATCATATTTATTGATTTGTGGATATTGGACCAACCTTACATCCCCCAAATAAATCTTATTTGTTCATGGTGTATGATCTTTTTAATGTATTGCTGGATCCAGTTTGCTTATATTTTGTTGAGGATTTTATCATCTTTGAACGTAGAGATTTTAAATCTTCTTTACTGATTTCTTCTTTAGACTCTATTATTTGACTTAATTGTGATAAAGCAAATTTCAATTTTATTGAAATTATTTGGGTTTTCTACTTATCTTCCCTGATTATCAAAAAAAAAAATGCTGTGCTCAATATAGAACATTTGGAAAGTACAGAATTATAAAGATGCAGCACTTAATCCTACCTCCAGTAGCAAATGCTTCTGATATTTTGGAATATTTGCTTGCTATTATTGCTATTATCTCTTCAATCTTTATTATATGCTTTGTTTTAGCAGTCAAGATTATACTGAGTATATAGTAATGTAGCAATTTTAACCTTTTTCATCTCATGGCACACATAACCTAATTACTAAAATAAGGCAGCACACTAAAAAATATATTTCTTGCCAATCTTACAAAAAATAGGTATAATTTTGATTGATTATAAAAAATAATAACAATAGTAATTACCTACCCTTTTTGCTCCAAAATGACTTTTTAGAAAACCTAGTGTCTATACTTGTACATAGGATTTCTGGTACCAGGAATTAATCAATATAATGCAACCTTATTTTCTTTTTGTTTTTAATTTTTATTTATTAATTTTAGCAAAACAGGAAGGAAGAGAGACAGGAACAAGAACATAGATCTGTTCCTGTAGGGGCCCCAGCAAGGGATCAAACTGGCAACCTCTGTGCTTCAGGACAATGCTCTAACTAACTGAGCTATCCAACCAGGATGGCAACCTTATTTTGTGACATGACCAATAAGATGCAACTCCATTATATGACCTATTTACAATGATTCAAGACAAGACATTCACACCAGAGGACTATTGTTGTGTTGGCTGTTGTCATTTTTATTTGACAATCTAAGGGAAAAGAGGTCAGTGCACCTGACTAAATAGTCAGGTATTGCATGTTTTAAAAATTCTGTGTGAAAATCACCGTAATAGTGTCTAGTTAAGCACATTTTTTACCCCATTTTTATAATCTGTTTTCTTCACTTATTAAAGCAGGTACAGATCTGTCACTGAAATCTCCCAGACTTAGCCTCCTGTGAAGTAAAAGGAGCCTGCACATGTGTTAGAGGAAGCTGAGTAAGCTGGCACATGAGTAAGCTGGCTTCAGCTTACCTCAACGAGCGGTAATGTTGCAAGGAGGCACTGTTCTCTAGTGCCAGGGTTCCTGCCCTGATTCTTTCACTCACCATTAACCTCTTCTGGTCCTCAGATGTTTTACCACTAGTTCTCAGAATTTTACGGCATAATAATAGTAACAATAGCTAACACTTTATTGTTCTGAGTGCTGTACAGTATTAATTCAGCAACAACTCCGAATTAAGTAGCATAACTGTTCCCATTATAAAGATGATGAAATTAAAACACAGTGAAGTGCCCTGACCAGATGGCTTGCTTGGTTAGCACTTTGTCCCAATACACAGAGGTTGCAGGTTCAGTCCCCGATCAGGGCACATATAGGAACAGATTGATGTTTCTGTCTCTTTCTCTCTCTCCCTTCCACTCTCTCTAAATTCAATCAGTAAAAATAAAACACAGATAAGTCAAATAACTTGCTTAAGATCATACAGCTACTAAATTAACAAACTGGGATTTAAACTCAGGATAATCTGGCTCCAAAGGTCTCACTTTTGACAACTATATTAAACTACCCTTCTGATCACTGAAGGGAAAATGCATATAAAAGCAATCTGAGTATTATAAATTGAAGTAACTATAAGGTGAATCTTTGCATATTTCATTACAGAAAAATATGCATTCACATTTTCTTAAATAAGAAAAACATTGAAAAAGATTTCAAAATATTGATGGGTGAAGGAGAGAGTTGATTTAGGTCATTTCTATGGTGCTTTTCAATGTTTATATTTTATGAATCTAATAATTGACTTATAACCAGGTGTATGCAAAAGGACAACCAAAAGGCAGTTATGAGCCAGACAGGGGTTAGAACTAGGAAACCAATGAGTAAGTTTAGTAGGCTCTGAAAAAGGACACACATGAAAATATGGTTAACCGGCTGCGGTGGGTTGGCCTCCGAAGGCTCAGCTTTCTGGGAGGTGCTTTCTGCCGGCTGCATGCTGTTTCCGTACTTGGAGCAATGAAGCCGCTTGTGACCACAGCTCATTTAGGCACTGAATTTTAATTCGACATAGTTTGCATTACGTTGATTTATTACTGCCACATCGTTTTCCACAGTACCCATTTCCTCAGCATTCTAAGGCCTGTAACAAGGGATGGTTCATTCCAGAAGAACTCCCAACAAAATTTCTTAACAATTATTTATTATTTCAAAGTATTATATTACAGGCAACAGATCACAAAGATGTACTAGAAGGTGGACGCACTGCCTAGTTGCAATTTGGTGTGTGAAGAGATATATAAGCAGATGCTAAGATGTTTAAACTATTTAGAGAAAAAAAATCAAAATATGTTCCTATATTTTAGATACAAATCAAGTCCAGCAACAGAAATCATGTGTGACACTGGAGTTTTAAAAATAACTTCTATTTCTAAAATTTCTGCATTTTTGTAGAAAGAGTGCTTTCTTCGAAATCAGAAGCCCAGATTCTAGCATTCTGAGTCCAATTTTTCTCATTCTTAAAAAACTCAATTAAAACGTATGTCTAATTTAAAGTTTTGCACTAGTGTTCACAGAAACATTATTCATAATAGCCAAAAAGTGGGAGCAGCCCCAGTGTTCATCAGCTGATGGAGGGATCAATAAAATGTGGTTTATCAGTATAATATAATATGGCTTGGCAAGAAAAAGGAATGAAGTACTGATTCATGCTACACTATGGATGCACCTTGAAACCATCATACTCAATAAGGAAGCCAGTCACAAAGGACCACAGAGTGTAGGATTCCATTTATGTGAAGTGAGGAGAATAAGTAAATTCACAGACACAGAAAATAGCTTAGTGGCTCTTTGGTGATGGGATGGGATGAGGGGAGCAAGAACAGGGAATGACTGTCGTTAGTCCCAGAGGTAATTTGGGGGATACTTAAAATGTTCTAAAATTAGATTGTGATAATGGTGGCACAACTCTTTGAATATATGAAACTTTACAGTTTAAATGGGTAAATTTTATGGCATATGAAATATATCTCAATAAAACTATTTTTATAAAAGTGAATGTGAAAAAACATTGAGAGTAAAATGTTCTGTTGGGTAAGAGTCACTGTGATCTTCACTTAAAGAAATTTGCTGGCAAGGAAGTGACAGACTGTCAGCCTGTAAAGGAATAGATACCAGAGGCAAAGACATCGTAAAAAAAGACGATTAAATTAAAGCAAAATAAGGCAATATGAAAAAAATGACATCTATTTACTTATTTTTCTCTCCAAGTTTACCTTACATTTCATATGTAAGCACAATGTAATTGGCTTGTAGAAAACAGTAAGTATGCCTGACCTGTGATGGCGCAGTGCATAAAGTGTCAACCTGGAACACTAAGGTTGCTGATTCGAAACCCTGGTCAAGGCACATAGGGGAGTTGATGCTTCCTGCTCCTCCCACCCTTCTTTCTCTCTTTTTCTCTCTCCCCTCTCTAAAATGAATAAAAATAAAATCTTTTTTAGAAAAGAAAACAAGTATGCATTTCAGATGCTTTTTATTGTTTCAGACACATAAAGGCCATAAATCATGTTTTCTCTGTCCTAGAGACAAAGGTGTGCAGAGGATTCAAGTAAAAACATTTTTTGATGTCCAACTGGGTAATAATTCTACCTCTTAATCAAGATTTGGTTACCGAAAAGGAAAACATAATATAAAAATGCTATAAAGATTTAGAGGGTTTTTTTTCACCCTTTTCCATAACTCACGCTGTAAATGTGTTCATTATGACATTCAAGAAAATTGAGGTGTTGCAAGACTCTATACAGCAGAATCTCTGCCAATTATAATGAGTTATCCAAGTCTATAGGCTGCTTTATAAAGCTCTTTAATATCAAAGTACTCAATTCTGCTCTGCTTCCTCAAAAACACACTATATCTAAAGACCAGTAAAAGGTAATTAAAAATACTTAATAGCTTAATTGCACTTAGTCTTATATTTGTCCAATGTGGTCACCGGTTTGCTGGTGATATAGCTATAAAGCATTATCTTCAGCCAAGAAAATGAATAAGATATTTAATGGCTATGTGGAAACGGAAATTTTCTTGTAAAATTACAAAAATGCAAGCCAATGATACACTAAAATCTAATAAAGTTTATAATTAAAATTCTGAGCAGGAATGTTAGACACTGTATCCTTTTTCCCTAAAGGATTACGTATTGTGCCAGAATGCTTGAGTACTATGTTCATTCTTGTATAGATAAATAAACTTCATAGGCTAGTTTACAAAGCAAGTAAATGACTTTCCACCATTTCGTTATTTGTATACATTAAGGGCATGGAACAAAAAGCAAAGTCTTAGTTGCCAATTAAACAGTTTTGTCTAGATCTCTAGATAAAAATTGAAAATGCCTTACAGTGGAATATCAGGTCAGAAACTTTAATCCTGAAATAGTCAACAGGAGTAGTTTGCTTTCTATAGGGCATTATAGTGCTTTATCAATTATTCCTCTTTAAAAGTACATTTTGTCTTTGTTTAAAATTGTAAGTCCTTGAGAAGTCTCAGAAGTGTGCCTTAGCAACCATATAAGTCCAGCTGTAATGAAATCATCAGATCCTTACCTAAGAGCAAGCTTTAATGATGGAAGCAAGGTATAGGACTATGTGACTACACTGAACATTCAAGGACCAGAAAAAAGGCCCATGCTAGAGCAAGGGGACTTCACAAAAGATGGAGAAAGAATAAGGGATTGACTTTGATAAGCTTTGACTTAGAATAATAGAGTAAAAAACATAATCATGGAGCATTCAGATGCCACGTCAGCCCAGGAAGTAGAAAGTATACCCAGGAACTAAGAATACAAAGCCTTTTTGAAATTTCCCAAAGTTAATAACGAAGCATACTTGCTTTTTTGTTTCCCCCCACCTCACAGCTTAGTGGTTCTGTGTGCTAATGTTTAAGGAGAGCAAGGAAGGGTGATACGTGGGAGATTTCCTACCACTCTTGAGCAGGTCTTGGGGAGATCTTATCTTCAACAGGACATACATATGTCTGTGTGTTTCTGTGCACTAGGGGAAATGGTGTGCACTGCTGGGGGCTATTTGGCTGAGAGCTTCCATACAGAAAGAGCCTCCAAGAAAGGATATGTACACAATCACAGACAATCGCTTTTTTTTTTTAATTTTTTTTTATTCATTTTAGAGAGGAGAGAGAAAGGGAGAGAGAGAGACAGAGAGGGAGAGAGAGAGGAGAGAGAGACAGAGACAGAAGGTGGGGAGGAGCTGGAAGCATCAACTCCCATATGTGCCTTGACCAGGCAAGCCCAGGGTTTCGAACCGGCGACCTCAGCATTTCCAGGTTGATGCTTTATCCACTGCACCACCACAAGTCAGGCCACACAGACAATCTCATACTCTGCCAATGGAAAGAAAAAAATAGTCATCTTTCAATTTTAATTGCATGTACCATTACACAACCACATAGCCTTTATAAGATCTACATTAATATTTTAAATAAATACTATAATTATCCTGTGAGTAATAACATGCATATGTTAAAAGCAAATAGACCAGAATTTCCATAATCTTACTTTGGAATTCATTTATATTTTAATATACAAGGAACTCCAAAAAATGGAAGTAGCTTGAACCCTTCTCAACCTTTGATAGGCTGATTCTAAGCAATCAGATGGGTGGTTCAGTGTCTAAGAAGAAAGGCAAGTAAACTTAATTTGTAGGGCCTGCAGTAAGGAAACAGGCGACAAAGGATTGTCCTGGTCTGAGAAGGAACCCTGAGCCTCTTCACTATAAGGTTCTTATGAGGGTCCTTGGCATTATTATTTAGACACTTTATTACAAATCTACTTCTGTTTGAATTGTCCTAATATTTTCAATAAAACTACTGTTTTTCTTTGATATGTTTAAATAATTCAGAATATCAAGTCCCTCTTGACATTAAAGATGAAAATAGTCTTGATTTCAAATCAGCTAGGTGCTGAGAGATACAACAAAAACCACTAAGTCCCTTCGTAAAGGACCCTACTGATAACTTGGTTCTTACATGTGGAAAGATAATGAGCAATGCAAGGCAGAGACTAACTGATAAGTACCATGCCAGTGGCTGGGTCAACTAGAACTATGGGCGGGAGTTCATCAAGAAGAGAATGTCTGGTCAGAGAGAAAGCTGTGAGTAAACCAGAATCTAATCTAAACTGGGCCTTTTCGCTTCTGAGTGTGTATCATGTGTTTTCCCCTAAACTAGATATTCTTATGCACTTATAGTAAGCCAGAGGGAAGAAAATGAAATAGAAGAAACTGAAGGTTCTAAAGAAGGTGTGAATGACTGAATAAGAAATGTCCAGGAGGTTGAGAATAGGTGGAAAGGTAAGCCTTTTTCTGGGCTTGAAAAGAAGGCAAGATTGAGTATGAAAAAATACAGATATTTAGGGTAAGATAGTAGAAAAAGTAAGGACACTTTTGCTCAGGTAAGCTGGAATTATCTATTTGATAGAATGATTCAGGGAACAGTTGGTAATGTGAAAAGGGAGGAAATTCAATAAAGTTGCTTAGACTGATTGGTGGTGGCACAGTGGATAAAGCATTGACCAGAATGCTGAGGTCACTGGTTCAAAGCCCAAATGTGACTGGCTCTGATTGCCAGCTCATCAACAAATGGGTGGCTGGCTGAAGCAGAGGATCAGCCACACAATCCCGAAGCTCACCAGCTTGAACCCAGTGGTATCTGGCATGAAAAGCCCACAGTCACTGGCTGGAGCAAGGGAACACTGTTACAGCCCCAGTCAAGGCATGTACGAGAAGCAATCAATGCACAACTGAAGTGAAAGCAGCTACAAGTTGATGCTTCTCATCTTCTCTCTCTCTCTCTTCCTGTCTCTCAGAAAGAAAGAAAGAAAGAAAGAAAGAAAGAAAGAAAGAAAGAAAGAAAGAAAGAAAGAAAGAAAGAAAGAAAGAGGAAGGGAGGGAGGGAGGGAGGGGAGGGAGGGAGGGAGGGAGGGGAGGGAGGGAGGGAAGAAAAAGGAAAGGAAAGGAAAGGAAAGGAAAGGAAAGGAAAGGAAAGGAAAGGAAAGGAAAGGAAAGGAAAGGAAAGGAAAGGAAAGGAAAGGAAAGGAAAGGAAAGGAAAGAAGAGGGAGGGAGGAAGGGAGGGAGGAAGGGAGGGAGGGAGGGAGGGAGGGAGGGAGGGAGGGAGGGAGGGAGGGAGGGAGGTGCCAAAATAAATCCATTTGTGATTCTGTCAGGAAGAGGTGAATAAAAGGATTACTTAGTAGAGGATGGTGCTACCCAAGTGACTGCATGAACGTCTCAGGATTGGATGGCTATGACTCCAGCGGTTTCCCCAGCATCACTCACCCTGCACTGGAAGCTGGACCATTGAGTGATTCATAAATAGTGATGCTCTGAAAGCAAGGAGGCTGACTCTTGAATTCTTTTCTTTATTGGTCCACTACTTGATTCCTATCATTTTTAGGACAAAGGCGAGGGCTTGCTTTAGAAAAAAGAAAGAAAGACAGCTTTCTCTGTGCCAGCTTGGTCATGTCTCAGGCTTTACAGAGACTAGAGATAGTCCAATAAATGTGATCACTTATCTGCACCTCTTAGAAGAAGCATTTTGTAAGTAACTTTATGACTATGACTATCTCTTCTACCAGTTAAATTACAATTCCTATTTCTCATTTTTATTATGTCAGTATAGTTTAAAAGTAAAGCTGTGCCCCAAATTCAGAATTGCTGATACCTAAGTTATATTTAAAACTCAGGGGGAAAGAAAAATCTATTGGTTTATCTTAAAGAGCGTTTTTATAATGGTGAATTGAGGTAGAAATTCCTAATATTCTCTCTGACACTTAATCAAGAGTCAATTAACAGGAAAGAATATGAAACATAAAACAACAGCCTTATAACAAACTTGCGTTGCCTTAATCCCTGTACTTCATTGACACATCACATAATTTACCTGTTTCACGCCCCAAAAAATTCACTTGCAAAAGAACACTCTGGGGGCTATATTTACTGTGCTGTTTAGGATGCGGGGAATTTCTTTAAACTCAAAAGAAATAGATGTATCCATTTTGTGTGACTGAAGCAGCCTACTCTGAGCTATCTACTCACACTGTTTCTTCTTGGCCTCTGTTTCTGAGACCTGACTAAGAAGGCAGCGCCCACCACTGGGGATTCCTGTCTACAGTTTAAGAGAAATGGCAATTATATAAAAAGACATATTTTCCTGTCAATTGATTCAAATGCATAAAAAATACAGTCACCCAGATGACTATGCATGCCAAGTCACAAATGTGATTAAATTCTGAGTAAAGTGAAGCATTATTCAGGCATAAAATACAGAGCCAAGACCAGCCCTACTCCCTCTATCAGTAAGCAGAGAACTATCACTGAAAATTTCACCTGGAGCTCTTACTAGAATCTCCAAGAAGAGGCTGGTATGATTTATCGTTTTAGCCCTGACTAATGCCACAATTACTTGAAATATGGTATGCTTCTAATATTTTCCCTTAACAAAGATAAGATATAGTTTATATCATGTAACTCAGTTTAATGTTAGACTTAGAATAAATTAGTTTTACAAATGGAATTTTAAGTAAGGGTAAAAGCATTGTGGGGGAACAAAAAGCACAGAGAGTCCTGCACCAGTAGAACAAAATTTAATAAAGGCAAGTGTGCACAACACCCAGGCAATCTACTCCTAAGGTAGTCCCTCCTCAGCCACTGTGGGCGCCTGAAACAATGGGTAATACCAAACCCTATAGGTACTGGGTTCTTTTCCATAAACATTTCTATGGTAAAGTTTAATAATAAAGTAGAATAAGTATAACAATATACTGGAATAAAAGTTATGTGAATGTGGTCTCTCTCTCTCTCTCTGTCCAAATGCCTAATTGTACTATACCCACCTTTTCACATAAGGAAGCACTTTAGAGCTTCTCTTCGGCATATCTGAATTGCCAGCATCACTGCTCTTGAGCGTTGGGGCCACTATTAAATAAAATAAGAATGACTTGAACATAAGTACAGTGATAAGCATGGTAGTTGATCTAATAACTAAAGTGACAGGTTGGGAGCCTACATAGTATAGACACATAAGACAAAAGGATGAGTCACATCTGGGGAGATGGACTAAGATGTTGCAAGATTTCATCACATTACTCAGAAGGGTACATAATTTAAAATTTTAATGTCCATTTCAAATTTTCCATTTAATATTTTTGGACCTTGGTTGACGGCAGGTAACTGAAAACCACAGAAAACAAAACTAAGGATGAGTGGGAACCACCGTGCAGACCTGCATGAATGAGGACACAGCCAGAGCAGACCTGCGGACCCAACTGCCGAGATAACGCTGGGCCCGCCGCACGCGCAGAGCGCTGGCCCTGGAGTGGCAGGGAGCAAGGCAGAGTCACTCAAATTTATTTTTCCCATTTTTGAGTGAGAAGGAAAACTGCTCTGAAATCCTCCTTTGAATTTTCACTCAATCCAAAACCCAAATTCTCAGCTTTAGAAATTGTAACTGTTGATATTTTATATTGCAACCCAGGATACACACATAGATATGCATAGAGACAATGTCTTCTGTTGTCTATTTTTTTAAACAACTTTTTTAAATTGATCAATTCTAGCAAGAAGAAGGAGAGGCCCTGGCCGGTTGGCTCAGTGGTAGAGCGTCGGCCTGGCGTGCGGAAGTCCCAGGTTCGATTCCCGGCCAGGGCACACAGGAGAGGCACCCATCTGCTTCTCCACCCCTCCCCCTCTCCTTCCTCTCTGTCTCTCTCTTCCCCTCTCGCAGCAAGGCTCCATTGGAGCAAAGATGGCCCGGGCGCTGGGGATGGCTCCTTGGCCTCTGCCCCAGGCGACAGAGTGACGCCCAGGAGGGGCAGAGTATCACTCCCTGGTGGGCAGAGTGTTGCCCCCTGGTGGGCGTGCCGGGTGGATCCCGGTGGGGTGCTTGCGGGAGTCTGTCTGACTGTCTCTCCCCATTTCCAGCTTCAGAAAAATACAAAAATAAAAAATAAAATAAAAAAGGAGGAGGAGAGAGAGAGAAACATTATTTGTTGTCCCACTTATTGATGCGTTCATTGTTTGATTCTTGTATGTGCCCTGACTGGATCTTGAACCTGCAACCTTGGTGTGTGGGGATGACACTCTAACCAAACCAGCCAGGGATGATGTGCTCTGTTTTTTATTCTATTCTATCCATTTTATTCTTTTAAAGTTACAATGAAGACACACCTTAGGTTGAATTGTGTCTCCTCCAAAATTCATATATTGAAGTCCTAACCCCCAGTACTTTAGAAAGTAACCTTATTTGGAGATGGTGTCTTTATAGAGGTCATCAAGTTAAAGTGAGGTTATTAGATTGGGCCTTAACCCAATATGACTAGCATCCATATAAAAAGAGAAAATAGGCCCTGGCTAGTTTGCTCAGTGGATAGAGCCCAGCATGTGGACGTTCAGCGTTCAATCCCATCAGGGCACACAAGAGAACTATCTGCTTCTCTTTCCCTCTTTCTCCCCCTTCTTTCTTCTTCTTCTTCCATAGCTAGTGGCTCTATTGGTTCAAGTGTCAGCCCCAGGCGCTGCAGATGGTTCGGTTAATTCAAGCATTGGCCCCAGACAGGAGTTGCAGTCTGGGCACATGCCAGAGCCTGTCTCACTATCTTCCCTCCTCTCACTTTAAAAAGAGAGAGAGAAAAAAATGTGGGCTGTTTGAACCTGAGTCCCGACTTCTTGCCTTCCTCCCTGACCAACATAAGCTTCAGTACCCTCTCCAGATTCTCCACAAACTACTGCACCTGGGCTTTGCATCGTTGCCCAGCCACCAGCCTGGTGGCCAGCAGTGCAGCCAGTGTTTATATAAGCACTAGGGCTCCGAGTCCAGGATCTCCGGTGTCCCAGCCCATCAGCATGTGGGCAGCTCGAAGTCCAGGGGCCTGGTTGCAGGGATAGCTTGGGGTCTGGCGAGCATAAGGGGCATCCAGAACTAGAAGGAAATTACGCAATGCCTGAATGACCACCTGGCCTCCTACCTGGAGATGATGAGAAGAAGCCTGATAATTGGAGACTCCATGCAACACATCCAAAACACTGCCTACCACCTGCAGGAACACCTGGAGAAGAAGGGACCCTATATCAAAGACAGGGGGCATTATTTCAAGACCATGACAACCTGAGGGCTCAGATCTTTGCACAAATGCCCACAGTGTTCTGCAGATTAACAGTGCCCATCTTGCTGCTTATGACTTCAAAGTCAAGTATGAGATGGAGCTGGCCATTGCCAGTCTGTGGAGAGTGACATCAGTGGGCTCCAAAAGGTCACCAATGACACCAATATCACTCAGCTGCAGCTGGAGACAGATATCAAGGTTCTCAAGCAGGAGCTACACGTCAAGAAGAACCATGAGGAGGAACTAAACGGTCTACAAAACCAGATTGCCCACTCTGGGTTGCCCATTGAGTTGGATGCCCCCAACTCTCAGGACCTCAGCAAGATTACAGCGACCATCCAGGCCCAGTATGACAAGCTGCTCAGAAGAACTGAGAGGAACTAGACTAGGATGGCCGCAGCAGATGAGGAGAGCACCACAGCAGTCACCTCGCAGACCTCTGAGAAGAGGAGCTGCTAAGATGACACTCACGGAGCTGAGGCTCCAGTCGTGTCCTTAAAGAGTGACCTGGACTTGATGAGAACAGCCTGAGGGGGGTGGAGATGTGCAATGCCATGCGGATGGAGCAGCTCAGGGGGATCCTGCTGCATCCGGAGTCAGTGCTGGACCAGACCCGGGCAGAGGGGCAGCGCCAGGCCCAAGAGTTCAAGGCCCTGCTGAGCATCAAGGTCAAGCTGGAGGCTGAGATCACCATCTACCACTGTCTGCTGGAATAAAGGGAGAACTTCAATCTTGGTGACACCCTGGACAACAGCAACTCCATGCAACACATCCAAAACACTGCCTACCACCCGCAGGACTGTAAATGGCAAAGTGGTGTCTGAGATCAGTGACCCCAAAGTTCTGAGGCATTAAGGCAGAAGTAGGGCACCCCCTGGGGCAGGAGGCCAGTAAGAGTTCAGAGACCATTGAACATTAAAAAAATAAGAGAGAGAAGAAGAAGAACAAATGTGGACACAGAAACATGCACAGAGGGAAGACAATGTGAAGAGACACAAGGAGAAGGCCAGCTACAAGCCTGGGAGAGAGGCCTGGACCAGCTCCTTCGCTCACAGCCCTCAGAAAGAACCACACCTGCCAAGACCTTGATTACAGACTCCTGGCCCCCAGAACGGTGAGACAATCAATTTCTATTGCTTAAGCCACCCAGTTTGTGTAATTTGTTATACATCAGTCCAAGGAAAATTAATACAACACAGTAAATTGAATTCATGACCCATTGATGGGTTTTGAAGAGCAGTGTGGAAAAAATAAATCTGGTCCTCTTCAGCATCCATTGTCCTCTTCAGCATCCAATAACCAGGAACTCACTACCTTCCGAGACAGGACATCTCATCTCTGGGTATCCCCGGTAGAGTTAAAATCTGATGCTCATAACTGTCCTACAGTTCTACTGCCATCCTTTGAAGTCACACAGAGATCAAATTCCTGGCCTTGGCCAGTTGGCTCAGTGAATAGTGTTGACCCTGTGTGCAGATGACCTGGGTTTGATCCTCAGTCAGGGCACACATGAGAAGTGACCATCTGCTTCTCTCCCCCTCTCTCTTCCCCTTCTCTTTCTCTCTTCCCTTCTTGCAGCCAGTGGCTGGATTGGTCCGAGTGTTGGCCTTAGCCACTGAGGATAGCTCGGGTGATTTGAGAATCCGCCACAGACAGGGTTTGCCAGGTGGACCCTGGTCAGGGTGCATGTGGGAGTCTGTCGATCTCCCGTCCTCTCACTTAAAAAAAAATTCCTTCTCATCATGATAGTCTTTTAACCTGATATTTGTATTCTGCAGCTACCATATTTATCCAAACTATGTCCTATAAACTCTGTTTTCTTCCTAATTATTACCTCTGTGTCTTGAACAGATACAGACTCATTTATTTGCCTTCTCTCTTGCAAAATGAAATTGCCTTCCTTTCCTCTGCTGCTGGCTAACCCCCAGCCTCTTCTAAATGCTCAGCCTGTCCTCGTCTTTACAAATCATTTTCCGATCCTGACAACTCAGATCAATCTCTTCCTTTTCACATCTAATGCACTGTGCTGAATAGTAATTAAAGATGGGCACTCTGCCTTAGCCAGTTGGCTCAGTGGTAGTCTGTTGGCCCAGCATGTGGATGTCCCAGGTTCAATTCCTGGTCAGGGCACAAAGGAGAAGTACTCATCTGCTTCTCCACCCCTCCCCCTCTCCTTCCTCTCTGTCTCTCTCTTCCCCTCCTGCAGCCAAGGCTCCATTGGAGTAAAGATGGCCCAGGCACTTGAAGATGGCTCTATGACCTCTGCCTCAGGTGTTAGAATGGCTCCTGTTGCAATGGAGCAATGCTCCAGATGGGCAGAGAATCACCCCCTAGAGGGCTTGCCGGGTGGGCACATGCAGGAGTCTGTCTCTCTGCCTCCCTGCTTCTCACTTCAGAAAAATACAAAAAAAAGGGGGGGAAAATATGGGCACACATATTAATTAGTACTTTGGAAAACTGAGTTTTGACAATAGTTACTAAACTTCTTATTTAACACAGGAATATTTTTTAAGGTTTTATTTATTAATATTAGAGAGAAAGGAGGAGGGAGAGCAAGAAGCATCAATTCATAATTGCTTCACTTTAGTTGTTTGTTGCTTGCTCGTTGTATATGCCTAGACTGGGTAAGCCCAGAGTTTTGAACCAGCGACATCAGCTTTCCAGGTTGATGTTCTATCCACTGCACCACCATAGGCCAGGCTAATACAGGGATCTTGATAAAGTATCAAGTGTCAGATCCCTGGTTGACATGTCTGCATTAGTAATCTCTGGTAATCTTTGAAACTACCTTCTACCCTCTTTTCTTTGTTCAAACCAGCTTTCCCCTGAGGTAAGCAGAAGCTCTGGATTGAAAGGCCAGGAAAAAAATGTGGATTCTCATGATCAGAAAGTGGGCTGCTGGAATGTTGTAGGCCTCCCTCCCCCAAAAGCCACTCTTCCCATCGATTTTTTTCTCCTCTATCTCCTTTCTCTAGTTTTCGTCTACACTCCACCTTGTAGGAACTCTGCCATTTTTATGGTTGTAAATACCAAGGAGACTTAGATGATTCTCTTACAGACATCTCCCAAATCTTTCTTGAGATCTACACTTAGCTATCCAATAGCTGGTCTCACAGACTCCTCAAAATCCATAGGTCCGAAATCAAAACCATGACTCCTTACCTTCTCCAGTATTTTCCATCTCAGGAAATGGCCTCAACATCCACTCACATGTTGAAGCTAGAAACAAGGATACCACTGTAACTCCCTTCTCCGCAGTCAATCGGGCACAATCCATTGTGGATTCTACCTTCTTAATAGCTCTCAGTTTAGTAGCTCTTTTCATTTTGAACTCTGGTTGCTGCCTACATTCAAACTCTCAGCATGTCTCACCTGGGTTAAATGCGTCACCCTCAGTTGGCCTCTCTGCTTTGATCTCTCTCCATGCAATTCATTTCCTCCCTGCAATTTAAGTGATCTTTCCCAAATGTTAATCAATTATATATCACTTTTGTACCAGCCAGGGTCCAGCCAAGAAACAAACCACTCTGCAAAGCAGATGTAATTTCATTCTGAAAATTGGTTCCATAGGTGAGGAAAGAGCTAAGAAGTTCAAGAAAGGGTGGAGAGGCAACCCAGAGATTAGCAACGATGGAAGAAAGAGCTACTTCCACCTCAAGCAGGAAAGAACAAAGGGAAATAGAATTATTACAGGACCTCAGAGAGTCTAAGGTCATCCAGCAATGGTGGGAACTATCCAGTCTGTGCAGAGGGAGACGAAGCTATGCAGGAGATAGAGGTGCAGCAAGCAATGCTGCCTGAAGTGGAAAGAATCAAGAAGAAACACTATGATTTCCTTCCCGCCAACATCCAATTTCCCAACAGTTCTGTTTGGCCAAACCCAGACAGAAGCTAGGGCATATTGGAGCCCAGGAAATACAACCTGCAGGGATCAGACAAGGCAGTACAAGGGAAGGACTAATGAAAGGACCTGGGAACAATCACTCCCAACACTGGATGACCTCCCTCCTAGAAAGCTGACAGTGTCCCTGCCCTAAATCCTTCATACCAAGTACTATGGAAGACAAGACTCAGTGCTCTTGCTCTGGACCCCATTTGTCTCTCTGGGCCCACCTTTCACCAGGTTTTTTTTTTTTTTTTTTTTTTTTTTTTTTTTTTTTTAATTTTATTTATTCATTTTTTTAGAGAAGAGAGAGAAAGGGGGAGAGAGAGACAGAGAGGGAGAGAGAGAGGAGAGAGAGAAGGTGGGGAGGAGCTGAAAGCATCAACTCCCATATGTGCCTTGACCAGGCAGGCCCAGGGTTTCGAACTGGCAACCTCAGCATTTCCAGGTCGACACTTTATCCACTGCGCCACCACAGGTCAGGCTTTCACCAGGTTTAACAACCCTCCCTACCTTCACATTCAACTCAGTACTCCTAGCTGACTACCTACCTGCACTTCTCTGACGATGCTAAGCTCTCCTGCTCTTAAGCCTTTACACACACCACTCCCAAAAGTAGAATCCATTTTCCAGCCCTTTCTCATCTTGACACACCCAGCTCCTACCGGCACAGCAGTGTACTCATCAGCTCCTGGGAAGCCACTCCCACCCATCCATGCCCCTCCCTGGCCTGTTGGGTGCCATTTCTGTGTGTTTCCACGGTATTCTGTGGTCATCTCTGGTCCAGCATAGTATTACGCCTGGTTACTGCAATTGTCAATTTTCTGATCTTCCTAATTAGAATGTAAACTCCTTAAAGGTAAAGACAGTATCCTGTTCTCTTTCTCAGGGCAAAGCATAGTGTCTACTACATTTAGTGAATACTTGTTGAATAAATTACTAGGTTTGGTTTTAAGAGAAGTTATACTTTACTTGGTTATGATTTCATTTTTCAACCACAGGTTTATTTTTTAAATTTAGTCTTAATATTTTTAATACTGGAAAGGTTTCCCTTCTGGAGACCAGGGAGTCCCTCCAAGATATTTTTGGAATATGACTTCAAAACTGAAAACCACCTAAATATAGGAGATAAGAAAGCCAAAAAGTAAGCAACATTTTAATGTCCTCCAAACTATTGAAGAGTATCAACTTTTTTAGAGAACAAATAATATTTTATTTAACAAATAACTTTCGTTCCAAAGCATAATAGAGTAGGGTTTTCAAAGCATGGTCCAAGGAAGCTTAAGAATCCTCAAGATCTTTTCAAGAGGGTCCACAAGGTCAAAATTGTTTTCATAAAAATATTAAGACATTTTTGCCTTTTTTACTGTGCTGACATAGGCACTTATGATATAACAGCAATGGTATCATTAAACTGCTATGAGCGTAAAATGAATTTAGGTAGTGGCACCCAGCTGAACTAGCAGTCATTGGATCTAAACTAAACAATAGCAGTTTTACTTAATAAAGTCCTTGACAAAGCTTTTAAAATTATCAATATTAATAATATAAACCTTTGAGTAAAAGATTCTACATGATAAAACTCATTTGTGGTTAAGTTATAATCTTAGCTAGCTCCTCCCCGCCCCCACACATAAACACCATTTTTATTTGATAAGGCAATTGATAGACAAACAGATTTGGGCACTTGGCAAGCATTTCCTCAAATATAAACAAGGTAAGCCTTTCACTTTAAGGAAAACAATTGATAGTACCTGTTGCCAATGTTATAATGTAAGGTTTCAAGCAAAACTTTTAAAAACTTGTTTTTGCCACTATGAGCTTGACCACTTCCCAATATTTAAAACTTTTCTGATGACATTAGTAATCAGACAAATAATTTCTTCTCAGAACAAGTTAGCACAAACTTAGTGGTTTAAAACAACACAGATTTTTTTTTTTATCTTCTAGTTCTGTTGACTAGAAGTCTAATGCAGGTCTCACAAACCGAAATGAACGTGTCAGCAGGGCTGTCTGCAGACTCGAGGGGAGAATCCGCACCCTTGCTTTTTCCGCTTTCTAGAGGCTGCCTGCATTCCCTGGCTTTTGGCTGTTTCCTCCATTTTTAAGAACAGTAACATAGTGTCTCTCCGACCTCTGCTTCTGTCATCACATCTTCTTCCTCTGACCCTCTCTTCGGTCTCCTCCTCGCACTTTCGAAGACCCTCGTGATCACATTGCTCTCCCGTGGATCATCCCCGGTCCTTTTCCTATTTTAAGCTCAGCTGGTGCGCAAATGTCATTGCATTTGCAGCCTAATTCCTCTTTGCCATGTAGCATAACATATTTGTACGCTCTGGAAATTAGGATGTGGACATCTTTGGGGAACCATTATTCTGACTACACCAGGTGGTGATATTAACAACTGTGATTTTTTAAAAATAGTTTTAAATATACTTCTTACAAAAATTAGGGGATATTTTATCACTTCATATTCATTTTAAAATATCTCTTAGTCTGACCTGTGATGGCGCAGTGGATAAAGCGTCGACCTGGAAATGCTGAGGTCGCCGGTTCGAAACTCTGGGCTTGCCTGGTCAAGGCACATATGGGAGTTGATGCTTCCTGCTCCTCCCCTCCTTCTCTCTCTCTGTCTCTCTCTCTCCTCTCTCTCTCTCTCTCCTTTCTAAAATGAAAAAATAAAATAAAATTTAAAAATTTAAAATATCTCCTAATTTTTGTGAACAGTATATGTGTCAACATTTAGAAGATGTGCATAACTTAGTGAACCAACATCTTTAAAATGATCAGTGTTTCATATTCAAAATCAGGGTGAATAAAGATTTCATTCAAAGTGCAAGACTGATTTAATTTTAGAGTACAAAAATTTCATTGGTACAGTTTCAGATTCCAAATTGTAACTAACTTTTTAAAAATTAGTATTTGTTGAATTTTGATGTTTTCAAAAAATATAGAAAGTTATCTGGGAAAAAAACTATTAAAATACTTCTTCTTTTCATCTAAGTATCTTTTTAAGTCCAGATTTTCTTCATGTAATTCAACCAACACACACAAAAAATATTGCAACAGATTGAATGCAGAAGCAGATATGAGACACTAACTGTCTAGCCAGACATCAAAGTTTACAAAATATAGAACAATGCCACCCTTCTAACTTTTTTGAAAACGTGGTTGTTTCCACAAAAATATGTTATCCATGTTGATATATAATAGATTTATTATTGTTACTTTTAAATGGATTAATACATTTTTTTAAAATTTGGTTTCAATTTTAATATGACATATTTTGATAGCTATAATTCATATAAACAAAAGCTTTTTAAGGTCCTCAATCATTTTTAAGAATGTAAAGGAATCCTGAGACCAAAATAATTGAAAACTGCTAAAGTAGAGTAACAACTGCTCCAGGGAAACAGATGAATATGTGATCTTTAAATTTGCACCCTGTTTGGAGACGCCAAATCTTTTTCTCTTGCAAACTTCTACCTTCTTTTATTTTCTCCAGCTAATAACACTGTTTTGTCTTTTTCCAAATAGCTCCAGATATACGGGAAAGGTTTATATAGGTGAATGAGGGGATCCTCAAACCCCTCAGCAAAATCTTCTGAGCATGGCTTTTAAGGTACCAAGAGGCAGAAAAAGCCCAATAGAGATCAGGTGAACTACCAGCTTTTAGGATACACCCTTAAAGGCTCCAATGCCCCAAAGGGGTCTCATAGGATTCCATCTGGGTCCTGCTTCAATAGGGGAAAGGAAGGTCATTGAGCTAAAGCCTGCCAGGCTTACATGCCTTTGCTGTGAGGAAACAGGGACACTGGAAGGTAGGCTTCCACCTCACTCCTCTAAGGGAGGGTTCAGTCTCTTCCAGCCCTGCTCCAGCCACCTATGACCTAACCTTGCCCAGAAAGCTGGGGTTTGCCACTGAAGGCTGAAGGTGCCCAGGGCCGTCGGCCCCATCTACGACACTGTGGACGAGCCTAGGGTATTTCTCCCAAGAAGCAGGTAAACTGATCTCATTTGAACAAGGACCACTTAACTATGTTTTGCCTGAATAGTCAGGTTTTTTATTCTTCCCTCGAAGATCTCTTATGGGTGTTAATAGCCCTATTTTCTGCTGCTTTGTTTAATATATAGTGTTTCCTTTATTCCTCCTACCTCAATGCCCCACTCATATTTCAGGCTGGGACCTACTCCTAATTTAGAGTTCTCTTTCCCCGTTCTGCCAACTTCTATTATAAATTTACCTTTGCCACCCAGCTTAGTGTATCCCAAGGTTCTCTTTACCATGCCACAGTTGCAGAGCTCCAGGGAAAAGCACCCTGGTCTCATCTCTCCAGGCAGAGGAGAACAGAAGCTCCATCTCCACACATGCTGCAGATGGCTTTTCCAGTCTACCTGAATCATTACCAGCTAGAGGCAGCGGTCATTGGGACTTGGATGTGAGCTGCAAAGTATAGAATTGTGACAACAATTCCAGTGCCATGTGGACTTTTCCTGGACTCCTGCTCCCTGTGACAGCTCCTAACGGACTGAACTGGGGTTGGGTTGCATTTGCAGGGATTTGGAATGGTATTGGTGCCAACTTGGACTTGGTGAACATGTTAAGGACACTACTCTTTTATGGATTCTTGCTGTATTTGCCAAGAGTTTGCTTAAAGGCTTTAATCACTTTTAAAAAAATAGAAGACTGGATAAAGAAGATGCGGCACATATACGCTATGGAATACTACTCAGCCATAAGAAATGATGACATCGGATCATTTCAACAAAATGGTGGGATCTTGATAACATTATATGGAGTGAAATAAGTAAATCAGAAAAAAAACAAGAACTGCATGATTCCATACATTGGTGGGACATAAAAACGAGACTAAGAGACATGGACAAGAGTGTGGTGGTTACAGGGGGTGGGGAGAGGGAAGGAAGGAGAGGGGGAGGGGGAGGGGCACAAAGAAAACTAGATAGAAGGTGACGGAGGACATTCTGACTTTGGGTGATGGGTATGCAACATAATTGAATGACAAGATAACCTGGACATGTTTTCTTTGAATATATGTACCCTGATTTATTGATGTCACCCCATTAAAATTAATAAAAATTTATTTATAAAAAATAATTTGCACCCTGTTTGTTGGAGAGTTTGCCCCACCTGTCGGCTTACAGTGGCCTTTGTGATGATTAGGACATTCCTGTGAGGGTCACTGGGTTGGTCAGGCTGCCAAGAGGCACGTTTAGGAGCTGAAGAAAGAGGAAGCCTTACCACTTGCTCAAAGCAGCAGAGGTGACAAAAAGAGCAACTCTGATCACAAGGCATAGTAAGGGCATAAAAAGGTAGAGGAGTAGCCTGAGTTACCTCCTGGGTCCACAGAGCAGTGGGTGCGGAGGGGGCCACACCCAGGGCCCTGCCTCTCCCGGATTCTTTTGGAGATTAAGACAGGACATGAAACATGAATGATTCAACGGCTGAACTTAGGCGGAATGGGCGTTTCCCCAAATGCAAGCATTTTAAAATAGTGAGCATGTATGCAATGTGCCATACCCGTAAACCACCAGATTCACACATACTCTCTGTGGAGTGCTCATGGTGTGATAGATTCTTCCACTTTTCTCATCTCAAATAGAAGATCAACCACAGTGAGCATTGTGAAATGTGAAAACAGGTCCCCCTGAAGAGTCTGTGGAATTCCCTCTCATTCTAGAGGCCTTCGAATACACACTGGTCTCCCATTCCCCTGGGATAGCCCCAATGTGCTCTGTATGGTAGAGGATGTTTAATAAGTTTATTGGTTATTTTTGTTGCAGGCCTGTCAGAATAAAACTGGGATAAACTAAATGAAGCCTCAAATGCCTTTGAAAAAATATAATGAAAAATTCTATGGCTGTCTCTACATCCCAAGAACATAATGGATCAGTAGAGTAAAACTATCTAGCTTTTAGTACAGCAACATTTTGGCAGGATTTTAAATTTTCAATAGGTTTTGTTAATGTTAGATGCGCAAACCGCATCTTTACCAATGCTTTATGGTGTTTTAGTAGCGCGCTTTCACAGATAAGAACATAGAACTCAACGCCATGTCCTCTGTAGCAAATACTGGGCTCCTTTCTTACTGTCACCATCACGAAGTCACTATGCAGCCCTGGAATGTTTCCTTAACCTCTCACAGCCTGGCTTCCCCATCTGTTACTTGAGTACAGGAATACCTATCCTCAAAGGTTGTTGTGAGGATTAAGAGCAATGGTTATCTATCCAGAAAGACTCTCGAAAAACTGTAAACTGTCATACGAATGACAGAGCCAAGGAGGAACTTGATAAAGTGACTTTATTTCTCCCTCCCATTTCACCATTCTCACATTCAATTCGGCCCAAATACAGCCCAAGTAAAACCATAGGTTTTGTTATAAAAATTCAGCCTTAAAATATATATACATACTCTTTTTTAAAGAGTTTTTATTTACTCATTTTAGAGAGAAGAGAGATTGGGGGAGGAGCAGGAAGCATCAACTCCCATAACATGCCTTAATCAGACAAACCCACAGCCTTGACCCCGTGACCTCAGCATTCCAGGTCAATGCTTTACCCACTGCGCCACCACAGGTCAGGCAGATGTTCCTTACTCTTCTTCCAAACAAACTGTTACTACTAAGGCTCTTGTACATATAAACAATCTATATCTTCCTCTGTTCTATGTTTCATTTATTATTTAGCAATATGATATTTACTGAAATGCTCAGTAACTGACTTGTGTAATTATTCATTCAATCCATATTTAAGTATTCACTAAGTTTCAGGCTCTGAACGAGGCAAGGAAGGTACAGCAATAAAAAACAAATACAAAAATTCCTACCTACATAAAGCTGATATTCTTTTTTTAAACTTTTTTTGTTCTTTTCTTTTTATTTATTCATTTTAGAGAGGAGAGAGAGAGAGAGAGAGAGAGAAAGGGGAGGAGCAGGAAGCATCAATTTCCATATGTGCCTTGACCAGACCAGTGCAAGGTTTCGAACTGGTGACCTCAGTGTTCCAGGTCGACACTTTATCCACTGCGCCACCACAGGTCAGGACTAAAGCTGATATTGTAATGGAGGGCAGGGTGGGGGATAAGATGATAAAAAATAAATAGGTACAAACCAACAATATGTCAAGGGTGATATGCACTACAGAGGAAAAGAAGGGCAGGAGACAGGGAGTGCAGACCATTGGTGACAGAGTAGAACATACAAGTATCAATAGAAGTAATGTAGTCAGGGAGAGGCTTCACTACTGGGATATTCTTCAAGCGAATGTCTGATGCAGTTATCGTGTGGAAAAAAGAGGAATCGAGGTAGCAAAGACAGCAAGCACAAAGGTCCTGAGACCTGGTGTATTTAGGGGACAGCAAAGAAGCCAGGGTACCTTGAGGTAAAGGAGGCAGAAAGTAGCAGGAAATAAGAGATACTGGTGGGGAGGAAACAGGCAAAACCCAGTGACAGAAGGGCTATGAGCAGATGCTGCAGGGTCAGATATAAGCATTAAAAGAACCACTTTGACTACTTTATGAAGAATAGACTCTTAAGCAGCAAAGATGAGTAAAGAAAGACCAGCAGGGAGGCTTTGGAAATAATAAAAGAGAGAGATCAAAGTGGTAACCATGGAGATGATGAGAGGTAGACTGAGTTTAGATCTATTGTGATGGTAGAAACAATAGGATTTGCAGAAGGGCTGGATGTGGGTCATAAGAGGAAAAGAGGACGACTTTCAGGATTTGGTCTGAACTACTTAAATAATGGAGCAGCCTTTCACTTAGATGAGGTGGGGTTGCGAGCGGACAGGGTTGGTGGTGGGTGGGAAGATTAGCAATTGTTTTGGACATATTAATTTAGAGATGCCTTTTATTTATTTTTTTTTAAGTTTATTATTATTATTTTTTATATAATTTTATTTTTTTAATGGGGTGACATCAATAAATCAGGATACATATATTCAAAGATAACAAGTCCAGGTTATCTTGTCGTTCAATTATGTTGCATACCCACCACCCAAAGTCAGATTGTCCTCTGTCACCTTCTATCTTGTTTTCTTTGTGCCCCTCCCCACCCCCTATCCCTCTCCCATTCCCCCCTCCCCCCCGTAACCACCACACTCTTATAAATATCTCTTAGTTTCACTATTATGTCCCACCTACGTATGGAATAATACAGTTCCTGGTTTTTTCTGATTTACTTATTTCGCTTCGTATCATGTTTTCAAGATCCCACCATTTTGCTGTAAATGTTCCGATGTCATCATTTCTTATGGCTGAGTAGTATTCCATAGTGTATATGTGCCACATCTTCTTTATCCAGTCATCTATTGATGGGCTTTTTGGTTGTTTCCATGTCCTGGCCACTGTGAACAATGCTGCAATAAACATGGGGCTGCATGTGTCTTTACGTATCAATGTTTCTGAGTTTTTGGGATATATACCCAGTAGAGGGATTGCTGGGTCATAAGGTAGTTCTATTTTCAGTTTTTTGAGGAACCACCATACTTTCTTCCATAATGGTTGTACTACTTTACATTCCCACCAACAGTGTATGAGGGTTCCTTTTTCTCCACAGCCTCTCCAACATTTGCTGTTACCTGACTTGCTAATAACAGCTAATCGAACAGGTGTGAGGTGGTATCTCATTGCCGTTTTGATTTGCATTTCTCTAATAGCTAAAGAAGATGAGCATAGAGATGCCTTTTAGATCCAAGATATGAAGGAGATATTCATGGGGAGAGGTCTGAAATGAATATAAATTTGGGAGCATCTGCATTTATATAACATTTAGAGCTAAGTTGAGAGTGAATTAATTAACAAGATAATGAGCATGGGGACTGAAGAGAAGGATTCCAAGGACTGAGACCTGATTCTTTAAACTCAAGAATCAGAGGGAAAAAGAAAAAGAAAAACTGAGGAGGAGTAGACAGGGAAATAAAAGGAAAACCTGTAGACTGTTCCGATCTGAACGTGAAGTAGAAAGGTTGGTCAGGGAGCACAAAGCGGTCAGCATGTCGTATGCTGCTGACAGGTGAAGTCAGAGGCAAACTAACAACTGACAGTTGCATTTAGCAAAGGGAAGTCATTCATAAGCTTGACAAGAATAGGGTGCTAGTGGCCCTGGCCGGTTGGCTCAGCGGTAGAGCATCGGCCTAGCGTGCGGAGGACCCGGGTTCGATTCCCGGCCAGGGCACACAGGAGAAGCGCCCATTTGCTTCTCCACCCCTCCGCCGCGCCTTCCTCTCTGTCTCTCTCTTCCCCTCCTGCAGCCAAGGCTCCATTGGAGCAAAGATGGCCCGGGCGCTGGGGATGGCTCTGTGGCCTCTGCCTCAGGCGCTAGAGTGGCTCTGGTCGCAACATGGCGACGCCCAGGATGGGCAGAGCATCACCCCCTGGTGGGCAGAGCATCGCCCCTGGTGGACGTGCCAGGTGGATCCCGGTCGGGCGCATGCGGGAGTCTGCCTGACTGTCTCTCCCCGTTTCCAGCTTCAGAAAAATGCAAAAAAAAAAAAAAAAAGAATAGGGTGCTAGTGACGAAAACTCAAATGGAGAGAATTTTTAAAAGATATGAGGAAATGAACTGGAGACAAGTATAGAGCACTCTTTTGAGAAGTTATGTTTAAAGGGAAACAAAAATAAAGGGGGAAAATATGGGAATGAGAAGTTTTGTTTTCTGGGTTTTTAATAGAAACGTTTGTGAGATATTTGTAAACATTCACTGTATTCCTAACTCTACTTGTATACAAATGTACAAAGAATCGAGGCTGAACGTAGATCGGTTTTGCTCTTGATTTCTCTTTTCATGAACAAGGATGGTTAGCAACCGTACAGAAAGGGAAATAATCATAGCCAAGCCTTACAGAGAGACTGAGGCCCTGTCCTGCCACATGCAGCGAAGAAGCAGATCGTAACTGGCTTCAGACTTGGAGCGCAAATGAACCCAAATGGATTCAACTTCACTGAACTATGTATCGTTTATTTTGTTACTGAAATAAGAGTATCAGGCAACTGGAAATCAATGAATTGATTTAAATATTATGCAAAAGATGGAGCTATTACTACGGGCACATTTTTATGGTTTAAAAATCACATTTCAGCATTTTCCTCATGTCAGGGGCTGTGACAGGGCAGCATTGATTAACACATTCAGACCCAATCATCAAGAAAAAGACTTGGAACTGCAAATTTCTCTTGTAAAAGATGTCTTCTTAGGTCCACACTAAGTTCAAAGTTATTAAATAATGACAGTTGGGTTTGGGAAGATTTTTTGGTGTGTGATTTGTTTTTAACTTGTTACTAGGAAAGAATTTGTAATATGTAGAAGTAGAGAGACTAGATAATAACCCTCCCCCCATAAACTCAGGACCCGCCTTCAACAATTAGCAGCTCCTGGCTAGCCTGGCCCACTTCTCTCTCTCTTCCAAGCACTGGACTGTTTTGAAGCAAACCCTAGACATCATATCATTACATCTATAATGATTTCAGTGTCCATGTTTACAAGAGGAGAAGGAGGCCCTGGCCGGTTGGCTCAGCGGTAGAGCGTCGGCCTGGTGTGCGGGGGACCCAGGTTCCCGGCCAGGGCACATAGGAGAAGCGCCCATTTGCTTCTCCACCCCCTCCCTCCTTCCTCTCTGTCTCTCTCCTCCCCTCCCGCAGCCAAGGCTCCATTGGAGCAAAGATGGCCCCGGGCGCTGGGGATGGCTCCTTGGCCTCTGCCCCAGGCGCTAGAGTGGCTCTGGTTGCGGCAGAGCAACACCCCAGAGGGGCAGAGCATCACCCCCTGGTGGGCAGAGCATCGCCCCTGGTGGATCCCGGTCGGGGCATGTGGGAGTCTGTCTGACTGTCTCTCCCCGTTTCCAGCTTCAGAAAAAAAAAAAAAGAGAAGGATTCTTAAAAATACCTACATAACTGTATTATCATTTTCATACCTAAAAATTAGAGTAGTTCCTTAATTCCATTAAATATTCTTCAGCATTAACATTTTCTCACATGTCCCATAAATGTCTTTTTATGTGTAATTTGTTTGAAGCAAGATACTAACAAATGTAGACCTTGAAAGGAACAAATGGGAAAATTAAAGACAACTTTGGTTTACAAGCAAATTATCAGAAGCTCCATAGGTATACATATCTTACACCTATCAAATCAGTTTTGATTGAAATGGGAACAGTGTATTTTTTTTTAATATGATTCAGTGGGATCTAAGATATCTTCCAAATACTGAAAAATATTTCCTCAAACAAAATAAATAGTAAAGATATGATTTAGGGCTGTCAATTACAAATGCACTCACAATTGATGTGGGAGTTTCAGTTGAAAGTGCAAAATCTTACTTAAAGAAATACACACTTCTCCTATTGGGTGACTTGGCTTCCTGTTGTGAACATTCCCCCAGCTGTGCTAGCATAGCCACCTTAAACATCTCACAGCTCAGTCCAGTCCTAAGAAACTAGTCTCTTACTCTCCAAAAAGAACCAAACCAAAACAGAAAAGTAATGATGCGTTAGAAATTTTTGCATAAATAAATTATGACTGATTCTGGTGCTAAGGGAGATTCGGCTGGAGTAAAACTAAGTCCATGTGACTATAACACCTAGGACAGGGGTCGGGAACCTTTTTGGCTGAGAGAGCCATGAATGCCACATATTTTAAAATGTAATTCCGTGAGAGCCATACAACAACCCATGTACATTACACATTATCCAATAAAAATTTGGTGTTGTCCCGGAGGACAGCTGTGATTGGTTCCAGCCACCCGCAACCATGAACATGAGCGGTAGGAAATGAATGAATTGTAATACATGAGAATGTTTTATATTTTTAACGTTATTTTTTTTTATTAAAGGTTTGTCTGCGAGCCAGATGCAGCCATCAAAAGAGCCACATCTGGCTCGCGAGCCATAGGTTCCTGACCCCTGACCTAGGATATTAAAAATTAAGTGTATAACTACCTTAAACATAAGTACATTAATTTCTTGTTTTTTATTGTCAGCATCATAAAGTAGCAGAACTCAAAGGAAACTTGGAGCTCCAGGTCCTTCCAGTTAGAGGTGAGGCAACTGAGGCTGACTGACTTGTTTGGGGTTAAACAGCAGGAAAGCTGGTCCCCAAACCGAAGCCCCCTGGCTAACAGGCATATCCTTTTCCTTGCTGCTGTGTCACACTGAGTCCCAAACTGCCAGGTTATTTCTGATTCAAAGCCACTCCTCTTCCTTCCCTTCCTCCTGTGCAGCAAGACTTGGGAGAACTACTTTTAAATTGTCATTTGTCTTTCTTTTGCTTTCTACAGATATTTCAAGGAATGTTGTCAGCTATTTTAAATGGTTTCTTTTGTTGCACTATTTAATGGGAACTTAATTTAACTATATAGCCCTACTGATTATTTAGTGTTTACAATTTGTATCCTTTTGGTCAAGATAGAATGAGATCCTAGTGCAGTTTTCAAAGTTTAATAAATATTGATCCTCCCAAAATTATATTAATGTTTATCTTTTAAAACATTTAGCTTTCATATTTATAGTCTACAAAAAAGTACAGCACAATACTTATCAATTTTCACTTCATAGCAAGGATACATTATCAGTAAAACATGAAGTCTTTTTCAAAGGAACACTATATAATTTGTTATAATAGCTCCCCCTAGCGAACATTTCTAGTGTTGTTTTCTGAACACTCTAAGGTTATTATTCATTTTAATATTTATTATAGTTTCTTAGAAAATTTCTTTCTATCGTACATGTAAGCAAATGTTATGCCACCAAAGTGTCTTCTCAGCTCCACATATACTCACAATAATTAACCTCATCAGCAGAATGGTTTTCAACAATTTTCATTCAACTTGAAACAGGAAACATGAAAAAGAACAAAGAATCCAGCAAATATTATTGATAAGAACAACTGTGATGTATTGAACATTTGCTATATGCTATAAATTATGTTCAGTACTTATATATAGATTACTTGATTTAATTCTTATAGTACTTTATGTTGTTAATACTATTACTAATCTCATTTTACAGATGAAGAAACTAAGTCTTTGATCTAAGGACATACAGCTAGCCCATGAGAGCTGAAATTTGAATCCAGGTAGTCTCACTCCAAGGTCCATGCTCCCGGCCACCGTTGTGTTCTGTTGACATGGCCACAGGATAACGTAAGGGCCAGATCTGTTTTTTCTCATAGTAAGAAACTGTCTGCCAGGTTATTGCATTATTTATCCATTCTGCTTTACTTATGTCACAGACAGACCAAAAATCTCCCTGTCCCAGAGTGGTAATTCTCCCTTTCTACCTAGCCACCTGAGTCTACAGCTACCACCTTGTAAATTAGTAGTAATTAGTCCCATAGCTGGGGCAGGAGAGATACAAAATGAGCCTGAAACAGTTTGTTATGTCTGAAAACAAGGAAGTGTTCTATACACGCACCCCCAAAAGTGATAGGAGCAAGTCACAAGGGCACAGGTGCCCGTTTGGAGAAACTTCTCCTGGCCAACCTGGGTTATTTTGAACACCAAAATAATTCATTATAATAATCATTCATATGAAAAATAATAAGTCAGGATTTCATATTAATATTAGATAGATATACAGCTAGACAAGCAAATAGGTAAGAAAAGGGAAGGGCTCTTGCTGACAGGAGAATGTTGAGAGAAGACCAGGAAATGTGGTGGGAGTGCAGGAGTTAAAAAAAAATTAGTTTGCGCCATCATAGTGAGATTGAGTCAGGCAAGAAATATCAATAGGCTCCAAGTCGAAAAAGAAATTTTGATGAGGAATAAAATATTTGAATGATTTTTTAAGTTTCTTCTCACCTACTATTTATTAGTTACAAAGAAGAAAAAAGGCAATTATACAGCGGAGAAAAAGATACCTTGATTTGGTTGATCAAACATAGCATCAGCCATGAGGAACAGCTGGACATGATGTGCCTCCAGATGTTAGACCCTCAGAAGAATATATCACATATGTAGTATTGCAGTGAGAATGCATAACCTGACTACAACCATAAGGCAACATCAGAAAAAAACCAAAATGATGAATGTTCTGCTCTTGTAAAGTGTATGTGGGGAAGGGGGTACATTCTTTAGAGTAGTCCAAATCATACAAGACAAAGAATGGCTGTGAAAACAATTTAGATTAAAAGGCTAAAGAGACGTGATGACTAAATGCAATACCTATTTCTAGACTTGATTCTGTATGGAAAGTATCACATCCTTGCTAACTCTCTGAACTCGAGTACTATGTTGGGATTATGTAAAATAATATTCCTATTGTTAGGAAATACACACAGAAGTATCTAGGGATAAATGCATGCAATTTATCCTCAAATGGTTCAGGAAAAAAGGGGTGTCTGTATATATTTATTGGTTGATGAGTACATAGTTTCTTTCCTTTTTAAAATTTATTGATTGATTTTTAGAGAGAAGGAAGGGAGAGAGAGACAGAAACATTGTTCCATTTCTGTATGTGCCCTGACTGGGGATTGAACTGGCAACCTTTGAGAATCAGGAGTATGCTCTAACGAACTGAACTATCTGGCTAGGGCAATGCAGACATAGTTTCAATATTGCAAGATAAAATGATTTCTGTGGGTGGATAGTGATGATGGTAGCACAGCAATGTGAATGTTCTTAATGCCACTGAGCAGTGCCTTAAAAATGGTTAAGATAGGAAAGTTTACCTATTGTGTATTTTGCCACAATTTTCAAAAATTATATATATGATAAATTGTTAACAATTGGTGAATTTGGGTAAAGAACATTTGGGTGTTCTTTGTACTATTTTCATAGTCTTGCCATTTTTCTGCAACATTAAAATTTCTCCAAATAAAGTTTTATATGTAAATATAGCCATGGTGACCAGTTATGCTCCCTTGTGACTGCGCCTGCTTCTGGAGTCGAGTCTTCTCTGTGAGCAGCAGCACATGGCCCCTGGGAGCTGCCGTCTGAGCCCAGCTCCTGGCCCTCCACATTGCAATTTCATTCAGAGGCCTCTGATATGAGGCTTAGAAGACCCAACTGACTACATATCCGTAGTGTACTGCTTGGGGCCTGGATAAACGCAGGAAGTGGGTGCGAGGTGAAGAGTGAGGACAAGCAGTGGAAGAGCCCGCATGTCTGGTCCCAGCTCCCCGCATTAGCCCTGTGGCCTGAGCAAGTCACCCCACCTCTGGGAGATGAACACTCTGATCTGGAATTTACCTCAGGTCCCTTCTAGTGTTAGGATTTTATGTGTTACATCCACTATTTCTCAGCACTAGGCCACTGATTAACGAGTAGGCAATATGCCTCTAATGGTACAGCCACAGTGGGCCTGAAATCTTCTGCATCAGTGGTCCCCAACCCCCGGGCCGCGGACCGGTACCGGTCCATGGGCCATTTGGTACCGGTCCACAGAGAAAGAATAAATAACTTACATTATTTCCATTTTATTTATATTTAAGTCTGAACAATGTTTTATTTTTTAAAAATGACCAGATTCCCTCTGTTACATCCGTCTAAGACTCACTCTTGACGCTTGTCTTGGTCACGTGATACATTTATTTGTCCCACCCTAAAGGCTGGTCCGTGAAAATATTTTCTGACATTAAACTGGTCTGTGGCCCAAAAAAGGTTGGGGACCACTGTTCTACATGGTACTCTTTCCTCTTGCTGCTTAACTTTGGGTATCATGTTATGTTGCATTCTAAGGAAACTAGGGTTAAAGGTGTGTGTGTGTGTGTGTTGGTGTGTGTGTGCGCGCGCACACAGGCACTCAGGGAGCAAGAAGAAGGGAAGGAAGGGAACACAGAGATAGCAATCCTTCTATCAGGAAGAAAAACACGTACAAATGAGGACATTTAAAATCGGTAGCACTGACTCATCATTTAAAGCAATGCCTTCATTTTGTATAATGCTTGGCAGTATCAAAGTGCTGACCCGGAGAAGAAATATTAAAAAAAAGCTCCTCGTGATTAACTGGGCCCAAATTCATAATCGAAGTATAGCAGCCATTGTTTACAGAGACCTCTCACACACACTGCGTATCAGGGAAAAATGACAGATAAGACTCCAAGACTCCTACACTGCTTGCCCACTCTGAGCCCAACATTAAAAAGAAGTTTCTGGAATTGCATTTGACCAATGGGCTGAGACCTGCCCTGTCCAATCAGAACTACACAGCTATATCCTCATTTGGTTTTTATTGACCAGAGTGACTCCATAACAACCAAGCAGAAGACACAATTCTGATCAATCAGGACCACGCTATTTAGACCAAACTGTGCAAATTTGGATTCCTCATTTGCATAAAAATAGACCAGTCAGAGATCAAGATGGATACTGTATGTAAGCAGGCCTCCCCTTTGTCTGTGGGTAGTTTTCTGTAAAGGCTGCATTTACCCCAGTTTGCACACTGTTTATCTGAAAAGAGTTTCTCGTTCTACCGCACCCCTGACTGGGGATTCCTGTTCGCGTTGGAAAAATGGCAGGAAACTTGGTGATAGAAGTGATTCCAGATCCATTGTCTGATTTTATCTTCCAAAGAACTCCATGAGGCAACTGGTTCAGGCAACATTGTGCCCATTTTAAGGATGGGAAAACTGCTTCGGAGAATAAATGACCACTCACAGCTAATTTCTGGTGGGTTGTCGATTAGAATCCTAGCTCTTTGACCCTCTAGTAATGCTCTTTCCAGTCAAAAATTTCAAAACCTATGAGATTTCTTCTACAAAACAACAGGCCTGTATACTTCAAAAAGTCACTGTCATAAAAGGCAAAAAGAAAGGCTGAGAAACTGTCTTCTAGCAACCCAAATGCCTGGCTGTGCTTTTCCTTTCTGCCCTGAGGCCTGTGAGAATTCTGTCTGCATTCAGTGCCCAATCCTGCAACTTTTAACCAATGGGGGATGGGTGTTGGTGGAGAAATACTCCCTCTTCCAGCGACTTGGTATCATCAGCTTTTTATCACTGTCTCCTTCGTACAGGGCCTCACATAAAGTGCCTGCACTCAAGCCCTTGTCTCAGGCTCCGCTTTCTGGGAGGTACCAGGCTGAAAATCTTTTTAACACTGGATGTTACATGGAAGACTGAGATCAGCCTGACGTTTTCATTGATTTGTGCAAAGCTACTTTTTCTGGAGGCTCATAGGATTTCTCCTTTATCATTAATGTGTTAAAATAAAATTCTATTAGAATACATTCAGGTATCTAGCTTTTTCCCAATAATGTGCCTGGTACATGGCACTTGCTCTTAATTTTCAGATTAGGGTCTATCTTTGAATCAAGAAATCCACCATTAATTTAGTATCACTAGTAGTAAAACCATAAAAACACTCCATTTATGTAACAGTCCTGTGACCTCCCCAAGAAGATTGGGGAGGGGCAGATTATCTGAAAGTCTGAAAGAACCAAGGGTGTCGGCTTCTTCTCGATATATTTTTCTAAATTTCCTGCTCCTTTGCAAGGGCTGTGATGAGAATATCTGCTGCTTTAATCTACCTAGTCCACTTTCCCCATTTTTTACTAATACTGTCATCCAAATTTCTCTTTCCAGCTGCACATTCTCCTCATTCTCAGTGGTCACAGTACAGGTGGGCTAACCCCATACTCACCCAGTTGGGACCAATCAGTGTGAATCTCTTCTGCTGGGATTGGTAACTGGTAGAGTATAAGCCTGGAGTTATTGTGGTCATCTTTGCCACTCATGGGAAGAAGCTCTCAGAGAATGGGACCAAAACATAACATAGATTTCACAGAACCAAGACATGGATCAAGAGATAGTTTTTTATCTGCTGAGTACCTGGGGTCCTGCAGTATCTGAGCCTGACCTCCTTCTGGACCTTTTAATTTCCTAAATCTACAAATTCCCTTTTTTGCATAAACTTATTTAAGTTGATATTCTGAGATTTACAACAAAAGATCACTAATAGAAGCTACATACAAATTGGGCCCTTCGCTGAGACTGCATTTGCAGTGTGCAGTGAAAAGAAAGAGGTACTTGAAATTAGGACTAGTTTAAGTTGTAAGTTTTGCCACTTACCAGTTGATTGACATTGTGTTATGATCTGAAATTCATATCTTAAAATCCCCCCAACAAAATGATAGTATTAGAAGGTGTGACCTTGGGAGGTGATTAGGTCATGAGGGTGGAGCCCCCGTGATTAGGATTAGTACCCTTATAGAAGAAGCCCCAGAGAGTTTTTTTGGCCCTTTTGCCAAGTGAGGACACAATGAGAAGTCTGTGACCCTGAAGGAGGCTCTTACCCAACCAGGCTGGAACCCTGATCTCAGACTTCCAACTTCTAGAACTGTGAAAAATGAATTTTTATTGTTTATAAGCCACCCAGTTGGTGGTATTTTCTTATAACTGCCTAAATGAACTAAAACACATTAAATCATTTCTGACCCTTTCTCGTTATGTTTAAAATGAAATAAGATCTTATTTACTTTACAAATCTGTTTAAGCATCCACTATGAAATCTATTTCAAAGTGCTTGGTAATATAAAGTATTCTGAAAAAGTAATTGATATCCAATTACGTTATTTTGCTTTATTCCAAAAAGAGATATATATATATAGTACCTGTTTCATTTGTAGAAATTGGTGGCAATTAACTATACTTCAAAAATCATTTCATTTTTGTCTTCTGGCTAAAATTTACGTATGTTTTAAAATTTTACTTGTTTCCCACTGATGCCTCTAACTAAAATAACATAAAGCTTTATTATCAAAACATGTCCTGCAATAAATGGTTTGAAGTCTGTGATTTGCAAGATGGGGTGCGGGGCAGGGTAGTGGTTAGGGGTTAGAGGCAAGGAAATTGGCTGTGAGTTGGTAATTGTTAAAGCGGGATAATGACTGCATGGATGTTCACTACACCATTTTCTCTAGCTTTGTAGAGTTATCAAGACATCCTAGCCCTGGCCAGTTGGCTCAGCGGTAGAGCGTCGGCCTAGCGTGCGGAGGACCCGGGTTCGATTCCCGGCCAGGGCACATAGGAGAAGCGCCCATTTGCTTCTCCACCCCTCCGCCGCGCTTTCCTCTCTGTCTCTCTCTTCCCCTCCCGCAGCCGAGGCTCCATTGGAGCAAAGATGGCCCGGGCGCTGGGGATGGCTCTGTGGCCTCTGCCCCAGGCGCTAGAGTGGCTCTGGTCGCAACATGGCGACGCCCAGGATGGGCAGAGCATCGCCCCCTGGTGGGCAGAGCGTCGCCCCCTGGTGGGCGTGCCGGGTGGATCCCGGTCGGGCGCATGCGGGAGTCTGTCTGACTGTCTCTCCCTGTTTCCAGCTTCAGAAAAATGAAAAAAAATAAATAAATAAAAAAAAAAAAAAAAAAAAAAGACATCCTAGCTTTACATTATTGTTTAACAGATTGTGATAAATAAGCTCTTCAAGATGGTAATAAATGTTTTACATGAAAGGATCAAGAGCTAAATTTGTGAAATACTAGATACTTTCATGTTAAGCAGGTTTATTTACCAAGAGACTTCGCAAAGCTTTACACCAATATACTATTATACTGCTCACAAAAATTAGGGGTTATTTCAAAATGAATATAAAGCAATAAAAAAGAAGCATTTGACTTTTTTATTATTAAATAAGAACATTAGAAAAGCAAACAAGTCAAAAAAAGTTATTTGATTATGCAAATGAGATGCAAACTCAATCATTGTGATTGAGTAGCAAGTGACGTAAATATGAATACGTATTTGAATATTAAAGTCTCTTCTCATTTGTTAATATCAGTGCTAAGGTTTGTTAATACTGCTGTTGAGTTTACATTGTTGAAATATTATAGTGGTATATTTTATTAAATAGTGCCACACATTGACTGTTCAGTAGGGTGTATGGTCACCCAAACTGCCAAAACACACTGACAGTGATGGGGCACGAACAGGGTCAGACTGTCCAGCAGTTCCTGTGGGATCCTTGGCCACTCTTGCTCCAGGGCAACTTCCAGCTCAAGAAGTGTTGTGGAGGCATCGGACTGTTTGCCAGACATCTTCCCAGTGCATCCCAAGCATGTTTAATGGGATTCAGGTCTGGAGAACGTGAAGGCCAGTCCATGCGTTCAATTCCTGCTTCCTGAAGCATGTTGTTGACGAGATGTGCACAGTGGGGCCTTGCATTACCATCCATGAAAAGAAAGTTGTTTCCAACTGCTCCAGCATAGGATTCTACTATAGGGTGCAGGACCTCATCTCGGTATCTGACAGCATTCATTTGCATATTTGAACAACTTTCTCTGACTTGTCATTTGCTTTTCTGATGTTCTTTTTTTTTTTTGCATTTTTCTGAAGCTGGAAACAGGGAGAGACAGAGACTCCCGCATGCGCCTGACCAGGATCCACCCGGCACGCCCACCAGGGGCGACGCTCTGCCCACCAGGGGGCGGTGCTCTGCCCATCCTGGGCGTTGCCATGTTGCGACCAGAGCCACTCTAGCGCCTGAGGCAGAGGCCACAGAGCCATCCCCAGCGCCCGGGCCATTTTTGCTCCAATGGAGCCTTGGCTGCGGGAGGGGAAGAGAGAAACAGAGAGGAAGGCGCAGCGGAGGGGTGGAGAAGCAAATGGACGCTTCTCCTGTGTGCCCTGGCCGGGAATCTCTGATGTTCTTGTTTAATAAAAAAAAAACCCAAATACTTCTTTCTTTATCACTTCATATTTATTTTGAAATATCCCCTAATTTTTGTGAGAAATTTATATCATAAATTTAAGAGAAAGCAGAATTTCCTCTCAAATATTTGACCATAAAACCTTTATTTTAGTACACACACCACAGTCAGATGGCCTTTGTTCAAATGTTCTCTGTAACTATGTCATTGTAGACAAGTTACTTTATCATTTTGCGCCTTAGTTCCTGTATCTGAATAGTTGAAAAATAAAGGTACTTACTTTATTGGGTTGTTAGGAAGGGTCTGTAAGTTAACATATGTGAAGAGTTTGGAATTGTACCTAGCTCATTGTGTTTGCTATTATTATTGTTATGTTGTTATTGTTATCCTAGTTGTTATTTTAGAGGACTAAAAATTACCATATTTTTTGCTCCATAAGATGCACTTTTCCCCCCCAAAAGTGGAGGGGAAAATACCCATGCGTCTTATGGAGAGAATGTCCACTCTTTTTTAGCTGCTGCAGGTTCCTGGACAACTAGAAGAGTATTTGAATATTAAAGTCTCTTCTCATTTGTTAATAACAGTGCTAAGGTTTGTTAATACTGCTGTTGAGTTTACATTGTTGAAATATTATAGTGGTATATTTTATTAAATATTTTAACACACCATTTGGTTCAGAATACTTTTTTCTTATTTTCCTCCATAAAACCCTAAGTGCGTCTTATGGTCAGGTGCATCTTATGGCGCGAAAAATATGGTAACATTTTGATGGTCTAGATCAGATGTAGCAACTTGAGGAACCACTCTAGTTCAGTGGTTAACCAACCTGGTGGATCTATGAAGGACAGCTCACCCTCCACCACCCCTCTGAGATGCTGATGTAACTGATCTAAAGGCCCAGGAATTTGCATTACTTTTAAGAACACCACAGATAATTCTGAAGACCACTCAGGTTTGGCATCCACTAATCCCATCGATGCCATTTCTTTACTCTTTTCACTTGGGACCTGTATTTCAAAACTCTGGGAAACTTTCCCCCTCAACCTGTGCAAACTTTGGAGATGTAGGGGGAGACCAAAGAGACAGACTAAAATCCAACCTGTCTAGTGGACTTGTCTGAGGTACTCCAGAAGCAACCGTCCTGTTAACAACCCATTTTAGTGGATTAAGGCAGCTCTAAGGAAAGCTTTGCCCTCCCAGCAGCACCTGGTTGTGCCTGTTTCCTCAAAGTCTACCCACAACAGGAATTGTCAAATCTTTGGATTTTTGTCTATGAAGATGAAATATGGTATGTCAGTATAGTTTTAGTTTTCATGGTTCTAATTTGCATATTTTTTTTCTATATGTTTAGGAATATTTGTATTTATTTTTCTGTAAACTATACAGCTTTGCATTATTTTCTTTGTCAAGAGGGTAAGCTGCTCCCGCTACATTCATAAACCACTGAATAAGTTACCGAAACAAGAACTAAGCGTCCCCATTTCCATGATCACCTGCCTTTCTTGTTGCTAAAGGAAGCTCAAGGCACCAAGGAGACCATACGGTTGTTCCTACCACTCACAATCTATTCCAGGAACAGCCAAATTTTTTTCAACAGTTGAATCAAAGCATTATGTTAAATCCCCTTGTTTGGAGAAATACATTTGGTCTTCATCTTTAAGAAGTCTATATAATCTTCTATGTCATTCTCATAATCTTCAATGGGAATAAATAGATTGACATGAAAATGTTAGTTTTGACCCCACACATTAGCAGAGAAAAATGTCATGATGCTTCCAAAGATTGGTTTCACACCATTCTGCTGTTTGGTAAACCAAATATGACTACTTAACCTCTTGTGAAAATTAAATTGATTGTGGTATATAGACACTGAATTAATTGAAATTACTCTAATTAAAAAATATTCACCAGCCAAGCATATTATGTTCATACAAGGTTTGAAAAGAATTGTCTTTGTTTTTAATTATGTTTTGTCACTATTGTACTAATTACATTGCCCAACAAAATTAACACTTGTTAAAGTTTATGGAGGAGCTTGTACCACTTAAAGCATAACTGGAATTAAAACCAACCTGGGAACAGTCACTGGCTTCAGCTAATATGGAATTTCTTTATCCTCTGCAAAGCTTACTAACTAGAAGGTACTTGAAAATTATTACATTGATTATAATACCATAAATAACTGTAAAATAATGGATTTTCTCCCCTGAGCACACACATATTTTCTCTCTTTTATTCCTAATGCTGGGGTAAGCAGAAAGGACACTTTCATCCAGCCATTCCATGTGGGCTCTCATCCAATAAAAGGGACACAGACACTAAAGAATGATCATACAAAACACTAAATATATCATTTCCCATTAGCACAGCACACATCCTATTCCTGGTAGTGGAAATTAGGCCATGCTAATGGGCCCAATAATGAGAGCATAAAAACTAATACTCATCTCTAAGATGAGTTTCAAGTTTCCAAGAACCAGCCTAATTCTCTTTTTAATATGCTAAGTGGTAGAAGAAGTTAGGCAGCTTTTGGAGAAATAAGAAAAAAGAGTATGATGGTTAATTTTATATGTCTAGTTAGTTAGTTCATGGTACTCAAATATTTGGTCAAATATTATTCTAGATGTTTCTGTGAAGGTATTGTCTAAATGGGATTAACATTGAAATCAGCAGACTTTATGTAAAGCAGATTATTCTCCATAATGTAGGTGGGCCTTGTTTAATCAGTTGAAGGCTTTAATTTTAAAAAAGATCGAGTTCCCTCAAAGAAAGAGCAATTCTGCCAGCAGACAACTTTTGTACTTGAACTGCAGCATCAACTCTTCTGTGAGTCTTCATCTTGCGGATTTCAGACTTGCCAGCTCCCACAAGCACATGAGTCAATTCCTTTAAATAAATCTCTGTCTCTCTTCATTTATCTGTGTATCTAATCTGCAGCTGTAGCTGTATCTATATCTTATCTTATTGGTTCTGGTGATAGATTTTGTTTCTTCAGCTTAACCCTTGGCAATCTTCCACGACTATGATTTGACATGTGTCCTCTAGCTTTATCCACTATGGACATTTCTCCAAACAGATTCCAATCTCTGGCCCCATCTCTAGGATGCTGGCCATTCATTAGGGAGAAACGCACACTGGCTCACTGAACCTTAGCAGCAGGGTCATTCTTTTTTTTTTTTTTAATTTTTATTTATTGATTTTAGGGAATGAGAGGAAGGGGGAAGAAGAGAGAGAGAGTAGTGAAAGAGAAACATCACTTGTTGCTCCACTTATTTATTCATTCATTGGTTGTTTCTTGTATGTGCCCTGACCAGGGAATCAAACCCACATCCTTGGCATATCATGATGATGCTCTAACCACCTATGTTATCCAGCCAGGGCAGCAGAGTTACTCCTTATGGCAGGCTGGTGAGGCCCTCTCAATTTAGGGTTCTCATCTTTAATAATACCTGTAGAAACTTTATGGAAGAACCAAAGATATTATTTCTAAAGAGCTAAACCCACAAAAAGATATTTATTAAATGCAATTTATTAGACAGCAAACTAATATACTTCTCACAAAATTAGGGGATATTTCAAAATGAATATGAAGCAATAAAATATCCCCTAATCTTTGTGAGCAGTATATATATATACATATATGTATGTATGTGGTCATTTTTAAGTTTTTAGTATCAAATATTTCAAAAATGCATAAAACAAACCAACTACTATAATGTGCTATTTGTCTCATGTACACATCCCCCAGCTTCAACAATTAACAATTCATGGTCAAGTATTTCTCATCTATACCACTTCCCCTCTCATGTATGTATTTTAAAGTAAATGCCAGACATTGTGTCATCTCATTCTTAAATATTAAATTGAGCTGACAAGTAAACTAAAAACAATACCTCAAAAGAGCCTCACGAAAAGCCGGACATGTCTCCTTTTGAGTAAACACCATGTAGAAAATTGCAGAGATGACCAGGATCCAGAAGATAATCTAGTACTAGTCTGACCCCATGATCATCAGGCCCAGGGAGTTTATGAGGCTTATTCAAATCATATAACTGGTTCACAGCAGAGGCAAGAGGAAAACACAGCCTCCTAATTCCCAGTCCAGAGTTGATGCACCTGTTACCAGCTGGGTAAACTTGACCCATTTCCTTAATTTCTGTTGTACTTGTGTCTTCATCTACAAAGTGGAGATAATATTAAAGCTCACCTTCTTGAAGTTGTTGTGAAGATGAAATTATCCAAGGCAAGTTAAGTTTACATTAAAAAAATGTTTCTTCTTATCATTACTACATTATCCACCACTGCAAATTGTAAGAAGAGCAAACAGCATCCTTCTTTAGCAGGGAAGTATACAGCCTGACTTATTTCCAACCTGGTGTCTGCTTCTCCGTAGGGACAGCTGAGCAAGACATTATGTGGGTCAGTCAGCTGGAGTGGAGGCTGAAAGGAGAAAGTTAAGGTCAAGCCAGAAAAACATGACTCTAACCCAGGGATCTCAAACTCCCGGCCCGTGGGCCGCATGCGGCCCGCCCACCAATTTTTGCGGCCCGCCCACCGTGGATTAGTCTGCGGGCCACACAAAATTGGTGGGCGGGCCGCAAAAATTGGTGGGCGGGCCGCATGCGGCCTGCGGGCCGCGAGTTTGAGACCCCTGCACTCCAAAGAATCTAAGACTATCAGGAAGCATCTTGGAATATGAAGACGAGTGGATTCAAGTGGGCAAACGAGATAGTTTGTAATCACTCCTGAGATGGGTACAACTTTCTGCAACAGTTGTTGCATAATTCCCATCCATGCTTTTGTGCAAGTAACAGGTTTTTTTAAATTTTAAGTATTTTATTATATTTTCATTCTTTTTATTTTCACATAAATAAATGTTATGTGGCATGATATTGATTTTAATTTTGAGTAGTGATTTTAAAAAGTGATTTCTGAGTCTAACTATGTAATGTTCTGGAAAAGGCAAAAATAGGGAGATGGTAAGAAGATCAGTGTTTGTCAGGGGCTAGTGAGTTAGAGACAGGCACGAGCTGGCAGAGCACAGGATTTTTAGGGCAGTAAAATTATTCTGTATGATATTATATTGTAATAATGGATAGATGTCATTATGTATTTGTCCAGACCCATACAATGTACAGCAAGAGTAAGACCTAGTGTACACTATAAATTTTGGATGCTAATAATCTGTCGATGGGTGCCAATAAGTTTTAAAACACGCACCACTCTGATGTGGGGGGCTGATAGTGGGGAAGTTTGTCTGGGGCCGGGCAGGGGGGACTCGGGGATATGCCGGTGGGTATATGGGAACTTCCTGTACTTTCTACTCAATTTTACTATGCTCCAGAACTACTCTATAAGATAAACTTTACTTTTTAAAGTGATTTTTTTCTCCTTTTAAGATTTTATTATGAATTTTTATAAAAATACAAAAGTAGAAAGAACAGAACGAATTCATCAAGCCAGCTTCAGTAATAATCAGAACACAGCCAAGCTTGTTTAAGCTATGCACCCACTCACTTCCTTCCCTTCCTCCCCTGGGCTATTTGGAAACAAATCCCAGACATCAAAGCATTTCATCAATCCAGGTTGATTTTAAGAAGCTGGGAAAGATTGCACTAGGCAGAGCAAAGGTTCATTGTAACAAAAGGTCTCCAAAGACTTCCCATTTTCCCAATTATATAATAATAGCTAACAATGGAAAGTCCACATATTCAATTTATTTAAACTAATTATGTGAATTAGACTTAAATTATTTTAGTGTACTTTGCCTTTACATTTTTTCCTTTTATGTCTACCCACTTCTGGACAGTGTTTTTCCTAAATCCATGGTATCTTCATCTTTGCCAAACTTTAATTTTTTTTTCTCAATTCTCTAAAAATCTGTTAGTAAAATGTAGAAAATATCATGTGACCTGTACTGACAGTGAATAACTTACTAAAGCTTTAAAAGAGAAAAAAGTAGGCCTGACCTGTGGTGACGCAGTGGATAAAGCATCAACCTGGAACGCTGAGGTCGCTGGTTCAAAACCCCAGTCTTGCCTGGTCAGGGTACATATGGGAGTTGATGCTTTCTGTTCCTTTTTCCTTCTCTCTTTCTTTCTCTTTCTCTCTCTCTCTCTCCCCCTCCTTTCTCTAAAATGAATAAATAAAAAAGAGAGGAAAAAAAAACTAGAAAAGAGTGCCTAAGTTTTCTTATGACCCTTTAATAAATTTTAAGAAGTAAGTAAAGCCCATGCTTTTATCATCGTACTTACTTTGGCACCAGGACATCTCCTTATGGGCAGGCTTCTCATTGTCCACTCAAGTAAGCTATTACCAGGCACAGCTTGGCCAACAGTCCTGGCATGAAGTCAGTGACTTTAGCTTCCTCAGGGACTAAGTAGTAACTTCATATCATTTGCTAGGGACACGGACAACAATGTCCCTTGATAAAGAAGGGCAGGGATGGAAAATCTTCTTTTTGATAAATATTATTGTAGGTCATGTTGCAGTAGGGATCTCCATTTAAACATGGTATTTTTAATACTGTGCTTATCACCGCTACCTACCAACTCTCCACTAAATCTACAGTGAGAGAATTAAAAGGATATACAGCCAAATGCATAAAGAAAATGGAAGGTTAACAAACAAAAAGAAAGAAAGAAAATGGAGATGAAAGAAAGAAAATTGAGATGAAAAACAGAGAAGATGAAATGGCAACAATCTCTTGGAATCTAGAAAGGAGATAGATGAATAATAACTGATGTAGCAGACTAGAGAAAGCAAAAGTTAAATGATTCCCAGGGAGAAAGCAATAGAAAGCAAGGTATTTCTCATTACCGGGCACCTTCCACCGGTTACCCTTGCCACTGAGCAGGTGTGGTGTGGAAGCACAGCCCTGCCTGCAGAGGGGATGTTAGAAGTGAGGCTAAGCACTGGAAGATTGACTGAGATTCCGCATGAAGACCAAATGTGATTATAAAGATCAAGCTTCCCATGTCCTGTGGAGCCAGGGCAACACCATTCCCCACTCTGGCAGAAGGCAGGTGGATTCTCTTTGGACCATAGAGCACGGTCTTGGAGACATTAGACACAGCTGCTGTAAGGTTCTGAGGTGAAAACAAGTATGGAATCTTCATCTTCAAAAGTGAGACTTCCAAACCCACTCCCTGCCATCATCAACCTCCATGTGGCTTCCAGAACACAAAAGGAGACAGATTTATAAGCAGAATAGCAGAGAACTTCTCTCTGGAGAAACTGATCGAATCAAGAAAAGGACAAAAAAAAGGGGCTGTTGATATTCTGGAGCCTCCCCTTGATCATGCTGTGACGGAGTTCACCAGCCAGCAAGGCCTACTGTGCACTGGGAATCGGAGCAACTTTTTTAGGGGCGATGTCCTTGGCTCCAGAGCTGCAGAGACCGGCTCTCAGACTGTCCTGGTGATTGATCTCTTAAGCCGCTCAATAAACTTCCACAGATTCTCTTCTATTTAAACCAGCCAGAGGAAATGTTGTTGTTTGCAATTACAACTGTAGACAAATACTATACAATAAAAAATAAAATACTACCCAGACTTTAAAATTGTGCAATTCACTGATGTGGCCACATACACAAAGAGTTCCAAGATAGATTGTTAGAAGAGAAAATATGCAGAACAATGTGTGGAATTCAAAAATAAATAAAGTGAAATATATAAGAAGGGCCGGCAGCTATCAGAGGGGCTGAGGGTGAAAAAGGTGAAGGGATTAAGTGAAGGAGAAAAAGACTGATAGACATGGACAACAGTGTGGGGACTGCAGGAGGGAGAGGCGGTAGGGGGCGGTAGAGGGGGCGGAGGGGGATGGTGATGGAGACCTGACTTGGGGTGCTGAGCGCACAATGCAGTGTACAGATGTTGTTATAGAATTGTGCACCTGAAACCTGTATAATTCTATGACCAATGTTACTCCAATAAATTCAATAAAAAAATTTATAAATAAATTGCTTAAGTTCTGTAAAAATTTTTTAAAATAAAAACTAGCCCTGGCCGGTTGGCTCAGTGGTGGAGCGTCGGCCTGGCGTGCAGGAGTCCCGGGTTCGATTCCCGGCCAGGGCACACAGGAGAAGCGCCCATCTGCTTCTCCACCCCTCCCCCTTTCCTTCCTCTCTGTCTCTCTCTTCCCCTCCCGTAGCCAAGGCTCCATTGGAACGAGGATGGCCCCAGCGCTGGGGATGGCTCTATGGCCTCTGCCTCAGGCGCTAGGGTGGCTCTGGTCACAACAGAACGATGCCCCGGATGGGCAGAGCATCGCCCCCTGGTGGGCATGCCGGGTGGATCCTGGTTGGGCGCTTGTGGGAGTCTGTCTGACTGCCTCCCTGTTTCCAACTTCAGAAAAATACAAAAAAAAAAAAAAAAAACAACAACAAAAAACCTAAAAGGACCCTTGGATTCAAAAAAATAAACTAACTTGGTAGGCCTCCAAAATATCACCACATACTGGGAGTAAGATCATCATAATGGAAAGAACGAAACCTTAGCATAGAATAGGCCTGTGTTCAAACCCTAGTTTTGGCAATGGCTAGCTATTAGGTCTTTGGCAAACCTCTTATCCTTACCTTCTCTGAGACTCAATGTAGGCATCTTTCCATAATGACATATGAGGTACTTTTAGAAAGAACTGAAAGCAAACATAGTAAAACTCTGAGTGTCGTGCCTGGCCCGCAGCAGGCTCTCAGTAAGTGGTGTCCACTAAGCTATGATATCCCCCCTCTCTTATCATGTGGACAGACACACCCTAACCCTGCTTTGGTTTGGACTGTGGGGTGTTTGAGGGAAATGGGGGAATGCTGCCATAGGCGATGGGATTGGTTATCTATCTTGCATCAAAGCAGAGTGTAGATAATTAGCCATTATACTCTGAGCCAGAGGTTCTCAACCTGTGGGTGGCGACCCCGGGGGGGATCGAACGACTAAAACACAGGGTTGCCATCCACAGGTTGAGAACCACTGCTCTGAGCTGTGGGACCTTAATATTATGGGGGGAAAAGAAACTTGGTTGGCATCCTTCCCTCCATTTCCTTCATCTCCAAGAAGATCTGGCTAAATGCACTATAAAAATGGGCATCCTCACCTGTACAGTAGTAGGCATAGATAAGTAGGCAAATGAGAATGGAACAGCCAAGCCACCAGGCTTCACACGGTGTAAATCTGAGTGCCCACTTAGGATGGCGGAGTGCAGGCTAAGCTGGGAGAACAGCAATGAGTGGGTGGGTCCCACAGACACTGCCAGACTGCCCACAGCCTGCCTGCAGATGGGACCCTGTCACATCAAGCCAGCTGCTTGAGGGCCTGCTTCACAGACAGGTAGAATTAGGAGGAAAAATTATTTGTAACCCAGTTCTTAAAATTGTAACCCAGTTCTTAAAATCTTGGGCCTAACCAGGCGGTGGCGCAGTGGATAGAGCGTCGGACTGGGATGCAGAGGACCCAGGTTCAAGACCCCGAGGTCGCCAGCTTGAGTGGGGCTCATCTGGTTTGAGGAAAAGCCCACCAGCTTGAACCCAAGGTCGCTGGCTCCAGCAAGGGGTTACTCGGTCTGCTGAAGGCCCGCGGTCAAGGCACATATGAGAAAGCAATCAATGAACAACTAAGGTGTTGCAATGCGCAATGAAAAACTAATGATTGATGCTTCTCATCTCTCTCCGTTCCTGTCTGTCTGTCCCTGTCTATCCCTCTGACTCACTCTCTGTCTCTGTAAAAAATTAAAACAAATTAAAAAAAATTATGCTTGGGAAGATGCTTATGATATACTGTTGGTCAAATAACTTTGTAAATATGATAGATATGTTTGCATTGGGTGTGGGGGACAGGCTGTAAGCAAGCAGGGTTGTTATAGCCTAAGGCTTAGTTTTAAGACTAAGCCTTTCCCACCCTAAAGTGACTTTGTATCAGAGATTTCCTTGTTTGTATATTGGTTTAAAGGTTTTGATTTCTACACTATAAAATGGGGCAGAGGAGCCCATGCTGGAGGAGAGCAGAGAAAGGCCACATGGAGGAAAGGAGAAGCAGCCAAGATGGTGGAGTGCTGAAGGAGAAGCCAGTTTGTGTAGAGTTTGTGCAGAGAGAAGGAGATGGGGAACAGAGGTGAATAAGGCTGGTGTGGTAGAAACCTTTGATTCTAGGAAACTCGGATAAGTCAGTGGCTTTGAGAGCACTGAATGGAAAAGGAAGTGTTTTCCCACTGTGTGTACTTGCCTGCTGGGTGCAAGCTAGGATTAAAGCTAATGGCCCACCAGTTCTTGGCTCCGTTGTTTCATTACCATCTATCTGAATCAAATGTGAACCTGCATGGGCTAGGTGGCTGTGATGGTGGCCATAGCTACTGGCTTGATATATACCATTAAGTCAAATGCAGTATATAGAGATGTATGTGTGTGCCCTCAAAGGGCATATGCCAAAAAAAATCAGCAATAATTTGAAGTTTAAAGCAAGACCTCAGAGGAATTAAAATCCTGGGCAAAGAATATAACCATTCTGAAGAGTAAGAATTAACAAACAGCCCTGGCCGGTTGGCTCAGCGGTAGAGCGTCGGCCTGGCGTGCGGGGGACCCAGGTTCGATTCCCGGCCAGGGCACATAGGAGAAGCACCCATTTGCTTCTCCACCCCCACCCCCTCCTTCCTCTCTGTCTCTCTCTTCCCCTCCTGCAGCCAAGGCTCCATTGGAGCAAAGATGGCCCGGGCACTGGGGATGGCTCCTTGGCCTCTGCCCCAGGCGCTAGAGTGGCTCTGGTCGCGGCAGAGCGACGCCCCGGAGGGGCAGAGCATCGCCCCCTGGTGGGCAGAGCGTCACCCCTGGTGGGCGTGCCGGGTGGATCCCAGTCGCGCGCATGCGGGAGTCTGTCTGACTGTCTCTCCCCGTTTCCAGCTTCAGAAAAATACAAAAAAAAAAAAAAAAAGAATTAACAAACAAACTAACCAATACCCCATAAAATTCATTTCTGTTTTGACCAGAAAAAAAAATCAAAATAATCATCCTATCAACACTGAACTAAATAACTTTTAGTCTGTTGTTGTTTTTTTAAAGACTCTATTTATTGATTTTACAGATAGAAAAGGGGAGGGGGATGAGAAGTAGTTGCTTCACTCTACCTGTTCATTGGTTGCTTGTCATTGTGCCTTGACCAGGCAAGCCCAGGGTTTCAAACCCATGACCTCAGCATTCCAGGTCGATCGATGCTTTACCCACTGCATCACCACAGGTCAGGAAGCCTGTTTGAGTTGTTTTCACCTCCTCATTCATGGGGCATTGCTGATTTGTGGAGTTTGGTTCTTGGCTTAAATAAGGATCTTTAAGATTGTTTCTGGGTGTGTCTAAAGAAGACTGCAGGGTAATGAGAGTTGGCACTCTGGAATCCTCAACTCTTATTGTTGTTTCTCCTTTACTCAGAAAGCTGATAGTCTGGATTCAGTCTTTCTCTTTGAATTGCAATGCTCAAGAAGAAAAAAACAGAAAAGTTTTGCTGATAAACATATGGAAATGTTGGCCTGGCGTGCAGAAGTCCCGGGTTCGATTCCCGGCCAGGGCACACAGGAGAAGCGCCCATCTGCTTCTCCACCCCTCCCTCTCTCCTTTCTCTCTGTCTCTCTCTTCACCTCCCGCAGTCAAGGCTCCATTGGAGCAAAGTTGGCCCGGGTGCTGAGGATGGCTCTGTGGCCTCTGCCTCAGGCACTAGAATGGCTCTGGTTGCAACAGAGCAAAGCCCCAGATGGGCAGAGCATCGCCCCCTGGTGGGCGTGCCGGGTGGATCCTGGTCGGGCGCATGCGGGAGTCTGTCTTACTGCCTCCCCTTTTCCAACTTCAGAAAAATATATATAAAAAAAATATGGAAATGAGTTTGGAGAAGTTAGGCTGTCATTATCTGCTTTTAACTTGCCCCGGAAAGAGGTGTTCCTTGTATTTACGACTGTTTCAGAGCAGCAGATTACCTGCAGCTTTGTAAACAGCTTGTGAGGACAGGAATTACAGGTTTAAGCGTTCACATCGACTAGCTATAATTAAAATGACACTTTGATTTCCTGCGCAGAGAAGCCAGTGGTATTCATAACTGAAATGCCTGAGTAAAATTGCTAATTAGAATAGTAACAAGTCTTAAATACTAAAATAGAAAGTATTATTTTATAAATATCAAACCAGCCCCGTGAGTTCTCTAGTATTATTTGTTCAATTTTACAGATGAGAAAACAGGCTTATGGAGATTAAATAGCTTGCCCAAAGCCACACAAACCAAGGTGACCTGACAGGGCAGCTATGTTCCTAATCACTGGATGTGACGACCTTACCACAGCCAGCTGGGAGAAGCCAACCACCACTCAGAAACAGGTAGTGAATGCTGAAGATCTAGTCATAAGAGTACTGTGAGAGTTAAATGACTGACATGTAAAGCACTTGGACCAGCAGATGACACAAATACAGATTAGCTACCATTCCTCACAGCTGTATCTCCAACCAGACTCAAAGTAAATATTTGTAGGCTGAATAGATAAATAACCAAGAACTTATTTCTCTTTTGGATTTGTTCATAGGTGTATATGCTATGGAAATTCCATGGTGCTGACATACAATATGTATATTTTATTATCAAAATATAGAAAGATATTAGATCCACCAGAAATAAAATATGCCTAAATGAGAAAAATCACACAATAGCACATAGTATTCTATCTATGTTCATTGCAATCACATTTGTTTCTGATTAGATATTGTTAATAATTTTATAGATTAAAAAAGGGCATGAGATTAGTAAAGTGCTACAGGAAGTAAGAAAGTGGACAACCCAGCAGACAATTAGGTCACCTCAAGACATAAACCACACATTTAAAACTAAAAATGAGAGGTTTTGGAGGGACTTTAAATAGTTATTTATTTTCCCTGGCCAGGTAGCTCAGTTGGTTGGAGTGTTGTCCTGATATGCCAAGGTCGTGGGTTCAATCTACGATCAGGGTAAATACAAGAGTCAACCAATGAATGAATAAATAAGCAGAACCATGACTCAATGTTTCTCACTCTCTATCTCTTCCTCTTTCTCTAAAATGATTTTATTTAAAATTTTTTAATGGATTTATATTTATGAAAAAATAAATAGCCTGGCCTGTGGTGGCCCAGTGGAGCATCAACCTAGAATGCTAAGGTCACTGGTTTGAAACCCTGGGCTTAAGGGATCAAGGCACATATGACAAGCAATCAATGAACAAGCAAAGTGAAGCAACTATGAGTTTATACTTCTCACTTCACTCCTCCCCACACACACTCTCTATAAAATCAAATAATGAAATCTAAAAAAAGAAAAAAATTCTGTTTCCAAAACTAACAAAATAAATAGTTATTAGTTTGATTAAAATACACTTGAAAAATCACAGAATTGGAACTAATTTTTAATTGGATAGAGATTTAGACAGTAAGTGCTCAAATTCAGGTGAAACCAGATAGCTATGAGCCACCTAGACTCAAATTACAGTAAAAGAACATTTTCTTCAGTGTCAGCTACATCTTCATGCTCCATTCTCTGGGGAATGTGGGCATCCTGTCTCCTGTTGCCCACATAAGTCCAGCTTATAAATACCTTCAGGTGAGTGTGAATAAGACAGATTCAAGGAACCCTCATTCACTGCTGGTGGGAATGTAAACTGGTCCACTGTGGAAAGAGACATGGTATTTCCTCAACAAATTAAGAATAGAGTTACCATATGACCTAGCAATCCCTCTTCTGTGTATATACCCAAATGGGACAGATTCTCAGAGGCAACATTTTGTACCATTTCTCATTTTGTGCCATCGAATGACCGGGTTGAGTTTATTTTAACTGCCAAGTCAGAAAAAAGATTATCTGAATTCAGACTGGTACAGCTTCCAGGTAAAATACAGAATGTCTAGTTAAATTTCAATTTCAGGTAAACAGTGAATACTTATTGTTAGTATAAATATGTCCCAAATATTGCATGGGATATATATTAAGAAATTACTTGTTGTTTATTTAAAATCCAAATGTAACAGGGTTTCCTGTATTCTTATTTGCTAAAAATGACCACCCTGCATTCTATGCACAAGCCTGAGGAGGAGGCATGATGAGATAAAGCCAATTCTTCCAAACACCCGCTTCCAACTGGTCCTCATTTTCAGCTCAAGTCCCATTCTTCTTCTTGACATCTGGAATATTATTAAATAAAAAGTATGTTACATTAAAACCATCTCAACACAATAAATTAAAATTAATTTTTTTAATTATAAAAAGTATATTACAGCCCTAGCTGGTTAGCTTAGTTGGTTAGAGCATCGTCTGGAAGCTCAAGGATTGCCGGTTCGATCCCTGGTCAGGGCACACACAGGAACAGGTCAACGTTCCTCTCTCTCTCTCTCTCTCTCTCTCTCTCTGTCTGTCTCTCCCTCCCTCCATTCCTGTTTCCCTGAAATTAATAAATTTAAAAAAAAATTTTAAATAAATAAAAATAAAATAAATAAAAAAGTATGTTACACAGTGTTATATAGCATGTATATATATGCACGTGTATACTAGTATATGTATAAAAGGATATAAAAATATCTAAAAGGAAGTCCAGAAAACAGTTTACAGTGGTTTTTTCTAGGGTAATTAGTATGTTTCCAAAAAGAGGAAAAGAAGACTTTATGTTACCATATACTCTAGATAATATTGCTCTCTTTAACTTTTAAACTTTGAGTGCATATTCATGTGACATTAATAATTAAGTGTGGCCTGACCAGGCAGTGGTGAAGTGGATAGAGCATTGGCCTGGGATGCGGAGGACCCAGATTCAAAACCCTGAGGTTGCCAGCTTGAGTGTGGGCTCATCTGGTTTGAGTGTAGGATCACCAGCTTAAGTGCAGGGTTGCCAGCTTGAGTGTGGGATCATAGACATGACCCCATGGCTGCTGGCTTGAGCTGAAAGGTCACTGGCTTGAAGCCCAAGGTCACTGGCTTGAGCCCAAGGTTACTGACTTGAGCAAGGGGTCACTGGCTCAGCTGGAGGCCCCTCGTCAAGGCACATATGAGAAAACAACCAATGATCAACTAAGGTGCCACAACTATAAGTTGATGCTTCTCATCTCTCTCCCTCCCTGTCTCTCTGTTTCTGTCTGTCACTCTCTCCCTCCCTCCTTCTCTCTCTCTCTCACTAAAAAAAAAAAAAAAAAAAAGGTAATTAAGAGAGTGTGTGTGTATATGTGTGCGTATAGCCAGATAAAAAACAATCCACATATAAGAATTTCAGTTGGTTCATATTTCTGGGTCCCATAAAGTGCCTAGTACAGTGTTTTAATATTGTAGGTTCTCAATAAATATTTTTTACATAAATACAGAAATATCTCATGAATGAAAATAGACACTATTATTGAAGTATAATTTTCCAAATGCATGAGTCACAAATCTTATACAAATAAAAAGTGAACATATGTCAAAGATTTTATTAAATGTACTAGTTAATGAGGGAGCTGAAAAGATATTAAAATTAGTTTGCATGGAATTTTGACTTCAAATGATTTTTATTCCATAGCAAACAAAATGTACTTACATTGAATCTGTCTACCACAAATCAATTTTCATCCCTAGAGTTGTAAAATAGCCTAATTGATGAAAGACAATTGCTATAGACTGAGTGCTTGTGTTCTCCCAAAATTCATATGCTGAAACCCTACCTCCTACAATGTGGTGGTATTAGGAGGTAGGGCCTTTGGATGCTATCTAGGATTAGATGAGGTCACGAGAATGCAGCCATCATGAATGGGACCAGTGACCTTATTAAGCACCATGAGCAAGTTTGCCTCCTCTCTACTCTCTGTCATGTGAGGCTACAAGGAGAAGTCAGCAGTCTACAACTCGAAGAGGTCCCCCACAAGAACTCAACCCTTCTGGTCTCCTGATCTTAGACTTCCAGCCTCTAGAAATGTGAGAAATAAATTTCTGTGCTTCATAAGCCAGCCAGTCTATGGTATTTTTGTTGTGGCAGCCTGAGCTGCTGAAGACAACAGTGAAAGGGTGCATCACTCTGCAGTGTCTGATAATCACCAGCTGGACCGCCAGGCAGTGCCCAGCACACACTGCAAGGACGCTGGGAATCTCTTCTGCTCATCTCCTAAACGTTGTCAGTTTTTCCGGACACTGCTCTGTTAGCAATCATCTGTTTTTTTTTGGTGTTTTGAAACATCCATGACCTTCTTTTCTAGTATATGTCAATGATTCAATAGTTTGAGTAATTTCTGTAACCCACTTCTGTGCAGATTGATACTATTCGTGCATTTTCTCAACAAGGTCTAATTTTGCTTTGCAAGTAAGATAACTCAAAGTTTTGGCTTACAAAAATTCTCAGTCCTTGTATAAAATGTTTTCATTGCACCAGTTGTCCCTTCCTTAAATATATTGGAAATAACATGGCAAAACCCACCAACTAAGTCATTTTGGCATTTGTTCCCTAATCACAGCAGTACGGTATTTACAGTCTGAGTGATATGTTGCTGTAGCCAGGTGTGTTGACAAAAACAAAAACAAAAACACATACTGTGGTATCAGGTTTTTCTTAAGCACCTTAGGTTAGCAACCACTCACAGTTCAAAAGATACGCTAGTAGATTTCCTGTTCTAGGCTCTTCCAAAGTGCCTGGAGACCACAGCGAAGACAATAGCCCCTTTTCACTTCCATACAGCAATCCATCTCAGTTAAATGCAGAGAAATGTATTATATAAGATAGGAAATCATCAAGGCATATATTTTGTTGTTAACAGGACGGATGAGATTAATCTCTGCAATATGGCTGAGATGAACCTCTCTAATAATTTGGGATATTTATATTTATTTGGGGAGCAAATCAATAAAAATCTGTTAAAAAATGTGTCCTGCCCTGGCCGGTTGGCTCAGCGGTAGAGCGTCGGCCTAGCGTGCGGAGGACCCGGGTTCGATTCCCGGCCAGGGCACACAGGAGAAGCGCCCATTTGCTTCTCCACCCCTCCGCCGCGCTTTCCTCTCTGTCTCTCTCTTCCCCTCCCGCAGCCAAGGCTCCATTGGAGCAAAGATGGCCCGGGCACTGGGGATGGCTCCTTGGCCTCTGCCCCACACGCTAGAGTGGCTCTGGTCGCAACATGGCGACACCCAGGATGGGCAGAGCATCGCCCCCTGGTGGGCAGAGCGTCACCCCATGGTGGGCGTGCTGGGTGGATCCCGGTCGGGCGCATGCGGGAGTCTGTCTGACTGTCTCTCCCTGTTTCCAGCTTCAGAAAAATGGAAAAAAAAAAAAATGTGTCCTGGATTTCTTCCATCTAAGTTTTCACACTGTGACCTTGAACCAACTTTACTGTCCTTAGTAAGCATGGTTTCTGTGTTCCTTAACCTCATACAATGTAGCCATAAATATTTTTACAAGTAACAGCCAGAATGGCATAACAACAGAGATAAATATCAAACTGGTAATAGTATCGATTACAAACAATCACCTACCAGGAGGTGTGGCTTCTGGTGTGTACTGCATTCTTTGTCCCTTTGTCTTGTCAACCATTTGTAGCTGAGTTATACTATATTTATAAAAGTACTATTAGCAGAGAATAATCTGGGAAAATTGCTGGGTTGTCTGTCTGCTCTGACCCTATATCCCTGCAAGTAAATCAGCTGATAATAAACTGTGTTATATTCTATACAATTGCCTGCACATTTTTTTGGTCTTAAGCTACTTTCTTATCATGGTGGACATTATACCTTTGCTCTACTGTCAGATACATATATAGTTACATATTTAATAAAAAGGTCACTAATACCTTTACTAAAAAGAGGGGACTGGATCAAAGATGGTTAAAGGGATTAGCCAAAAAACATATATATACATAACACATATATACAGACAACAGGCAATAGCCAGAGGGGAGGTGGAGGCACAGTGCACAAAGGGGAGGAGGAATAGGAGTGGAAAGAGACTTTGCATGGGGCATGGGGGCACAACGTGGTGTGTAGAAGGTGTTGTATTGAGTGGGACACTTGAAACCATGTCAATATAATAAATTAAAATAAAAAAAATGTGTGTGAAGCTGTACCGTGGAAAAACAGAGGAAGAAAACCAGACTGCATTTTGGTTGTAGCTGACAGTAAATCACCTCTAGTGTTCAATCTTAAAGCAAAAATGATGGGAAAATCAGATGAGTTTTGTTTTGGAACATGCTTAAATACTTACTACAAATACAAACAAAAATCTTTAGCTACAACATGAGGTCCACGGTTTGAATTTTCAGCTGCTTCCTGAGGGAGCAGGCACTAGAACAAGGAATAAACAAGTAACAATAAAACCCAGAAACATCACAGAAGGGCTCAGAGGTATAAGGGGAATCATATAAAAGGGTCAGAGCAGGAAGCCCTACAAGGAAGCAAAGGAGAAACAGGAACCGTGCAGAAAGCAGAAAGTATTCTGAGAGTCCCAGGACGATCACTGGCCTTTTGTATTTATTGGCTAAGCTAAAGAATAGTGGGTGAGAGTGAACAGCAAAGGAAAACTCACTTTTCTTAGATTCAAAACGGGATCTAAGTTCTCCAAGTCATCTAGAAATAAAGGCACTGACACCTGTCAGAACGTTTCATTAACAGTATTTGTGAATTTCTTGGGTGCAGTGTTACATAATACCAGAAATTGTTGAAGACTCAAGTGGTCATTTGTAAGGTTTAGGCTGCTGACCTGTGGTGGCGCAGTGGATACAGCATCAACCTGGAAATGCTGAGGTCGCTGGTTTGAAACCCTGGGCTTGCCTGGTCAAGGCACATATGGGAGTTGATGCTTCCAGCTCCTCCCCCCTTCTCTCTCTCTGTCTCTCTGACCTTACTCTCCCTCTCTGTCTCTCTCTCTCCCTCTCTCTCTCCTCTCTAAAAATAAATAAATAAAATAAAATAAATTGTAAGGTTTAGGCTGAATGCTCATTCTTTATCTCCTCTATGTTAGGGGATGGAGGTTGTAATTAAAGTACAAAGTTGAAAAAAATTAACTTTAAAGCATAAAAATAATACATATAATTGGGACTAATCTGAAAAAATCCAAGATATGTGATCTTCCTAACCAACAGTCAATCTTTAAAGTTCTATACTTCACTGATTCAGTTAGACCATCATTTTACAAACACACTATCATTGTATGTACTGCTAAGAAAAATAAAATGGCCAATTAAAATATGACACCATGTTCCTTATTACATCAACTATAAGACACACCACAGTCTCAGAGAGGTAAAAATGTAAATAAAAGCTGTGTCTTATAAGAGAAGAAACGTGGTTTTTGTTATGTCTTCCAATGGATCTGAATTATAGATTTTATTTCTCCAATCAGTAAGGTTTTTTTTTTTTTAACAAAGATTTTTATGACTGTACTGCATCTTATAAGGAAACCACCCCCATTTTTCAAAGTGTAAGCTTGACTGTGGTGCTGCTGCTGCTTGACATCTATTGCTTCTATCAGTTTTCTATGTTGGGTTCTAGAGCTTTCCCAAGAGTTCTGTGAGCTTCTTATCATCCTTTGAATAAATTCCTTGTCTGCCTAAGATTTGTATCTAAGGCCCTGGTTGGCTGCCTCAGTGGATAGAGCATCAGCCCGGTGGGCGAAAGTGCTGGGTTCAATCCCTGGTCAGGGCACACATGAGAAGCAACCATCTGCTTCTCTTCCCCTCTCTCTCCCCATTATCTCTGCCAGTGGCTCAATTTGTGTGTCCACCCCAGGTGCTGAGGATAGCTTGGTTGATTCAAGCATTGGCCCCAGATGGGGGTTGCCAGGTGGATCCTGGTCAGGGCACTATCTCCCCTACTTTAATTTTTAAAAAAAGACTTGCATCTAAGAGCCTGGACTGATACATCAGCAATTTGTTAATCAGAGATAATTGATGGAATTTAAAGCAAATAATGGTTCGATGCTTCTAAAGATGGTTATCAGTCTCTTCCACATCTCTAAATGGCCACCTCCAAAAAGATATAAATCCAGCCATGTTCAACATTAACAAAATAGCTGAACCATGCAGTACCAAAAGCACACATATACCCAGTCTTTTAGAACATCATTTATAAAGTCATAGAAGAAATCAATGACCCATTTTTCAAAGGAATTAAGTCATCAGAATATAATTTGCAAAGAGTTACCATGATCCAGTGGAGCAGCTAGAAACGAAAGCAATTCTGTAGTCATCATACCATATATAAGATACACGGTAGGACTTGATTCCAGTTAACAAATAGGGAATGCCACCTGGCCTGTGGTGGCACAGTGGATAAAGGATTGACCTGGAATGCTGAGGTCGCTCATTCAAAACCCTGAGCTTGCCTAGTCAAGGCACATATGACAGGCAATCAGTGAATAGCTGAAGCAAAACAACTATGAGTTGATGCTTCTCACTCCCCTACCTCTTCCTGTCTCTGTAAAATCAGTAAGATCTTTTTTAAAAATTAAAATAAAAGGAAATGCCAATGTCATTCTGCTTACTACTGCTAGCAAAAATTAATTAGATTTGCTGATGATTTTTTGTACTTATTTGCAAAGTTGCTCCACCCTATTTCATAATTTCAGAGCAATATCAGCATAACCTTTTTTCTTCAAAATTTTATGGGGTGTTGCAGCTTCGGTGTGTTTAGAAGCTGAATACTGTTCCCTTAAGAAATGCAGCTTACACTGGCCAGGGCACACAGAAGAAGCACCCATCTGCTTCTCCACCCCTCCTCCCTCTCCTTTCTCTCTGTCCCTCTCTTCCCCTCCCACAACCAAGGCTCCATTGGAGCAAAGTTGGCCCGGGCACTGAGGATGGCTCCATGGCCTCCGCCTCATGCGCTAAATTGGCTTTGGTTGCTGCGGAGCAACACCTCAAATGGGTTGAGCATTGCCCCCCCCAGTGGGCATGCCGGTTGGATCCCAGTTGGGCGCATGCAGGAGTCTGTCTCTCTGCCTCTCTGCTTCTCACTTCAGAATAAAAAAAAAGCAACTTACAGTGATATAAATAGTAATAACAGTAACACTTGCATGGTGCATCACTACGCCCAGGCACTTTCTAAGTAGTTTATGAATATTAACCTTAATCTTCATAATCATACGAGGAGAAAAATATAATTACCATTTATCCTCATTTTATACATGAGGACTCTAAAGCACAGATGGGTTGTTACTTGACTGATGGCATGGGCCTGTAGGTGGCAGAGCTGGGACTTTAACTCAGACAGGTTGGCTGCAGGATTCCTGTGTTTAGTTGTTATCATAACTTGCCCGGTCTTAGACATTACTTATTTGGGTTACTACCTATTTGCAGTACATAGTAGACCTGTCAGAATTTGAAATAGAAAAATGTAGGTTTCAATCCTAAATTTCCTCTGCAAACCTGGGCAGCTTACATACTGAAGCTTAGATTTTTTTCCTTATAAAATAGAAATGATAATATTTTTCCTGCCTGCCTCATTGGTTATTAAGTAGAATAAATAAAACAATATATGTGTAAAGTGTTATGTAAAGAGTTGTTACAGAGACTGAATAGGCATGTCAGTTACAATGTGGCTTCAGCTGCATGTGATGAAATGTTCCACAATGTAAATTGGGTCACAGCTAGAGGATGGTGGAGCTCTGACTGGAACCCAGGGTTATCCATATATAAAACCTGTGCTTCCAGCCTGTGCTATAACATGGGTGTCCAAGCAACCAGAAACGCTTGGCAGAGGAAGATTTCTTCTTACCCTGGCAAGCTAGGGACATTCCATCAGGCGCCTTTGAGACTCTGATGTGGAAAGCAGCTCAGACTCCCACACAAGTGGGGAATGTTTATCAGTTTGGGAACATTCTGAGGGTACTCAGGGAAGAGAAAGATAATGATTTTCTCCATTTCATATACTTACTACTTCAAGCAAGATCTCTCCATCTTTGGGCAAAAGAAAAAATTAGAAAACAATCCAACTAAAACAAAAACCATGTAAATAATAACCCCCTTTTCCCCTCTAGCAAATCCCTTGCTAAGACTTATAAATCATTGCAATATCACTAAAGTAGAAAATCTATAAATCACCCAAGAAGTATTGGCCAGGTGTCTTCTAGATGATTATTAGCCCATACATGATGCCCTTTAGCAGAGTGAAGGCTTGCAAAACTAAACTAACAGGTGATGTCTTAGAAACCATTACATGCCTGATTTTCTGTCACCAAACATATATATAATATACTTGAAGAATATAAGAACTAGACCTGGCTGTTTGACTCAGTGGTAGGGACCAGTGTGTGGATGTCCTGAGTTTGATTCCTGGTCAGGACACACAGGAGAAGTGACCATCTGCTTCTCCTTCCCTCCCCCTTCTCTCACTCTCTCTTCCCTTCCCACAGCCATGGTTCAATTGGTTCAAGCACATCAGCTTTGGGAACTGAGGCTAGCTAGGTGGAGCTTCCTCCTCAGGCGCTAAAAATAGCTTAGTTGCAAGCATGGGCCCCAGATAGGGGATGTAAAAAATAATGTAAGATCCTTACCTGACCAGGCAGTGGTGCAGTGGATAGAGCATCAGCCTAGGAAGCTGAGGACCCATGTTCAAATCCCAAGGTTACCGGCTTAAGCACGGGCTCATCCGGCTTGAGTGCGGTGTCACTGGCTTGAGTGTGGGATCATAAACAAGATCCCATGGTTGCTGGCTTGATCCCAAAGGTTGCTGGCTTGCACAAGGTATCACTGGCTCAGCTGGAGCCCCCCTGCCCCTGTCAAGGCACATATGGGAAAGCAATCAATGAACTAAGGTGCCACAACTATGAGTTGATGCTTCTTATTTCTCTCCTTTCCTGTCTGTCTGTCCCTCTCTCTGTCACTTAAAAAGAAAAAAAAAAGGTAAGATCTCCAAAATAAAGAGAAAAAAAAGAAGAAAATGAAAAAGAAAGAAAATGAAAAAAGACATTGAGAAAAACTGAAAATACAGATCTCAGTAGGGCTGGTGTGGTTGACTATATCATAATATAAGTAAAAAGTGCAAGTCATTACTAGGACATCCTTTTAACACATTAAAATCAATCTCTCTTTCACATGGAGAAAAAAATGAAAACAGTGGGTACCTAAGTCTAACACGGACCTTTTATTTTTAAAAATCACAAGTACCATGTATCTTTCCCTGGTTATGTTATACCTCTGCCATTCGTCCATTTCTTCTTTCACCTCATGAGTTGACTATGTGTGTGTGGGGGGGCAGCACTGTGGCGAGGGCTTGGGCTGTGAAGGGCATGGCACTGTGGTACCTGTCGTCTGGGCTTCCTGCAATCACTTGATGAGTAGCAATAACTATAATGAAGGAGACAGAAATTACTATCTCAGCTGAAATACAGGAAGTAGGCAGAATTTAAGGTAGGGTGAGGTAAAGTAGTAAGCCACTCTATTTGGCCATCTCTGCTCTGGCCTCAATTTTCCTGGTTCAGGGAATACTATTTCTTCTGTCAGGCGCATATGTCCCCTCTTGTTCCTTTCTACTATTTCTCTATCTTTTTGTCTCCTGTAGCAAAGAAAAAAGCAAGTCAATATTGGGTTGACTAGAGTAAGGAGACAGAGGAAACCATTCTGGCACCTTGCCATGCGAGGTCTCCTTTTCTTAAGGCATGAGGGAAAGGAAGGGTTGGCTTCTGTTAAAGTGAGGCTTTGGTTGTAGAGTCATGTGTGAGCTGTAAGGGACCAGAATGGGCTTATGTAAGGCTGGTGGCCGTGGCCATGCAGGTTCACACTGAATTCGGGCAGATGGTAAAGAAACTGTGAAGCCAGAAAATGGTGGGCCGTTCCATTTATTAGAGTCTCGCAATGGTAGATGAACAAGCAGGCAGGGAAAACTGCTTCCCTCTCTCAGGGCTACCAGCAAACAGGAGGAAGGGTGGAAAACCCCTTCTCCAGCAAACAATACCAAAAAGTGGCCCTCCCAATGGTGGGCAGGCAATCCACAATCTACAATCGGCCTTCCTGAGGGCAAGCACCTGCAGCCTTACATAGACTATGCACACATGGTGCTGCCCTATGCTTATGCACCAATCAGGCAAAGTGCAATAGAGCAAGCCTAACACACCTATTTGCCCAACAGCTAACTTGTCATTTAATAGCTGGGGACCTTGAGGCTTAATGACTTATTTAAGGCCACACAACCAATTAGTGGTATCAGTGGGACCAGAATTCAGACTTAACTTCCACGAAGGTTAGAAGGGATCAGTAGAACACTTCTAATGCCCTTTTTTTTTCTGGGTGGGGTGAGGGAGCCAGAAATGGAAACTACACAATTACCTTCAGCAGCCTCTTCAACCTTATGTTCTTAACAATGAGGCAGTCTTTAATTTTAGACCTCCAAAGGAAAAAAACCATTGATTAAATTCATCATCCCATAGTCTACTGTTCCTTAAGGAAAACCACACTATGTCTATCACAACAAGGGCCTATTTTCATAAGTTTTAACATTTTTGTTCCTCTTCCCATAAACAGACCCATTTCTGTACATCCTTTTGAAAATCTGGTGATTCGGTCTGAACCTAGAAGAGCTTTAAAGATTGGTCTGGTGAAGTAAAATGAGGTCCCTGTACTCTGCGATTTAATGCCTCCTACTTTGACATTTTGTTTTTAAATTTTAAAAAATTGGAGGAGAAAACAAGATGGCAATGGAGTAGGCAGACATACCAACTTCCACCTCCCAGAACCAAAGTGGATTACAAACTAATTTTAAGAAGCATCATCTGGAAAAACCAACTTTGGACTAAACCAAGAGGGCTCTTCAACCAAGGAACACTGAAGAAGCCACACCGAGACTGGTAGGAAAAGCGGAAATGTGGAGAGGGCTGCCCAGCTCCGCAGAGCAAACGGCAGCCGGGAGAGACTTGCGTGGCAGAAAGTGAGTTTAGCAGAGAGAGGCGGGTCCTGAGTCCCAGGAACAAAGCCCCAAACTGCAGCCCCAGAGCCTAGAAGAGGCGTATAGACAGTATTTAGCTGGAAACAAGACAGGATACTGTTTGTGAGAAAGAGACTGATTTCTCAGACCCAGGATTCTTCTTAAAGGGACCACGCAGAAAACCTCTCTCACAACCACTCACCTGGGGCTCTGGGGGACGGGGAGAGAGGAGAGTACCAGAGTAGCAGGAAGAGAGTGTAATCTAGGAGACACAGGGAGAAACATTTTGAGAGACAGCCACCCTAACCTCTGGGACAAGTCACTCCCCAAATCTGAAGTGAATATTTCCCCTGGAAACAGCAATACCAGCAAAGGGAAGCAGGACATCAGCCAAACAAGCTCTCCCGTGGCACTCAGAGCAGAGTCGCTTAGAAGGAAGGAGCTTTCAGGACTACAGTAGTGAGTTTTAGGGTCTGAGCTGCAGCACCTGCACCCACATGGCTGAGGGCTTGCCTGAGGGCAGGCAGCGGTGGGACACGGAAACTGGCTGGCCACAACTGAGGCCCAGGTTTAAGCTCAGTCTTGCCTGACTAGGGAGGAGGGGACATGCAAAAGTGGTCAGGCCCAGCTGCGGGCTGCCTGCAATCCAACCTGCAGGGGAAGGGCAGGAGCCCCGGAAGAAGTGGAAACCAGCCCTTGAGCAAGGGCACAGGAGCACAGCCTTGTCCCACCCGTAGAACATAGGCTTGTGGCCTGACTTGGAAGCTGGCTCCTCCCATGGGGGTGGAGCCAAAAGCCCAGAACAGGCAGAGTCCCGCTACTGAGCATAAGCACGCAGTCCCATCGGGTTTGTGGAGCCAAGGCTTGCAGCCATCCCATGAGCAGGCTCCTCTTGCAGGGGCAGGGCGAAATCCCGGAATCAGGTGGAGACCCACAGCTGAGCAAAGGTGCTCACCCCTGCCCTCAGGGCTGAGCATAACCCCACCCGCGGGAGCAGGGCTAAGGCCAAGGCCACCGAGGCTTGTACACCTGAGCTCATAATGACAGCCATTCCATGAAGGAGGCAGTAACCAGAGCAACATCCCCAGTGGGCAGGCACTGGAAACGCCCATACCAAATGCCCTAGGCAGCAACAGCAGAGCGGGTGGCGGGCCTCCAGACAGACCACACCTAGGGAACACAGAGGTCACACCCAGTGGACTCCAGTGGACAAAACTTTCTTTTACACAGACAAAATGAGAAGGCAAAGAAATGCAACACAAATGAATCAAGAGAAATTTCCAGAAAAGGACCTGAATGAGTCAGATATAACCAAATTACCAGCTGCAGAGTCTAAAATAATGATTGTTAGGATGGTCAAAGATCTTAGAACAACAATAGATGGTCATTACGAATACTTAAATAAAGAGATAGCAAAAATTAAAAAAGGACATTCAAATAATAAAAAAGAATCAGTCAGAAATGACAAATACAATATCAGAAATGAAGAACACAATGGAAGGAATTAAAAGCAGGATGGATGAAGCTGAGAATCAGATCAGCGAGTTAGAGGACAAGATAAATGAAGGCACAGAAGCAGAGCAGAAAAAAGAAAAGAGACTCAAAAAGTCTGAGGAAACTCTGAGAGAGCTCTGTGACAACATGAAGAGATATAACATCCACATCATAGGGGTTCCTGAAGAAGAAGAGAAAGAACAAGGGATAGAGACTTTGTTTAAACATATCATAGCTGAAAACTTCCCTCAATTAAGGCAGGAAAACATCTCACAAGTTCAAGAAGCACAGAGAACTCCATTCAAGAGAAACCCAGAGAAATCTACACCAAGACACATCATAATTAAAATACCAAAGCTAAGTGATAAAGAGAAAATATTAAGAGCTGCTAGAAAAAAAAGACTGTCACCTACAAAGGAGCCCCCATAAGGATGACTTCCAACTTCTCAACAGAAACATTTGAGGCCAGAAAGGAATGGCAAGAAATATTCAAAATAATGCAGAACAAGAGCCTACAACCAAAACTACTTTATCCAGCAAGGCTATCGTTTAAAATTGAAGGAGAAATAAAAAGCTTTCCAGACAAAAAAAAAACTCAAGGAATTCACTACAACCAAACCAAGGCTGCAAGAAATGCTAAGGGACCTGTTGTAAACAGATCAAAGCAGAAAAAGAATATAGCAAAAGAAGAATACAGTTTTAAAGAATAAAATGGCAATAAACAACTACATATCAATAATAACCTTAAATGTAAATGGATTAAATGATCCGATCAAAAGACATAGGGTAGCTACGTGGATAAGAAAACAGGATCCATACATATACTGTCTACAACAGACACACCTTAAAACAAAAGATGCACATAGACTGAAGATAAAAGGATGGAAACAAATATTTCACGCAAATGGAAATGAAAAAAAAGCTGGGGTAGCAATACTTATATCAGACAAAATGGACTTTAAAACAAAGAATATAGTAAGAGATAAATAAGGCCACTACATAATGATAAAGGGAGCAATCCAACAGGAAAATATAACTGTTATAAATATCTACGCACCTAATATAGAAACACCTAAATATTATATATAAAGTAGACTTTGATGGATTTAAAGGGCGAGATCAACAGCAGTACTATAATAGTAGGGAATTTCAATACCCCACTAACATCACTAGATAGATCCTCAAGAAAGACAATTAACAAAGAAACAGCAGACTTAAAGGATATACTAGATCAACTCGATTTAATAGATATCTTCAGAATTTTTCACCCTAAAGCAGCAGAATATACATTCTTTTCAAGTGCTCATGGTACCTTCTCTAGGATAGACCACATGTTAGGGCACAAAAGCATTCTCAACAAATTTAAGAAGATTGAAATCATATCGAGCACTTTTTCTGATCATAATGGCATGAAACTAGAAATTAACCACAACAGAAAAACTGAAAAATACTCAAACACTTGGAAACTAAATAGCATGTTATTAAATAACAAATAGGTTAACAATGAGATCAAAGAAGAAATTAAAAAATTCCTAGAAGCAAACGATAACGAGTATACATCAACTCAAAATTTATGGGACATAGAAAAAGCGGTCCTGAGAGGGAAGTTCATAGCATTACAGGCATACCACAAGAAGCTAGAAAAAGCTCAAATAAACAACTTGACCCTGCATCTAAAAAAACTAGAAAAAGAACAGCAAGTAAAGCCCAGAGGAAGTAGAAGGAAGGAAATAATAAAGATCAGAGCAGAAATAAATGACATAGAGGCTAAAGAAACAATACAGAGGATCAATGAAACCAGGAGCTGGTTCTTTGAAAAGGTAAACAAGATTGATGAACCTTTAACAAGACTCACCAAGAAAAAAAGAGAGAGGACTCAAATAAATAAAATTAGAAATGAGAGTGGAGAAATAACAACTGACACAACAGAAATACAAAATATTGTAAGAAAATACTATGAAGAACTGTACGCCAAAAAACTAGACAACCTAGATGAAATGGAAAAATTCCTTGAAACATATAGTCTTCCAAAAATTAATCTGGAAGAATTAGAAAACCTAAACAGACCAATTACAACAAATGAGATTGAAACAGTTATCAAAAAACTCCCAAAAAAGAAACGTCCTGGGCCTGATGGCTTCACAAGTGAATTCTACCAAATATTCAAAGAAGAACTAACTCCTATCCTTCTCACGCTGTTTCAAAAAATTCAAAAGGAAGGAAGACTTTCAAGCTCCTTTTATGAGGCAAGTATAATTCTAATTTTTTTTTTTTGTATTTTTCTGAAGCTAGAAACAGGGAGAGACAGTCAGACAGACTCCCGCATGCGCCTGACCGGGATCCACCTGGCATGCCCACCAGGGGGCGATGCTCTGCCCCTCCGGGGCATCGCTCTGCCACGACCAGAGCCACTTTAGCACCTGAGGCAGAGGCCAAGGAGCCATCCCCAGTGCCCGGGCCATCTTTGCTCCAATGGAGCCTCGGCTGCGGGAGGGGAAGAGAGAGACAGAGAGGAAGGAAAGGAGGAGGGGTGGAGAAGCAGATGGGCGCTTCTCCTGTGTGCCCTGGCCGGGAATCTAACCTGGGATTTCTGCATGCTAGGCCAACGCTCTACCACTGAGCCAACCGGCCAGGGCAAGTATAGTTCTGATTCCAAAACCAGGCAAAAACAACACAAAGAAAGAAAATTATAGGCCAATATCTCTGATGAATTTAGATGCTAAAATCCTCAACAAAATATTAGCAAACCAGATCCAGCAATAGATGAAAAAAAATTATACACCATGATCAAGTAGGATTTATTCTTGGGAGGCAAGGCTGGTACAATATTTGCAAATCAATCAATGTGATTCATCACATAAACAAAGGGAAGGAGAAAAACCACATGATAATTTCAATAGATGCATAAAGAGCATTTGATAAAATCCAGCACCCATTCATGATCAAAACTTTCAGCAAAGTTAGAATACAGGGAACATACCTCAACATGATAAAGGTCATCTATGAGAAACCCACAGCTAACATCATACTCAATGGATAATAATTAAAAGCAATCCCCTTAAGATCAGGAACAAGGCAGGGGTGCCCCCTTTCACCACTCTTATTCAACATAGTTCTGGAGGTCCTAGCCACAGCAATCAGACAAGAAAAAGAAAAAAAAGGCAACCAAATTGGAAAAAAAGAAGTAAAACTATCATTATTTGCAGATGATATGTCATTGTATATAGGAAACCCTAAAGTCTCAGTCAAAAAACTACTGGACGTGTAAATGAATTCAGCAAGGTGGCAGGATATAAAATTAATACTCAGAAATCAGAGGCATTTTTATACACTAACAATGAACTATCAGAAAGAAAAATTAAGGAAGCAATCCCCTTTACCATTGCAACCAAAAATATAAAGTCCCTAGGAATAAATTTAATCAGGGAGATTAAAGACTTGTACTTAGAAAATTATAAAACATTGATAAAAGAAATCAGGGAAGATACAAACAAGCGGAAGCATATACCGTACTCATGGTTAGGAAGAATAAACATCATTAAAATGTCTATATTACCCAAAGCAATTATAAATTCAATGCAATACCAATTAAAATACCAATGACTTACTTCAAAGATATAGAACACATATTCCAAAATTTTATATGGAACCAAAAGAGAACATGAATAGCCTCAGCAATCTTGCAAAGGAAGAACAAAGTGGGAGGTATCACACTTCCAGCTATCAAGTTATACTACAAGGCCATTGTACTCAAAACAGCCTGGTACTGGCATAAGAACAGGCATATAGATCAATGGAATGGAACTGAGAACCCAGAAATAAACCCACACTTTTATGGACAACTGATATTTGACGAAGGAGGTAAGAGCATACATTGGGGTAAAGACAGCCTCTTCAACAAATGGTGTTGTGAAAATTGGAAAGCTACCTGCAAAAAAATGAAACTAGACTACCAACTTACACCATTCACAAAAAGAAACTCAAAATGGATAAAAGACTTAAATGTAAGCTGTAAAACCATAAGCATCTTAGAAGAAAACATAGGCAGTAAGCTCTCTGACATCTCTCGCAGTAATATATTTGCCGATTTATCTCCATGGGCAAGTGAAATAAAAGACAGGATAAACAAATGGGACTATATCAAACTAAAAGCTTCTGCACAGCTAAAGACAATAAGAACAGAATAAAAAGACAAACTACACAATGAGAGAATATATTTGACAATGCATCTGATAAGGAATTAATAACCAAAATTTATAAAGAACTTGTAAAACTTAATACCAGGAAGACAAACAATCCAAACCAAAAATGGGCAAAAGAAATGAATAGACACTTCTCCAAAGAGGACATACAGATGGCCAATAGGCATATGAAAAAATGCTCAACATCACTAATCATTAGAGAAATGCAAATTAAAACCGCAATGAAGTATCACCTCACACAAGTGAGAATTGCGCTCACCAACAAAACAACACAGAATAAGTGCTGGCAAGGATGTGAAGAAAAGGGAACCCTCCTGCACTGCTGGTGGGAATGCAGACTGGTGCAGCCACTGTGGAAAACAGTATGGAGATTCCTCAAGAAATTAAAAATCGGCCCTGGCCGGTTTGCTCAGTGGTAGAGCATCAGTCTGGCGTGCAGGAATCCCAGGTTCGATTCCCAGCCAGGGCAAACAGGAGAAGCACCCATCTGCTTCTCCAGCCCTCTCCCTCTCCTTCCTCTCTGTCTCTCTCTTCCCCTCATGCAGCCAAGGCTCCATTGGAGCAAAGTTGACCCAGGTGCTGAGGATGGCTCTGTGGCCTCTGCCTCAGGTACTAGAATGGCTCTGGTTGCAACAGAGCAACGCCCCAGATGGGCAGAGTATCAGCCCCTGGTGGACGTGTTGGGTGGATCCCAGTCGGGCACATGTGGGAGTCTGTCTGACTGCCTTCTTGTTTTGAACGTCAGAAAAATACAAATAATAATAATAATAAATTAGAAAAAAAAAAGAAATTAAAAGTCGAACAGCCTTTTGACCCAGCTATGCCACTTTTAGGAATATACCCCAAGAATACCATAGCACTGTTTGAAAAGAAGAAATGCATTCCCATGTTTATGACAGCATTGTTCACAATAGTGAAGATCTGGAAACAGCCCAAGTGTCCATCAGAGGACGAGTGGATTAAAAAGCTTTGGTAAATATATACTATGGAATACTACTCAGCCATAAGAAATGATGACATCGGATCATTTACTGTAACATGGATGGACCTTGGTAACATTATACTGAGCGAAATTAAGTAAATCAGAAAAAAACTAAGAACTATATGATTCCATACATAGATGGGACATAAAAATGAGACTTAGAGACATGGACAAGAGTATGGGGGTTACAGGGTGGGGGGAGGAGAGGGAGAGGGTTAGGGGAGGGGAGGGGCACAAAGAAATCCAGTTAGAATGTGATGGAAGACAATTGGACTTTATGTGATGGGAATGCAGCATAATCAAATGTCAAAATAATCTAGAGATGTTTTCGCTGAATAAATATACCCTGATTTATCAATGTCACCCTATTAAAATTAATTTAAAAAATTAAAAAATTTTTAATTACTTATTTCCTATGTGTCAGTAATGACTTGGATACATTTATATTATTGATTTAGTTCCGTAAGGGTGAGTTCCTGAATATTGCCGTGTTTGTGTGATGGCCTGTCTCCTTTCATTTATTTTTAACCATTTGTCAGCTTCTCACTAATGACCAGGTGTCAGATACATCTCAAGAAAACTAATCACCTTCTAACAGTATTTGGAATGGAATTAATGCGGTTCTTGGGCCCTTACTGTTCCAGCTTTAGCAGCCCAAGGTCCATGACTGTTCAGAGATTAGCTGGTTGGCAACTGCACCCCACGGTATCTCATGGGACACGTAGTGAATTTTGTGATTTTAGTACTCGAGTTTATCAGAAACAGAGCTTGGGTTTGTGATTGAAACTGGCCAAGCCATGCTGGGACGCCCAGTGAGGCAAACACATCTCTTATTTTCCAGGTGATGACACTAGTCTAGAATGCCTCGAAGTCGAGTTCATCCTGCCAGACAAGTTCCTGCTTCTGGACGCCTCTGAATCTCTGACACACCGGAGCATGTCAAGCTAATGCTGCGGTGAAATCATTCGAAGGGACAGTGCTGGGTTCTGTAAATATACCAGGTATCTTCCAGTCTTACCAGTTGTTCAGTGATAAGTCTACAAGTTCTCACCCCTCACTTCCAAGCACTGTGTTCATCCCTCCTCTACCTCCCTCCTCCTTTTCTCTAGCCTGTCCGGCTCACACCTTTTCTCAACGCCCTTACCTGTGCGCCCGCAGGGACGGGGCGGAGCCGTGGGAGGCTCATGACGTCACTGCTCGGCCGGGGAGGCGGGGCTGTGGGGACCGCAGTGCAGCGCAGGGGGGCGGGGCGGGGCGGGGCCTGTGGCGCGTGACCTGGCTGCGGGAGGCAGGAACCCGGAGAAAGGTGTAGGGGGGCCGGGACCGCCGAGCCCGGAGGCGGGGCGGGGAGTGGCCTGCATGTGGCTGGCGCCGGGCGAAGCTCGAAATCGGGTCACCCTTCCTTCTTCCCTCCCCGCCCCTTCTTCTCGTCCCACCTGGGCCTCGGCTTGGAGACGCGCACCTGGCCACCCGTGGCCGCGCTCCGCCGCGTCTCCGCCTCCTCGGCTCGGGCCGGGCGCCCCGAGCCTGCTCCCCACGCAGCGGAGCCAGTCCCGGCTCCTGGCGCCCGCCCCGCTCCCCTCCGCCGGCGCCGCGCTCGCTGGAGGCGGCCTCGAGCGCCCTTACGTTGATGCCGTTTTGGGGGTGACCCTGCGCGGCGGCCGCGCCTTCGTGGTGGGGCGTGTTAGCGACGGCGGATCTGCTGGACCTTGAGTGAGCTGCTGCGGGGCAAAGGGAGGCCAGCCAGCGAAACCCCGTGTGGCGTTCGGGTTTCGGGGCTCTGGAGGCCTCCGCGGCTGTGCGGGCGCGGGAGATGGAGCTGAGGCACCGGGGAGGCTGCCCCGGCCCCGGGGGAGCAGTGGCGCCGCCACCCCGCGAGGGCGAGGCGGCTGGCGGCGACCACGAAACCGAGAGCACGAGTGACAAAGTAAGTAGAGCCCTGAGAGGCGCACACCCACGCCGCGCCCGGGTCCTGGCTCGGGCGGGACACCCGGGAGCAGGGGTGGGACCCGCGGAATGCAGGTGACGCTGTGGGCTGCCCGCTGCGCCCTCCTCCTGGCCTGGAGGAGTCTTTGCTTCGTGGGGTCGAGAGCCCGGACCCCAGTGAGAACACGTTTCGCAGGGTGACCGCGGCCGCTGCCCAGGATAGCTGCGGGATTCAACTTGACTACAACTTAGTTTCTGCCCATTCCAGCCCCTCGCCCTCCTCGGGGTCTGGGGTCGATGGAGGGCGAGGGGCTGGAATGGGCAGAAACTAAATTGTAGTCAAGTTGAATCCGGATGGAACCCAAAGGCACCCTAGGAACTGCAGTTTTCTAGAAGCTGCCACCTTACACCTCTTCTCGGTGGAGGAACAAGTTAATAAGGACTAAACTTGAAGACGAACGCCTTCGATTCTAACATGTCATTGGATCCTGACTCTGGAGACTCGACCTCTCGCGCTCATCAGCACTTTCGTTATCCCTGTTCTTCTTCAGTGTAGTAGATTTTGGAGGTTTTAAGACTGTCCTACACAGGGCACAGTTGAACCGTGCTTCTCTTGGGTCCGCCGCAGACAGTGCATTTCTTCTGTCTGCAGTAAATTTCACTTGACCTGAGGACTTTTAACTCCCATTTTTATGAATTGTTTTTGCTTCTCATTTAAGAAGTAGATGTAACAACACTATTCTATTAAACGGTAGAAAAAGAATCAAAGTTTAGCTTATTCGTTAATACAGTGGTGCAGGTATGAATTTTGGGGGGAGAAAAAACGCAGTGTTATGACCTTTTAGACTGGATGGTTTAGGTAATTGGGCCAGAGAATAGATTGTTTTATAAAATCTTCTGTTAATATAATATTTTATTTCAGAAGCTCAAAACACTTAAACTATTCCTGGAAGCATTCATTTTTGGAAGCAGGTATAGCAGTTTGAATTACAGAAGTGAAGTGTACGCCCCAAGGTCAAGTCAGTGGCCTTTTGGAACTAGAACCTGTTTCCGGATTCCCTTTCTCCTGCTTTCTTCTGTTGCTGAGACTCACTGGCAGTTCTGATTTGGGAAGGGTTCCACCTGGAACTTGATGTTGATGAACTTGATGTAACCCAAGTTACAAAGCCCTGGTGAGAACATATCACAGGATATCATGAAATAATTTCACAGGGATTTCAGGAACAAAACTTCAAAATCAATGAGATGACATCTCCTTTATTATTTTTTTTCCCCTACCTTTGATAGCTGGTGGAATAAATGGGATTCTGTGACAGAACATATGTGTCAAAGAATTACAAAAAATATAACAGTTTCCAGCTTCTGAAGGTTGATGTTACAAAGCTATATAGAAACAGTGGGCTGAGAATAGTGTTTGTGAAAACTGCCTTGGAAACTAGACCAAAAATAGAATTAATTAGGTTGGGATTTGTTTTGACACTGGTGTAATTTAGAATCAAGGAAATACCAGCTCCTTCTGTGTGGACTTCCTTAACTAGAAGAAGCTAACAAGCTTTTAATAAGAGAACACATGTTCAGGAAGCCATGCATAAAATAACTTTTCAATCAGTTTAATTTCTTAACATCCTAATATATTTAAAATAGAAACTATTTCTATGGTTTGATTTGACTCATTAGAACTGTTGTCTCTGACTAGGTTACCTCACTGTTTGTTATTTATTTATTTATTTATAAACACTGCACTGTTGGTTTTCATTAACACATACCAGCTGTGTTTTGTTTTCTGGAAGTAGACGCTGCCATATGTAACCTCTTAAGATTTCTTAGACAAGGATGAGCATTTGCAAATTGTGTCTAAAACATTGCTGTTCTTTCAGAGTTTATCACAAGGAACCCGTGTCTTGGCTGGCTTTGCAACATTGAACTCTCTCCTCTGTCTCCTTTCTTATCAGGGTGTATATTTGAATGCACCTGTACTTCCAGGTCAAGGGCTATTTTAAAATCAGTTTGATCTTTTAAAAATCGGAGGCTGGTTAATATTTGGTCCATTTAAGCTCTTTAAGTGCTTTCTATGTTCAAGTTGCGGTGAAGGCAAAACACTTGGTGAACTAATGAAAGAAGTGAAAGGGGTGCCTTATATTCTGCTACTAGAGTGCAGTCCCATGCCTTCTGTAGTCTGTTTTTAATGGTGATATTAAAATGACATTCACATTGTTCAGGACCTGGAGACTTCTGCTGAGAGAAGGCTCTGTGCTGGGGAAAATCAGCAAGTGAAAAGGGCTTCTTACCTGCAAGGATGTGTTCCCTATGTTAAATGCTGGAGTAATACTTGAGAGATGACAAGACCGCCCCTTCAAGGAGCTACCCCATCCAGGAGCCATAATATGAATTAGATTTATTAGAAGTCTGAACAAGGTTCATTGTTCACATTGAGGGCGTAGTTGAACTCCATGGAGACAGCAGGAAAGCTTTAAAGAGGAAGTGAGGGTTGAGCTTGGAATTGAAAGATGCCTGGGTGCTCACCAGGTGGACAAGTTTGGGGGAAGGCCATACTAGCAAAGGGCACGTGGAGCTGTTTCTTGAGTCAGCAGTCTAGGCCCACAGTCCTGAAATTAGTTTGGTAATTCTGGAACATATGCTGTTCATTCTTGGGAGTTGGGGTTGGGAGTTTGAGAGTCTTGGGAAGGAGGTTTGGCTTTATTCCATGGGTTTTGGGAAGCCTCTGAAAAGTGTTTGCACAGGCATTACCTTATCACTCAGCAGCAGTCTGGAGAAAGTGTAGGAAGGGGAAAAGACCTGCCACAAAGAAACCAGATAGTGGAGTATTGCAAGTTTTATAGATAAGAAATGATGAGGGCTTGGAGTGAGGCTAGTAGGGGTGGGTGAATAAGGGTTGGGAGGGAGGAGGTATATTTTAGATCTTGCTGATAGGACCTAGACAAGGGTGATCAAAGTAAGACTAATAAAAGAAGAGCCTGACAGGGGACACGTTTTAATCCACAAGTGAAGAAGCAAACATTGGGCAGTTTTGCAGGTTAGAAGTGAGCATGACTGAGTTGGGTTGAACAGAGTGTGTCATTCTCTAAAACAGAGAGGTAGTTGAAGGTGGTGGTGGACACTGAAATGAAAGGTCAGATATGGATAGTTAAGTTTTGAGTAGGATAGAGAGGGGAGAGAACTGAAAACAGAGCCTTGGGAGGTGCCCGTGTTAAGAGCAGGGTTGAAGATACAGGGAAGGGACCCAGATTTTGAGGTCCTGGGAGCTAGGGGAGGAAGGGTTGCTCAGAGATGTCATCAATAGTAGTTAGGAATGAGGGTGAGGCATAGAACACTGAGTTTAGCAAACATCTTAGTAGAAAACTGAGGAGTGTGAGAGGTGAAAGAGATAGGTTTTGTCAGGAAGTTCCAGCAAAGGGGAATGCAGGATAGCTGCTGGAGAGGACTGGAGGGGCAACTGAAAGTTTCCTGTTCGTGGGAGGGAAGATAGGCATTTGTGTGAAAGATGTTGAGAGGGAGTGAAGATGCTGAGAAAGATGGGTAGGTCCTAGAAAAAATAGCAGCCATGGTGCGGAGAATATAAATGATTGGGGTGTCCAAGAAAATGGATGAAGGAATGAAGGGTGGGCGCAGAAACATTTTGAAAATCAGAAGAGGGACGTTCAGAGTGTTTTTCAGTGAAGTAAGGGCTCAGAACCACAGAGCTGCAAGGGATCTTAGAAGCAGTGCAGTTCAACCGCACGTGTATTTAACAATAATAAACTTGCTATGGAGTGTGGCTATTCTTGCCCAAGATGACCTAGGTCCTAGAGCAAGTGGCAGAACTGGAACTAGAACGCATCTCTGATGGGACACATTTGGAGTGTTATTGTAGGGGATGTGATATGAAATGACCAAGAGACAACAAGCCGTTAACTGAGTGTAAAGCCAGCAGCCAAGGCCAGGGCAACCATCACAGCCGCCCGGCTCTTGCAGGTTCGCATTGGATTCGGACAGTCGGCAAAGAAACAACGGAGCCACAAACTGGTGGGCCATTTTCTTTAATTCTAGCTTGCACCCGGCGGGCAAGTAAAAACACACACTGGGCTCCAAAACCCACTCACATTCAGTGCTCACAAAGCCACTGACTTATCCGAGTTTCCTAGAATCAAAGGTTTCTAGCTCACCAGCCTTATTCTCCTCAGTTCCCCATCTCCTGCCTTATCCCAGATACAAACTCTACACAAACTGGCATCTCACTCAGCACTCCGCCATCTTGGCTGCTTCTTCTGGCCACATGGCCTCTTTCTGCTCTCTGCTCTGTCATGCTAACCTCAGGAACCAAGGAGCAAACTCTCGTTCCGTCCCCATTTTATAGTGTAGAAATCCAAACCCTTAATCCAATATACAAAACAGGGAAGTCTCTAATACAAAGTCACTTCTCCGAGGCATGATTGGATTGTACCACCCCACATCAAAAACGGGTGGGAAAGGCTTAATCCCAAAACCAAGCCCCAGGCTACAGGGATTCGGCCTGCCCACAGAGACACACATTAATATCACCTGGGCAATGGCCTCCACGTGGGCAGTGCCACTTTAACAAAGTGAGCATAATACATTTTATCTGCCCAACACTGAGTACCAGTAATAGTCATAACAGTCGATGCTGGCAGTGATTTAGAGCTCCCAGAGTACTTGTTTAAAATCTGACTTTATTTGCTCCTCATCACAACCTTATGCGTTAGGAATATTCCCTATTTAATAGCTGAACCTTAGAAAGGTGTGGGAGTGAATTTGGCCTGGGATTTCCACGTCAAGGATGCTAAAAGAATGAGGGAATCAGTGAGGCCAGGATTGAAGTAACTGACAATGACTTAGGGTGGGCAGGTGTTGGGCAAATGAGCTTGTAAAATTTGTATTTTTTGAGTTTGCTCACTTTTATTGTTAAAAAGATGCACTGGGCAGCCACGTGTGTGCATGCCCTCAGAGCGGGGCAGTTGATTGCAAATTGTGGAGTGCATTCCTGCTTGGAAGGGGCCATTGTTTTGCTAATGTTTGCTGGAGGAGGGGTCTCTGTGGGCTCAGGCAGTTTGTGTAGAGAGAAAGGAGGAGGAGAAGAGGCAGGAAGAAGCCATGTTGGCAGAGAGAGAGAAGGTAGGCAGATGGGGAACCAGAGATGAGCGGCTTTGGGAGCCCTACTGAGGCTTGTAGGGCCTTTGATTCTAGTAGGAACCAGAGAAGATTCTCCTGGTTGTGGAACCAGATAATGCATCAGGGCTTTGGGAGCCTGAATGAAAGGAAATCGGTTTTTCCTGCCTGTTTGCTCATGGGCCAGTGCAAGACCTTAATAAAGGAATGGGCCACCATTTTTTGGCTCCACTGTTTCTTTACCATCTGCCCGAATCCAATGTGAACCTGCATGGCCACGACAGTGGTAGCTACTGGCCATACAACAAGGAAGTTTTAGTACTAAAACTCAGAGTGGGTTGTTGAAGTTCTCAGTGGATGGAGGGGGCCTGAGCAATCGCAGGTGAAGCTAAAACCTGATTTAGCAGAGCAGAGTGGGAGGAATGGAGGCTGTAAAGCCAGTGGCCAGGGCCACCATCATAGCAGCCACCTGGCCTATGCAGGTTCACATTGGATTCGGACAGTCGGTAAAAAAACAACGGAGCCAAAAACTGGTGGGCTATCATCTTTAATCCTAGCTTGCACCCGGCGGGCAAGTAAAAACACACACTGGGCTCCAAAACCCACTCACATTCAGTGCTCACAAAGCTACTGACTTATCTGAGTTTCCTAGGATCAAAGGTTTCTAGCTCACCAGACTTATTCACCTCTGTTCCCCATCTCCTTCCTTCTCCCTGCACAAACTGCACAAACTGGCCTCTCACTCAACACTCCGCCATCTTGGCTGCTTCTCCTGGCCTCCTCCACGTGGCCTTTCTCTGGTCTCTGCTCTCTGCTCTCTAATGCTAATCTCAGGAACTAAGAGCGCAAGCTCCTGTTCTGCCCCCCTTTTATAGTGTAGATTCATAACCTTTAATCCAATATACAAAATAGGGAACTCTCTAATACAAAGTCACTTATCTGAGACATGATGGGATTGCACCACCCCACATCAAAAAGGGTGAGAAAGGCTTAGTCCTAAAACCAAGCCCCAGGCTACAAGGATCCTGCCTGCCCACAGCCTGCCCCCAACACACATTAATATCACCTGGGCGACGGCTTCTGTGTGGGCAGTGCCATCTTTAACAAAGTGAGCATAATATATTTTATCTGCCCAACAGAGATGCACGTGGAAGTTGTGGTCGATAAAGGGAAGCACACATTGCAGTGGTGTCCCTGCTGTGCTTGTTTGTGGGGTGGCTGCTTTGATACAGATTTTGAATTGTGAAGTTGAGGGTGAAAGAATCCAGAAGTCAGTTAATTTCTGTTCTTCCCCATTTGAGATGTACATAATTTCTTTCATAAATACTCTAATATTGTTAAAATAAACTTTTTAATTTTTGAACTTGTGTTTTTATAAAGTCTTCACATTTTGGAACACTTCACTATGGGTTGTCTTGGAGTCAGCTGTAGGTGTAGTAACACTTTCTATAGTTTTTACATACACCTAGGCCATTCATAAAATACTATTATTTAGATCTAGACTTCTGTAATATAATTTTATATTATATTACAGAATATAATATGTTCTGATACTCCTGAATTATTGATTAATTGTTAGCCAGTATTACCACCTAAATAATTTTCCATGATTTTTTCATCATTTGCAACTGTTGGGCAGATAAAATATATTATGCTCACTTTGTTAAAGATGACGCTGCCCACGTGGAAGCCCGTCGCCCAGGTGATAATATTAGTTGCCCTTCTTGCTTGGGATGGGTGTGATTATGTTAATATGTGTTAGGGGAGGGCTTTTGTGCCAAAAGGTTTTAAAAGAGATCATGTTGTTCCGGGGAAGAGTGATTACGTTCTAGGAGGAGCCCATGCTAGAGAAGAGAAGAGCAGAGAAAGGCCACATGGAGGAGAAGAGAAGCAGCCAAGATGGTGGAGCGCTGAAGGAGAAGGGAGTTTGTGCAGAGAGAAGGAGATGGGGAACAGAGGTGAATAAGGCTGGTGAGGTAGAAACTTTGGATCCTAGGAAACTCAGATAAGTCAGTGGCTTTGGGAGCCCTGAATGGAAAGGGAAGTGTTTTCCCACTGTGTGTATTTCTTGCCCGCTGGCTGCAAGCTAGGATTAAAGCTAATTGCCCACCAGTTCTTGGTTCTGTTGTTTCACTACCGCAGGGGTAGTCAACCTTTTTATACCTACCGCCCACTTTTGTATCTCTGTTAGTAGTAAAATTTTCTAACCGCCCACCGGTTCCACAGTAATGGTGATTTATAAAGCAGGGAAATAATTTTATTTTATAAAATTTATAAAGCAGAGTTATAGCAAGTTAAAGCATATAATAATAATAATTACTTACCAAGTACTTTATGTTGAATTTTCACTGTTTGGCAGAATAAATCTTTATAAAACAAGTTACTATAGTTAAATTGTTTTATTTATACTTTGGTTGCTCCGCTACCACCCATCATGAAAGCTGGAATGCCCACTAGTGGGCGGTAGGGACCAGGCTGACTACCACTGCATTACCGTCTGTCCAAATCAAATGCGAACCTGCATGGGCCAGGCTGCTGTGAGGGTGGCTGTGGCTGCTGGCTTTACAGCAACATATTTATTTTATTATTAATCAACATGTTTTAAATGCTGGCTCCCCAGATATCATTAACCAACCAACCGGTAAGATAGAGTTGAGTTTATGGCATTGTGTGGGAAGGGAGAACACTTTAGCAGAGCTTTGGCAGAGTCTTGGAGGAATAAAGGCAAAGTTGGATCTTACTGAGAATTGGAGTAAAATTCTTGGCTCTTTCAGTGGAGAGACTTGATTAGGATTGGTTAAGAATCACAGTATAACAGTTTTGGATTGGTGGCAATAGCAAGGCAAAGAGGAAGCTTGGTCGTTGATGAGAAGAGTTAATGTGTCCTCTTTCACAAGTTCTCCTGATGAACCATGATCTCCAGAGCAAGTCTCCAGGAATAGCATAGTTATGCTAACAAGTCAGTCAAATTCTAAAGTCATGTTAATTTAGGTTGTAAACTGTGGGAGTAAGGGTAGGTATGTCTTTCTTATGTCTTTAAAGTATGTTTTACATTTATATACTTGAGACTTTTAAAGAATATTCTGGTGTTACCACATGAATTTTTACTTAATATTTATGATCTTGACTTTAAGCAATATAATTTCTTAAAATTTTGAGAAATTTTACTATAGAATGCCATCAGCTATATCAAGCTTTGGATGCAATGGACTTTTTGATGCAAACAATATTTTGTTTGTTAGAAATGTACTAGGAAAAAGTGGGACAATTTAAAGTGGTACTACTCTAGAGAGTTATCATGTAAATAAATTATAAAGTAAATATGTATAGCATTATTATTCTTTGTATTTACTTTAAGCATTTTTTGTAAAATAGACTTTCACATGTTTTTGCATGGTTAGCACAGTGAAATACCAAGGTTTTGTGTGTTTGTTTTTCTTTATTTCGTGTTTAATGCATGTGTTAATTCAGCATGAGGAAAGCATGTCATTTAAAAATTTACAGACATATTTCACAAGGTTTAGCTTGGTTCTGTGCATTCAGTAAATGCTTGTTGGGTGTCTATTATATATATGTGTGTACTATATATAAATGTACATTTTTTTTATTAACTGAGAGGAGGGGAGGCAGAGACAGATTCCCCCCACATGCACCTTGACCAGGATTCACTTGGCAAGCCCCTACCAGGCAATATTCTGCGCTGCTGGGCAGTAGCTCTGTTGCTTGGCAACCAAGCTATTTTAGTACCTGAGGTAGAGGCCGTGGAGCCGTCCTCAGTACTCAGGGCCAACTTTGCTCAAACCTTTCGAGCCATGGCTGTGGGAGGGGAAAAAAGACAGAAAGGGGTTGGGGTGGACAAGCAGATGTTCGCTTCTCCTGTGTGCTCTGAGAATCAAACCTGGGACTTCCACATGCTGGGCTGACCTTCTACCGCAGAACCAATCTGCCAGGGCTCTATTATATTTGAAGTTCTGATTGAATATCACCCTTTTGTGGCTCTTTCTATATTTGAGAAAAGAGGTGAGGCCAGGATTTGTTTGTCACTATAATTTTAATTTTGAACACCTCAGAATTTTCTCCTTGTCAGTGGAATAAAGATAAATAGTTTATCATTTACAAATTTGAATCTCTTTAACAATTGTGTAAACAAGGGAAATACCCTTAGTTTACACATGAGAAAAAGGTTTGAAAACTGTCAACATAAGAAACGTCCAAATCTGTAAGAGCTTTTATGAGTTGATTTGAGTGAAACTGATGACATTGCCAGGAAGCAAAATCTCAACGAATTGAGAATGGTTTCAGAGAATGGCAGATTTACATCTTATTTTATATGTTACAGTCGAAGGAGGAAGCTTAAAGGAGTTACATGAAATTCATTGGTGATGGATTAGGAATGCAGGAAGGAAAATCTCTGGGATCAGATAAAAAATAAAGCAAATAGACACATACATTACTTCTTTTACATTGGTGGGTATGGGATAGTTAACAGTTAATAATTAACATGATAACAATAACAGTGAGGGGTTCTGTGGTCTTCTGCTCTGGTGGGAGGATGTGCCCCGAAGGGTCTGAGAAAAGGAAGTTACCCTGACATTCCAAAGGTATGTTAATATAGATATAAAAAGATGACAAACTTGCTCAGTTAAGGTAAAAACTAATGTTTTTCAAAAAAACGGTACTGGCCTAGGACATAACTACCAGCCATGAACTGCTTTTAGTTTTAGAAAGTTGTGTTTGTTTCTTGTTTTTGTTTTTTTTACATTTTATTTATTCATTTTATGGGGGGGGGGGTAGTTAGAAAGTTTTAATTTCAGTCCACCCTATCTGATTACTTTAATTCTCTGAGTTTGTACTGAGCTTGTGTTGGTCAAATAACTTTGTAAATATGATATATATGTTTGCTCGCTTATATAAATATTTTGCATTTGGTATGGGGGACAGGCTGTACACAGGCAAGGTCATTATAGCCTAAAGCTTAGTTTTAAGACAGCCTTTCCCACCCTTTTAATATATACTAAGATCTTTTCAAATATCAATTGTTCATAAATCTGCGGATTTATTTCCGGGTTCTCTGTTCTGTTCCATTGATCTACTATATGCCTGTTCTTCTGCCAGTACCAGGCTGTTTTGAGTACAATGGCCTTGTAGTACAACATGATATCAGGAAGTGTGATACTTCCCACTTTATTCTTCCTTTTCAAGATTACTGAGGCTATTCGTGTTCTTTTTTGGTTCCATATAAATTTTTGGCATATGTGTTCTATATCTTTGAAGTAAGTCATTGGTATTTTAATTGGTATTGCATTGAATTTATAAATTGCTTTGGTTAATATAGACATTTTAATGATGTTTATTCTTCCTAACCATGAGCACAGTATATGCTTCCACTTGTTTATAACTTCCTTGATTTCTTTTATCAATGTTTTATAATTTTCCAAGTACAAGTCTTTAATCTCCTTGGTTAAATTTATTCCTAGGTACTTTATTTTTTTGGTTGCAATAGTGAAGGGGATTGTTTCCTTAATTTCTCTTTCTGACAATTCATTGTTGGTATATAAAAATGCTTCTGATTTCTGAGTATTAATTTTATATCCTGCTGCCTTGCTGAATTCATTTATCAGGTCCAGTAGTTTTTTGATTGAGACTTTAGGGTTTTCTATATACAATATCATATCATCTGCAAATACTGATAGTTTTACTTCTTCTTTTCCAATTTGGATGCCTTTATTTCTTCTTCTTGTCTGATTGCTGTGGCTAGGACTTTCAGAACTATGTTGAATAAGAGTGTGGTGAAAGGGGGCACCCCTGCCTTGTTCCTGATCTTAAAGGGATTGCTTTTAATTTTTGCCCATTGAGTATGATATTGGCTGTGGGTTTGTCGAGAGTAAAGACAGCCTCTTTAACAAATGATGTTGGGAAAATTGGAGAGATACCTGCAAAAAAATGAAACTAGACCACCAACTTACACCATTCACAAAAAGAAACTCAAAATGGATTAAAGACTTAAATGTAAGCTGTAAAACCATAAAAATTTTAGAAGAAAACATAGGCAGTAAGCTCTCTGACATCTCTCACAGTAATATATTTGCCGATTTATCTCCACGGGCAGTGAAATAAAAGACAGGATAAACAAATGGGACTATATCAAACTGAAAAGCTTTTGCACAGCTAAAGACAATAAGAACAGAATGAAAAGACAAACTACACAATGGCAGAACATATTCGACAATACATTTGATAAGGAGTTAATAACCAAAATTTATAAAGAACTTGTAAAACTCAACACCAGGAAGATAAACAATCCAATCCAAAAATGGGCAAAAGAAATGAATAGACACTTCTCCAAAGAGGACATACAGATGGCCAGTAGGCATATGAAAAAATGCTCAACATCACTAATCATTAGAGAAATGCAAATTAAAACCACAATGAGCTATCACCTCACACCAGTCAGAATGGCACTCATCAACAAAACAACACAGAATAAGTGCTGGCAAGGATGTGGAGAAAAGGGAACCCTCCTGCACTGCTGGTGGGAATGCAGACTGGTGCAGCCTCTGTGGAAAACAGTGTGGAGATTCCTCAAGAAATTAAAAATGAAACTGCCTTTTGACCCAGCTATCCCACTTATAGGAATATACCCCAATAACACCATAGCACTGTTTCAGAAGGAGAAATACATCCCCATGTTTATGGCAGCATTGTTCACAATAGCAAAGATCTGGAAACAGCCCAAGTGTCCGTCAGTGGATGAGTGGATTAAAAAGCAGTGGTACATATATACAATGGAATACTATGGGGCCATGAAAAAGAAGGAAATCTTACCTTTTGCGACAACATGGATGGACTTGGAAACTATTACATTAAGTGAAATAAGCCAGGCAGAGAAAGAAAAATATATGACCTCACTCATTTGAGGAATCCAATGAACAATGTGAACTGAGGAACGTAATTGAGACAAAGGAGGGATCAAAGGGACCAGAGGAAAAGAGGACAGAGGGAAAGGTGGTGATAGGATGGGATAAACCTGAAGGGAAGGGGGGCAAGGGAGATGTTGAGGGGAATACAGGGGAGGGGGGATACACTAGAATCTATGTAAACACAATAAATTAATATCAATTAAGAAAATTTTAAAAAACTAAGATCTTTTATTTATTTTATTTATTTTTTTTTCACGTCAGACGGGTAATGTGCTGACGTCATAACAAGTTTTGAGGGAGGCACATGTCACACAAGAGCATGAACACCCAAACTAAGATCTTTTAAAAACTAAGCTTTTCCCCACACCTTTGACTGTTGCATGATGTGGTACATTCTCATGAGGAATCCCATTATGCCTCAGATAAGTGACTTTGTATCAGAAAATTCCTTATTTGTATATTGGGTTAAAGGTTTTGATTTCTATACTATAAAATGGGGTAGAGGAGCCTATGCTGGAGGAGAGCAGAGAAAGGCCACATGGAGGAGAGGAGAAGCAGCCAAGATGGCTGAGTGCTGAAGGAGAAGCCAGTTTGTGCAGAGAGAAGGAGATGGGGAACAGAGGTGAATAAGGCTGGTGAGGTAGAAACCTTTGATTCTAGGAAACTTGGATAAGTCAGTGGCTTTGGGAACCCTGAATGGAAAGGGAAGTGTTTTCCCACTGTGTATTTCTTGCCCGCCTGGTGCAAGCTAGGATTAAAGCTAATTGCTCAACAATTCTTGGCTCCGTTGTTTCATTACCATTCGTCCAAATCAAATGCGAACCTGCATGGGCCAGGTGGCTGTGATGGTGGCCGTGGCTACTGGCTTTACAGCTTGTCAGGTTTATTATGTGGCCCCTTTTTTTATCCACAAAACTTAAAATTTTTTCCCAATATGTAAGGCCCGTGGCCATCACCATGCAGTTTGCATTGAATTTGGGCAGATGGTAAAGGAACTATGGAGCCAGAAAATGGTGTGCCATTCCATTTATTAGAGTCTTGCAACAGAGGACAACCAAGCAGTCAGGGAAACCTGCTTCCCTCTCTCAGGGCTGAGGAGCAAGCTGGGAAAACCCCTTCTCCCACAAACAATAGAAAAGAAATGGCCCCTCCCAATGGCAGGGAGGCAATCTGCAATCTACAATTGGCCTCCATAAGGGCAAGCACCTGCAACCTTACATAGAATAGACCAGTGGTCCCCAACCTTTTTTGGGCCACGGACTGGTTTAATGTCAGAAAATATTTTCACGGACCACTCTTTAGGGTGGGACGGATAAATGTATCATGTGACCAAGACAAGCATCAAGAGTAAGTCTTAGACGGTTGTAACAGAGGGAATCTGGTCATTTTTTAAAAATAAAACATCGTTCAGACTTTAATATAAAAACGGAAATAATGTAAGTTATTTATTCTTTCTCTGTGGACCGGTCCGTGGACCGGGGGTTGGGGACCACTGGAATAGACTACACACGTGGTGGTGCGCCATCCTCACACACCAGTCAGGCAAAGTACAAGCGAGCAAGCCTAACACACTCGTTTGCTCAAGACAAGGTCACAGTATTTAGAGCTGGTATTTACCCTAAATTTTCTGACTAAAATAATGTAAAGGAGAAATTAGGTATGTGCTCCTAAATTTATAAAATTAATTAAAATTTATTTAGAAAATTTTCTTTAAGACTTACTATATTGTGTGATTTTTTACCTATTTTGGCCTTTCTGAATTTGTCTAGAAACTTTTAGCTGAAAACTTATAATTCTGTAACTTCAGGCATTTGGATTTAAATCAAACAAAATTATTTCTAGTATTCCCTTGTTTATTTTTTATGATTGATTAGGAGAAAGAATCATTTGTGGGTTCTTTTTGTTGTTTTTTTGTTTGTTTATTTTTTAATGAGAGAGGAACAGACAGAGATAGACAGACAGGAAGGGAGAGAGATGAGAAGAATCAATTCATTGTTGCAGCACCCTAGTTCATTGATTGCTTTCTTATATGGGCCTTGACAGGGGTGGGGGGCCTCCAGCTGAGCCGTGGACCTCTTGCTTACCTAGCAACCTTTGGCTCAAGCCAGCAACCATGGGGTCATGAAGCCAGTGACCCCATGCTCAAGCCAGTGAGCCTGCACTTAAGCTGGATAAGTCCTTGCTCAAGTCAATGACCTCAGGGTTTCAAACCTGGATCCTCAGCATCCCAGGCCGATGCTCTATCCACTGTACCACCAGCTGGTCAGGCTCTTTAGTTTGTACTTTATAGCTGTTCACATTTTGATTCATTTAGTTGGGAGATGTTTCAGACTACCGCTTAAATTTCAGGACATATTTTATGAGAATGATGTCACATTTTGAAGTGACGGGGAAAGCAGGGAAACCAATTTCATTAATGACCGATTGGGCTGTTGGTCATTCCTGAGGTGTGTCAAGCCTAGTTATCTGTCTAAATGATTACTTATATTCTTATCCATAAGAAAAGGACAGGTTGTTTCTCATGTCGTGTCTTTGAATGCTTGCTTAAGACTTTGTAAGAACTGTCAAGATTTAAGGCTTTCTTTTAAACAGAGCATTGGAATGCCCAGGAAGAGAGGAACAAGAGTCTAGTACAGAGAGGTGCTCACCCCTTTGGAAACGTTAAGCTGATGTTTGTGAACTTGGTGCTAGGGGAGGAGTGCTGCTCTTCTGCTACCTGGCTGTGCTGGCCCTCCCTTTCAGTTGCCAGGGCCTGGCCAGCTCTGTAAGGACTTTATGTGAAGCTGCGGAAGCCGGTCTGACTTCATCATCTGGATGGCTCACGTGGAGCCCAACACCTCGGCCGTAATGGTGGGGATTGCTGCCTATTCGAAACGGGCTATTTGACAATTGTATGGTGCCGAGAGGCAGCAGCTGTTTATTAAGCCTGTCCAATGGTGGGATTCAGCCAGTTCGTACCAGTTTGTCAGAACGGATACCTAACTTTTTGTTGACTTTGGCGAACTGGTTGTTAAAATGGCACTTGTAATTAGGGTTCTCTCTTAGGTGGGTGCCTGAGCAGCCACCCAGTGTGGAATCACAAAGTTACATTCCTTACTATTTTTTAACACTCATCTGCACAACAACAAAAGTGCCTATAGTAATGTTCATTCTGTCTGTAGGTGAAAAAATTGCAAGTGAGGACACCAATAAAGAGGCAATATGGAAATATCTTAAGTAACAGTTTTATTGATTTTTTGCCAGGTATTTTTAATATGTTTTCATTAATATTTTAAAACTCTTATAACAATCTAGTTTATTTTTTTTTAAGTATTAAATGCATGAAATAGTAAACTACTTTTTGATATATTGCTTTTTTATACTTAAAATGGTCATTAGGGCAGAGAATAGATTGTTAAATTTTTTAATCCCACCACTGAGCCTATGAGGCTTAGCATTTTACATTGAAATACAAAAATCAAGATCTGGCCAACAAAATTAGAATCACGTCTCTTTAAAAGTTTTGGTTTTTATTTTATTTTCACCCCCTACTGTGTTTCTGCGTTGAGACCTTAAACAACTCTGGCACACCACTCCTGGGTAGAGTTCAGTGCACATGATACCCCTGGAATTCTGCATGTGGTAGTATAATAATTTATATTGTGGTTAATAAGTATGGTATCAGTACAAAAGGATCATGAAGGAACCCCCATGGGCACCTAGGTAATCACAGATTGAGTTTTAGTCTCAATATTTCCTTCCCTGATAGGTTTATATCATATTTGTATCTCTAAACAGTATAAGCTTTGAATTTTCTTCTGAATATTTTACTATAAAAGCTTTTAATAACATAGAAATATTAAAAGGTTAGTACAATGATCATCAGTGCATACAGCACTTATATTTAACAACTGTGAAGAATTTGTCAAATTGTCTTTGTCTTGCCATATATATATATTATGTATATTTGTGTGTGTTTGTGTGTGTATGCACAAACATTTTGTTGGTGCACCATTTGAAAATAAGTTGCAGATATCATGGCCCTTCACTCCTAATATTTCCATATTTTTTTATTTTTTTAAAGATTTTATTTACTGGTTTTACACAAAGGAGGAAGAGAGAGGCGGGGAGGAGTGGGAAACAACTTGTAGTAGTTGTTTCTTGTATGTGCCCTGACCAGACAAGCCCGGGGGTTGTTTGTTTGTTTGTTTTTGTATTTTTTGAGTTGCTTTTTTTTTTTTTTTTTACAGTGAATCAAAATGAGTGACAGATAGGAACAGACAGAAAGGGAAAGAGATAAGAAGCATCAATTCTTCATTGCAGCACCTTAGTTGTTCATTGATTACTTTCTCATATGTGCCTTGACTGGGGGGCTGCAGCAGAGCAAGTGAACCCTTGCTCAAGCTAGCAACCTTGGGCTCAAGCCAGTGACCAAGGGATCATGTCTATGATCCCACACTCAAGCCAGTGACCCCATACTCAAGCTGGTGAGGACATGCTCAAGCCAGATGAGCCCACATCCAAGCCAGGGACCTTGGGATTTCAAACCTGGGTCCTCTGCATCCCAATCCAATGCTCTATCCAGTGTGCCACCACCTGGGCAGGCCAAGCCTGGAGTTTTGAACCAACGATTTCACCATTCTGTGTCAATGCTTCATCCACTGCGCCACCACAAGTCAGGCTAAATCATGTTGCTTAAGGACATTATCCTATGGAACCACAGTGCCATTATCATATCTAAAAAAAATTAATTTTCTTATTCTACAAATGCTCTATATTTTATTTTTTTATTGCTGCCAAAATGTCTATTGGAGACGCCTTTTCCTCCTCCAAGATCCAGTCAAAGTTTACACATTGCATGTTTAATCATTCTCAGTTCATATACTTATTTTTCCCTCTGAATTGGGGCAAGCCAGAAGAGCAGAAAACATTATTTCTCTTAGCCCTGAAAAATCATGTGGGTGAAAAATCGCAGGGGGAGCCACACTCATAAAATGCAAATTTGTGATGACAGTAATATTTCACAATTAAACATAACTCTTCAAAAATTTCTAAATTCTTTTGTATTATCCCATGGATTTGCCTTCAGAGATCTTCCAGATTGGGAATTTTTTACACTTACATGAATGAAACCATAAGATATAGTACGATTTTAATGTATCAATATCATAGAATTGGGTGTCATCTGAGAAAGATCAAAAGGAGCCCAAAATTTAGGAGAGTCTTAAAACAGACCTAGAAATCAAATAGGATTTGAATATTGTAGGTCACATTAAGAATCAGCCAAAAATGGTAAAAGCAGTGGTGGTGCAGATTGAGAGAACCAGCCTGATTCCATTTGGGGACAGAGGGACTTACTGGTCATGACTCTTAGCATATATTGACCGAGCTCCTGGTTGTAGGTATGACCATGGTGGGTGAGACTCTGGTGGGTGGGCTAGAAACCTGAATATGTATCGTGTGAACTGTAGCAGAGGCAGACTGCTCAAGGGGCATGCGGGAGATGTGCAACTGGGCTGAGAGGTTCTGAATTTAGTTTCTGATTGCTACGGGAACAAATCAGCACTAACACTGTCTTACCGTTCTGAAGGTCAGAAGCCCAAAATGAGTCTCATTGGGCTAAAATCAAGAGGTTGGCAGGGCTGTGTCCTTCTGGAGGCTCTTGAGGAAATTTCATTTTCCTACTGTTTCCTAGCTCCTACAGGCTGCGTGCATGCCTTGGCTTGTGGCCCCTTCCTTCACCTTCAAAGCCAGCATCACTCCAGCCTCTGCTGCTTTCATCACATCTTTGACACTCCTGTCTTCTTTTTCACTTTTAAGGACTCTGTGATTATATTAAACTATCCTGGATGATACAGTATAATCCCCCATCTCAAGGTCAGCTGATTAGCAAACTTAATTCCATGTTATTTTAATTCCCCCTTGCATTGTGACATAACATATTCACAGATTTCTGGATTAAGACATAGACATCTTTGGGTGGAAGCTTCTTCTGCTTATGACAGGTTCCCTTAAGTAAGATTTTCTAGAAGTGATATCTAAGCTAAGACCTTAAGGATAAATGCTAGCCAGGAAAGCCAGGCTCCATGGAGGAAGAGTGTTACAAACTGTAAAATGTAGAGAAGTTAAGACCATTTTTAGTTTGGGGAGTGCAGGAAGTTCAGTTCTGCAGAGGATGAAGTGGTGGTAGCTCTCCTGGGAGCAGTGGCCGAAGAGGAAGAGGTGTTGGATTTGAGCAATGGGAAGCCCACAGAAGATTTTAAATGGATGATTGTACTAATCAGGTTTGCCTTTATTAAGGCATTTTATGTGCTGCTGATGCACGTTGGGTTTCGTGGGTCCCTGCATTGGAATCCACAATAGTGTAATGCCTGATCAGAATAGTGTGGTGGTGCACTGGCCCATCCACTCAACCTCTTTTCTCAATGGGGAATAGAGCAGGGCAATAGTGAAAAGTTTAGAGGACTAAGCTTTTCCTTTTAAATTCAAATTAGGAAAAGATAGAGAGGCTGGATTAATCATAATCATTAAGCAAAGGATAGGACCATAGAGCTCATCCCTGAGATAATCAGATTTCTCTCTTAGAAATTAACTATGAGTTCCATCATCACAGAGGTCTTGAAGACTCCTGCACCCTGCTCCACATGGTTGACTCACTAGTTGATAAATCAGCTTAGTCCTCCTCCCCAGCATGGCTAGAGTTCTGTCTTCTGTTCACTTCCTGTTCCGGGAGAAAGAGAAGAAATCTGTGTCTATATGGAAACAAAGAAAGAACAGAGAGAAAATGCTGGAATTGGGAATCTAACCTACTGTGCAAGTAAGGACTATTTAGCTTCGAATTTTTTTTAAAAGCCTTCTCCTTTTAAGTACAGAACTATGTGTCACTTGAGGGTTTTCTTTTTCTTGGTTGCCATTTTAATGTTGAGTTAGGTACAGGAATCAGTGTGAACCTTGAGGGACCTGCAGTGGGGAAGCTGACCATAGTTGTCTGACTCACTTTTGAAGGGACCCACGTATAAAAAGGGGTGGGAAGTGTGAGCGATGTAATAGATTATCCTTTGTTAAATTCTGAGTCACAGCTTAACATCATTAGTTTAGAGACTTTTCTTTGGAGCCACCGTCTTGAGGGGACTGGAGCCTGTGCCACGTTCCAGTGTTTTCAGTATCCAATGTTGGAAAGCACCTCCCTCCTCTTTCCCTGACCACTGGTTCCCGTCACTCTTCAGAAGTCACCATGAGCTATACATGAATTACAGTAAATTGACCATACCCTATGCAATTTGATAAGTTTTGACATCTGTATATACCCATAATTCATTACTGTAATCAAGAGAATGAATATAGCCTGATCAGGTGGTGGCGCAGTGGATAGAGCGTCAGACTGGGATGCGGAAGGACCCAGGTTCAAGACCCCGAGGTCGCCAGCTTGAGCACGGGCTCATCTGGCTTGAGCAAAAAGCTCACCAGCTTGGACCCAAGGTCGCTGGCTCCAGCAAGGGGTTACTCAATCTGCTGAAGGCCCACGGTCAAGGCACATATGAGAAAGCAATCAATGAACAACTAAGAAGTCACAACGCGCAACGAAAAACTAATGATTGATGCTTCTCATCTCTCTCCGTTCCTGTCTGTCTGTCCCTCTCTATATCTGCCTCTGTAAAAAAAAAAAAAAGAGAGAGAATGAATATACCCTCACCACCAAAAATTTGCTTCTGCCCTTTCATAATTTCCTCCTCACTCCCAGATAACCACTGATTTGCTTTCTGGCAGTATCGATGAATTTGTATTTTCTAGAATAGTATGTAAATGCAGTACTAAGCATATAGGTAGCATATACACATATACATGCATCTATATATATGGACATTTTGTCTGACTTTTATTTACTCAGCATAATCCTTTTGGCATTTATCCCTATTGTGTGCATCCCGAGTTCACCTCATTTTATTGCTGAGCAGTATTCCATTGTATGAATGTAGCCCAATTGTCCTGTTCCCTGTTGAACATTTGAGCTGTTTCCGTACTGGAACTGGAAATAAAGCTGCCCTGAACATTTGTATGCCCATATACTTTTATTTCTCTTGGGCAGATACTTAAGCGTGGAACAACTGGGTCATATGGTGGATGTATATGTAGCTCACTTCTTTGACTTCACTAAATGGTTGGCATTATATTAAAAGCTTCCATTTTATGGATAAAGAAACAGTCAAAAGGGGTGGTGAAATTTACTGAAACATTGGTGCTAATAAGGGCTGTTCGGTTGAGATTCCTGAATGTTCTGAATTCCTAGGTGCTTGCATTCCTAGGATCACGGATCACTCCTGGGCCAATGTTCTGCTCAGTGCTCCATTGGCTTGCATTTACCTCCTGATGTATTCTAATTCCTCTCCTTCCACTGAGCCCCCCAGACTCCAGTTTCCTCCTCTAAAAATCACTTTCCCAAGGTACAGTGATGTGTAGTGCTCTTTACTGAAGGTTGCTTGGGTGAGGTGTGCAGAAGAAGGGAGGACAGGAGTGCAAACTGTTCAATGACAGCATAGCAAACAACTTCAAATTCGAGTTACTATGCTTTATAGATATAAAATGCTGTGCCAGTGTACGATATTATACTTGTCTATGCTTTAATTGTAATAAAATAAAAAGAAGGCCTGTGCAGAGCTGATCAGAATCTACATGGAATTAACACCATGTTCTCCCATTAAGTCGCAAAAGAATAAATATTTGATTCTTATGATAAATTTCTGATTTAAATAATACAGGAATTTCTTTTCATGTCTTTTGTATAAATGAATTTTTTATATTGATAGATTTTAGCAAAGATAAAACCTTCCTAACAAGGAAGTACAACAGAGCTTGATAGTCAAGGTAAGTTAATAGTTGTTTCTTTGTTTCAAGTTGTGTAATTGAGATTTGACACAGAAAGCAATACATAAATGCATTGGCAAGTTGCGCTGGTTTTTTTCTCCTGTTTTACAAAGTGATCTTCTTTTTAACTTTAGGAAACAGATATTGATGACAGATATGGAGATTTGGACTCCAGAATAGATTCTGATATTCCAGAAGTTCCACCATCCTCAGATAGAACACCTGAGATCCTCAAGAAAGCTCTTTCTGGTTTATCTTCAAGGTAATTAGATGAGGATGACTATAATGGGTGTACAAGATAAGTTGTGAGGTTAACCTGGTTCATGAAATAAATTTCACTATTTCTAAGTTTTGGAGCTCTAAGAAAGAAGGCTTATATCCATTGTATGTGAGGAACACATACTAGATGTTTAATGTGCATCCTTTCATATAATCTTTAAAATCTTCTGAAGTATAAGAAAACCAAATCTAAGAAGTTAATTGGTGAAGGTGACAGAATTAAAATGCAGACCTGGGGCCCTGCTGGGTAGCTCAGTTGGTTGGAGCATCTACTGATATGCCGAGGTTGTGGATTTGATCCTTGATCAATGCACATACAAGAATCAACCAATGAATGCATAAATAAGTGGGACAACAAATCAACATTTCACGCTCTCTTTCTCTTTCTCTCTTTCTCTTTCTTTCTCCTTGAAATCAATTAAAAAAAAAAAGATGCGGACCTGTGATTCTGGGCCCAGTTTGTCCAATTTCTGAGGGCAGTGATCTATTTACCACATCGGGCTGCCTTTTCTGGTGCGGGAACATTTAATTAAAAAATTCTATATTCTCTGTTCCCTGTTTTTCAAATGCCAGACAGAACTAGGTCATTTTTTTTCCTTTTAACTAAGTTTTAAATTACTGTGCTAAACCCCACAGTTCTTTACTATTTCATATTTGTGCTATATTTTAAAATGTGTAATTACCATAAAATTTTACCTAATTTTATATTATCCTCTATTATATGCTTTAGTAATGAAAATTATAAAATTTAGGTAAGCAAAATAAATGTAAGCTTTTATTTTCATTAATATGTAATCTTAAATGTTGGTATGGAATAGTTTTATCATCTTTTTTGACTGTGACACATAGTAAAAGCTACATTTTACATCACATTCCAAAAGACATACAAATGTATATAAATGGCTGCAAAAATGTTATGAAGCATGTCTTGCCATTACAATGTGATGCCTCCTAATTTCTTTTCTGTTTAATACTACTCTGTTATTGAATAAAATATGTTGAACATAACTTACTAAATTGATTTTACCCGTGGGTCATAATAAAAAAAAATGGTTTAGTCATATCTAGTAAATATAGTAGGAGGTTTTCTGTTTTTAATTTCTAGGAGATAACTATATTAGAATAAATTGCTTTGAGGCAAAGTTTTTATATTTTTTAACCAATAGAACAGTTTTTTGCTGGCAATTATTAAATGCATGATTATTATTTTAATAGTCATTATCCCAATTGTTTGCACAACAAACGTACCTTTGTTTTAAAATCTTATCAGGTCTATCTCAGGCTTGATAATTTCTCATATTGATTTGCATTAAAATGATGCTGGATTCCTGCATGTCAATAACAATTTCTTAGTTTCTCTCCCTCCATGTAAAGTAACAATAGCAAATAAGAGCAGTAGGTATTTACTGAGCATGTATGATGTGCCAGGCACTATTCCAAGCACTTACATGTTTGACTAACTTATTCTCACAGCAACTGAGTAACACCAGTACAGTTGTACACCTATTTTATAAATGAGGAAACTGAGCCACAGAATTTTATATATCAAAGGTCATGTAGCTGGTAAACAACAGAACCACATTCTGAACCTAGGTATTGTGCTCTATTTATAAAAGAATTAGTTTTAAAAAATGAACTCTAGATCATGGGTAACCAGTCTCAATCTTGTCATGAAACTTCAGTATACAGATTGCACAAGTGTTTCTAAATATATATCTTATGCATTTTAACCCCTGTAGTACCCAAAATGATCTGCTTACAATGATTTACAAGTTGTAGATGTGTATGATTCAAAATACTAATTACGTAAGAGATTTTCATGAATTTCAGAGGAAAAACCCCTATCATCCTCCCACCAAGACACTGATATTTAAAATATTGTGGTATTTACTCTGGAGCTTTTTTTTTTCTTGTACATATTGTGTGCATGTGCGTGTGTATGTGTGTGTGGTGTGTGTATGGTGTAAAAATTACATTGTACTATTTTATTTCCTGACTTTCTATTTTCCTTTTCATTTTATAGTGTTAGGAACAAATATCCTTAAATATACTTAAATATTCTTAATGACTGCATCCTATATTTTTTTGTATTACTGTAGTTCAGTTTACTCAACCCAACAGTTACCACTGGGCATTTAGCTGATTTCTAAATTCTCAGGCTCAAAAACAACTCTGCATTAAACATTTTTTAAAGGATTTTATTTCTTGAATAGAGAGAGAGAGGCAGTGGGGAAGGAGAGAGAAGCATCAACTCATAGTAGTTGCTTCTCATATGTGCCTTGACTGGGCAAGTCTGGGGACCTTGAACCTGTGACCTCAGCATTCCAGGTTGTTGTTTTATCCACTGCACCACCACAGGTCAGGCAACATTTTTCTTTATTTAGCATCCATAATTATTTCCATAGGATAAATGTTTTTATTTTTTATTAAGTGAGAAGCAGGGAGGCAGAGAGACAGAATCCCACACGTGCCCCAACTGGGATTCACCTGGCAAGCCCACTAGGAGGCTGTGGTCTGCGCATCTGGGGCCATTGCTCCATTGCTCAACAACCAAACTATTTTAGTGCATGAGGTGAAGCCATGGTGCCATCCTTAGCACCTGGGGCCAACTTGTTCAAATGAGCCATGGCTGCAGGAGGGAGAGACAGAGAGAAGGAGGGGGTGGAGAAGCAGATGATCTCTTCTGTGTGCCCTGACCAGAAATCAAACCTGGGACCTCCACATGCTGGGCCAATGCTCTACTGCTGCTGAGCCACCTGGCCAAGGCTAGGATAAAAATTTTTTTTTGTATTTTTTCAAAGTGAGAAGTGGGGGGAGGCAGACAGAGACTCCCACATGCGCCCAACCGGATCCACCTCGCATGCCTACCAGGGGATGATGCTCTGCTGCAACCAGAGTCATTCTTGCGCCAGAGGCAGAGGCCATGGAGCCATCCTCAGTGCCAGGGCCAACTTTACTCCAATGGAGCCTTGGCTGCGGGAGGGGAAGAGAGAGATAGAGAGAAAGGAGAGGGGGACAAGTGGAGAAGCAGATGGGCGCTTCTCCTGTGTGCCCTGGCCAGGAATCAAACCCGGGACTTCCACACGCCAGGCTGATCAATGTTCTACTGCTGAGCCAACCGGCTAGGGCCTTAAAAGTAAAATTGCTTGGTCAAGATTTATGCTCACTTTTGAGATTTCAATATATAATATCAAAAAAATCTTTTTTTAAAAAAAGGTTTTGTTGTTTATTTATTAATTTTACCAATAGAGGAGAGAGAAAGGGGAAAGGCAGTGAGATGTATTAACTCATAGTTGCTTTACTTTAGTTGTTCATTGATTGCTTGACTGGGCAAGCCCAGGATTTTGAACTGGCAACCTCAGCATTCCAGGTCGCTCTATCCACTGTGTCACCATAGGCCAGTAAAAAAAAATCTTAATTGTTGAAATTGGAAGGGGCCTGAAAAATCTCCAGTCATTAGGCAAGGTGTCCCAATCTGTTTCTTGACCTATGTGTATGAATATTCATTAGCTGTTTAAATCTGGCTTTATTTTTTTAGATTTTTAAAATAATTTATTAGTTTTAGTGGTGAGAAAGAGAGAAAGAAAGAAGAGAAGGGGAGGAGGAGCAGGAAGCATCAACTCCCATATGTGCTTTGACTGGGCAAGCCCCGAATTTTGAACCAGCAACCTCAGCGTTCCAGATCAGCACTTGATCCACTGTGCCACCACAGGCCAGACTGGCTTAATGTTTTAGTGAACCTCTTCCTCAGCTCTGTGTCTAGTTTAGGAGTACCCATCCAGAGGCAGTGCCCTGGATTTTGTCTCTACTTCCCCAGTGGAAATTTGCAAGGTCTAGAGCTATTTTTCATTGTCACAGTGAGACACGGTGCTCCAAGCATCTAGTGAGTAGAGGTCAGGGAGTTGATAAAAAAAAACCCTGCAGTCCACAGGACAGCTCTTTACAACCCAGAATTATCAGGCACAAAATGATACTAGTTCTAAGGCTGAGAAACCATAAGAATACCCAGGCATAGCCTTACTGGTGCTCTTCTATGGGTGCCATCTTCCTTCCTGCTGGGAACTTGCACAGCTCCTGTCCACTTTCTCCAAAGGCTGGTAGGTAGACATTCTCACCACTCCCGCTCTTTTCCGAATGGTTCCACACGAATGGTTCCTCTTGTCTGTTTTTGAGGAGTGCCTCTGTGTCCCAGTTCTTGGCTCAGGTGAACTGCCTTGCCAGCCCAGGTTCTTGATGACTCATGGTGCTTTCGGCACTATTTTTTATTTTATTTTTTAATCTTGTCATTAGTTTTGAAATAAAAAAAACACTTAATAGTGGTAGTAACAGTAAGTCATTGCACATATCTAAATTGATTTGAATTAATGTGTAACCACTTCAGATGATCACTTTTAGGGATACTGTTTAATTATAGACTTTGAGAAGTCGCATTTCTGGTTCAGATAGGTCCTCGAGACATGGAACTTGGCTGTAATTCTGATCTACCAATTCTGAGTTCCTTTTTCCAAAACAGTTGGTGAGGTGATGACGTGGATTCAAAATTGAGGCTTCTCAGATGTGATTGTGGCAGTGTGGTAAAGGAAATCGAGAATTTTGAATTCAGAATTAGACCATCCTCTGGTTGTTAGTAACAATGACCTTTTCTTTTTTTTTCATATACACTGGTTTAAATTTAGTGCTTTTCTCCTGAAAGATAGATGACTTTTTGTTACTATGTCAGTGGATATATGTTATGTTTAAACATGTACTTAACTTTGTATTAGGTATTTTTGGGAAACTTGGGCAGTCAGTTAAGTTAAAATAAATAAGGGAAGTAAGTCTTCGATCTTATTGGGGGAGGGGAGTTTTTTTCAGAGGGGAAATGTCTATATAAAAGACAACCAGGACCTGGCTGTTTGGCTCCACAATAGAGCATCGGCCTGGTGTGTGGAAGTCCCGGGTTTGATCCCCAACCAAGGCACACAGGAGAAGTGCCCATCTGCTTCTCCACCCTCCCCCCCCTTTCTCTCTATCTCTCTCTTCCCCTCCCACAGCCAAGGCTCCATTGGAGCAAAGTTGGCTCAAGCACTGAGTATGGCTTCATTGTGTCTGCCTCTGGTGCTAGAATGGCTCCGGTTGCAGCGGAGCAATGCCCCAGATGCGCAGAGCATTCCCCCTAGCGGCTTGCCGGGTGGATCCTGGTTGGGCACATGCAGGAGTCTGTCTGTTTGCCTCCCTGCTTCTTACGTCAAAAAAATACCAAAAAAAAAAAAAAAAAAAAAGAAAGAAAGAAAAAAAGACCACCGGACAGGATACGTTTCTCAAGAACCCCAGTTTTCAGTTACCATGAAATTTTTGGATAATATGAAGAGTCATTTTCCTGTTTAATATCTCTGGTTCTCAGCAGTTAACATTCTTTGAAGTTCAAAGCCAGGCATGTAACAGAGGTACACACGGACATTGGCAGCATGCACCTAGAGGATGATTTCTAAGATTTTTGTAGTGTCCTCTTGACTCTAAGAGGTTCTTGATAATTCTGAGTCTGAGGATCAGTTATAAAGAAATGCTCAGTACGTGCCTGGATTTTATGTAAGCAGGTCAGGATTATCATCAGGAGACTGCCTTATGCCCCTTTATTTATCTCTGACCAGCTCTGTGACCTAGCCCAGTTTCCTAATCCATTCATTAATCCATACAGGGTTATATCTGTAAAGCTAAATGGAACCTTTCAGCTATAGCATTTTTGACTCTACACACATTTCAGTTTAGTCCCAAAGCTTACAGTCCATGAGAAATGTATGAATCTACATAGTTTGTTAAATAGTAGAGGGAAGTAAAGTTGGGTAAATACCATTTGAGCACCTCATGAAAAATCTTGGAAGCTAGATAAAAGAGTTTGGACTTTAGATCTTGAGTGCAGAAATGACATGATAAGACAGGTATTTAAGAAGTATCTGGACTATACAGGAAAGGAATTGGAAGCAGGGAATGTAGTCAATATTTGATAGATGAAATTGGCAAATAATTTCTACTATGAGAAAGAGAATAAAAGCCTTGCTTGGTTATTGTACATATATGTTATTATACTTCAGGTTGAATCCAAATCTCTTATAACATAATTTAAATGTTATCATTTGAATTAATAGAAATCAGAAAAGGCTTGAATAAACAAAACTTTGCTCGAGTATAATGTAAAATATGTGAAGAATGAATAAAATCAGGGGCAGCGATTTTAGATTCAAAAATCATCCTCCGTATACAAGTGCAATTAGAGTCATTTTACATGTTCCATACAGCAGCTGCTGACATTTTTCATGACATGACCCCCTAAAGAGTGACAATAGTTGTAACGTACACTGGGCTGAAGTGTGAGGCTCTTGGGAGCGGGGGAGCTGTTGGGCACCCAGGCCCTGACTGGCAGCTGCCCTGGAAATGGGGAGATCAGTTTTCAGCTGGTCGGGAACTAGCTGGGTGTGCCGACAGGGACGCTCTGCTCTAAGAACATGCTAAGACCCAAGGATACGGAGGCACTCTTCTGCTGATGGCCCTGTCCCTGACCCGGGAAAGCAGGCAGCGCACCGAGCAGGGGAAGGAAGCCGCTCTCACTGGCCGCGTCCCCTGCCACTGACCTTGCGCCTTCTTCATTTCCCTGCAAGCACCGCGCTCTCCGGTTTCAGTTCTGCACCAGCCTTTCTGTGCTTCTCAGCGGAAAGCCGTGCTCTGTCTGTGCCACCTGAAAGTCATCATTTCTGTCTAGTAGTGTCCCCAAGGATGGGTCATCTTTTTAGAGGGCCTCTGCACCTGGCTGCTGCTTCCCTCCAGAGTGACCCTGGCGCCACGTGTTCCCTCTGTGTCGACCGCCTCACTGCGTAGCCTCAGGACTTATCCTCATTTACAATCAACAAAAATCAGGGCTTTTTTTTTTCTTGGCCTAATACAATTTTTACATTTAATTTAGCTCTCAGTGAACAAATGCTGTGTGGTTGGTTGGAGTTTTTTTTATTGTTGTTGGTATAACGTGAAGTAAGGGATTCTTAAAGTATAGTTAGGGGAAATCCTTAGCTGTGGTAACTAGGTACTGAAACCACACACACAGAAGTACTGTAAGAACACACGAAGTGCTGACTTTATAAACATTTCCTTTGCAGGTGGAAAAACTGGTGGATTCGTGGAATTCTTACTCTAACTATGATTTCATTGTTTTTCCTGATCATTTATATGGGATCTTTTATGCTGATGCTTCTTGTGAGTATTTTATGTTTCCTGAAGTATCTCTTGCTTTGTTTTGCGGCATCGATATGATTGAAGTAATTTGAGCATGTTAGGAAAAGGGAGGTAACATAAGACTTGGTAACAGCTAATTTAGTTCCTCTAAGCATCTTCTAGCTCATGACATGACTTGGCCTACTCTTTCCTGTTTGCAGAATGGCCATTCAACATGTTCATTTGGCAGAGACCAAAAACATGTAATAGGTGCATGTCCTTTTGTCAGACACTGTGCCAGGCAGTGGATATAACAGAAACCACACATACGTGACTTCAGCATATGTGACTGTTAGCTAGGTCCCTAACTTCAAGGAATTCAGTCAAGTGACAGAGGCATTTAGGTAACTGTATGAATCAATAGGATAGAAAATAAATGGGTTAAGTCCTGTGATAAAACGTGTTGGGAGAGCACAGTAAAATGTTCGTAAAGCAGCATGAGACAGATGAAGGGAGACTCTCAGGAGAGACGATGCCAAAGCCGAGACCCGGAGGTGGGACTGGGCAGGGTAAGGGCATCCTGGGCAAGGCATGGAGGCAGTGAGAGAATGTGGTCTATTGGGGGACTTGCAAGTTGTGCACCTGGGGGGTGTCTAGGGCTGAGACCAAAGAGGCCAGCAGAAGCTATCCTGGGAGCTGCGGATTTTGTCTTGTATGGGAAGCCCCACAAGTCCTGAAGCCAAACAAGTATTTTCAGTTTTTAATTCACTTGTTTAGCTGACAGGGGTCGGGAGCCTGTGGCTTCCGAGCCAGATGTGGCTCTTTTGATGGCTGCACCTGGCTTGCAGACAAATATTTAATAAGATAATAATAACATTAAAATATAAAACATTCTCATGTATTACAATCCATTCATTTCCTACTGCTCATGTTCATGGTTGCGAGGGGCTGGAGCCAATCATAGCTGTCCTCCGGGACAACAAATTTTTATTGGATAATGCGTAATGTACACGGGTCGTTGTATGGCTCTCACGGAATTACATTTTAAAATATGTGGTGTTCACGGCTCTGTCAGCCAGAAAGGTTCCTGGCCCCTGGTTAGCAGATGCTCCCAGGGTGCCTGCTGTGTGCCAGGTAGTGTGCTAGTTCTGGGGCTGGATCCTGTGGCGCTGAGAAAAACACAGCTGTCTGGGCTGTCATGGACCTTACCGTCTACACTGTTGATCAGATATGTTATTACAAACTGTAATAAGCATTTAATAATGATAATAAAAAAGGATGGTCTGAGAGTAGAGGGGGAACTAGAAGACTTGTCAGAGGCACGTGCCCAGCATGCGTGCTGCAGTGTGGGGCCTGGGGAGGAGTCAGCGTGGTGACGTGAGGGGGAGCTTGGGAGAAGGGTCGCGGCAAACGAAGCCTCTGGGGCCCAAAGCGGCAGGAGTGAGGAGTAGGCTCAATACGGAGCTCTGCGTGCCTTTGCAGCGAACAGTGAGAGCCCGCTCTCAGGAATATGCATAGTGTTCGTCTTTTTTATTAGTTCTTTTTCTTTATCCCTTTTTGGTTAGTTTAGCCTCTTCTTATTTACTCACCTCCCTCTTTCCTGGTTGCTCGTGCCAACTTAGAAGTCTGTTTACCTATCTTACATGTCTTTCCCCTTTATGCTCAGTCCTTCTTAGAGCACCAAGCTGTGAGCAATGGCATATGGTTTTTTAAAATTATATTATTCTGTAAAAGAATACATTTTGATTGAAATTAGACACGATTGGAAAAAAAAAATTCCATCACCCCCTGAAACCACTTACAGGAGCTCTTCCCAGCTCCCCTCACTTTTCTTGTCCTCTCATGAACTGTGTGCGTCCTCGGGGATCGCAAGGTCACAAAACAAAATTTCTTTCTGTGTTCTGTTCATTTGATGGTATCTTGAAGAGTTGTTGTTGTTTTTTTAACAAAAAATTGAATAATGATAGGATGGATTTTATGCGAGGGCAGAAGATGCTGGGTCCGAGAGCCAGGTGGGCGGGGCCCGCACTTCAGTGTGGGCGGACAGAGGGCCCCTGTGCCAGTCTCCCCAGTCCAACCGCTGTGAGTGCCAAATGACCAACCCTTGGGGCTGGGGCAGTGGAGGATTGAGTGTGTGCAGAGCACTTTCCAGTGCTGTGATGAGCAGTTGAGCCTAGGGAAGACGGGGTTGGATGATGGCAGCAGCATAAGGCTTTGTGTATGAAGGGCCCTTTGCACCTTGAGGCTCTTTCTGCGCAGAGTGAGTGCTATGAGCAAAGGTCCTCAGTGCCAAGTGTGTCAGGCAAAGGCAGGTGATGCCCTTTCCCAGGAGCCCAGGGCCTTTGAACCTGGAAGAATAATGAGGGATCAGATTCTAGAGGACCTTGCCACACTACGTGAATAAGTTTGGGACTTATTTGTACAGCATTGAGGAGCCATTGAAAATATTGGGGATTACTTGAATTATGATTCTCTTTTAGAAGATAATTTTGATTAAAACATTGCAAAACACCCGTATCTGTGATGCACTGATTCAGGCTGGATTAGTGCGCTCCCGGTGAATAAGTGACGTGGTCTCCAAGCTAACTAATAGGTAGAGACTACTTTTTAACCACTCTTTTATGACAAAATTCAAAATACCTTTAAAGACATCCTTCTATGTCTGGATCCTGATTTTTTTTAAAAGAGAATCATAAGCATACCTAAAGCACTTGGCCTTTTTTGTTCATTTTTTTTCTAACATGAAAGGAAAATACTGTTTTATTATAAGTTACTTATTTGGAGAGCTTTAACAGAGAAGAACATAAGAATATTAAAGAGCTAGTTAAAGTAAATTGAACTGTTATTGCTCTTAGTATTTAGGTTTATTGCATATGTGTGCACACAAGCCTGCCTACAGGCACACATGCATACATACATGTGCTATATTTATGGTTTTTATGTTAAGGGAATATGTATGAATATACATATAGACACACACTATCAGTACTCAATTGATAGCACTTTTATGTATTTTAAAATCTTAGTTACATTCATATCCCTAAGGAGGGAATTTATATTTTGAGTCAAACACACTGTATCTAGCTTGTATTTGTTTAATAACATCAGTACTTAATGATTAATTTAAGATAATTTTATTAAAAATTTTCTTCTGGGAAATAATGGCTACTATTTTAAGATGGAACTCATACTAATGTTCCTTAAAATAAGCTTTTTCCCTTCAGACTTCTATTTATAGTAGGTTTTTTTTTTGTATTTTTCTGAAGTTGGAAACGGGGAGGCAGTCAGACTCCTGCATGCGCCTGACCGGGATCCACCTGGCACACCCACCAGGGGGCGATGCTCTGCCCATCTGGGGCATCGCTCTGCCGCAATCAGAGCCATTCTAGCATCTGAGGCAGAGGCCACAGAGCTATCCTCAGCGCCCGGGGAAACTTTGCTCCAATGGAGCCTTGGCTGTGGGAGGGGAAGAGAGAGACAGAGAGGAAGGAGAGGGGGAGGGGTGGAGAAGCAGATGGGCGCTTCTCCTGTGTGCCCTGGCCAGGAATCGAACCCGGGACTCCTGCACACCAGGCCGACGCTCTACCACTGAGCTAACTGGCCAGGGCCTATAGTAGTTTAATTGTTGCATTCACAGCTTGGAATCACACTTTCTAAATGCTGGAGTTACTGAAGCATATTTTGACTTAAAGGCAGGTGTGCACAAATAGAAGATACTGTAGGAGTCCTTCCCTCCACCTTCTTGGAAATGCCTTTAATAATTACTTTAATCTACATTATATAAATTTACTTTTTAATAGTGTGTTTAATATTTTCCTCATTGTGAGAATTACAAAACTATACTAAAAGTACTTTGGAAAGTAGATAAGTTTTAAATAGCACCCCAACCCAATTATCAACCACCAAAACGCAATTAATATGCTTCCTTTAATCCTTTCTTTTCTGTTTTAGAAACCATTGCTGTAGTCATAATGTGGCTAAAACTTAGCGTTTCTGCTTTGTAAACTAAACATCAAATGTTTTGGGTTGCCCCACAGTTTCTACAGCCATCATCCTTAATACATTTATGTACTCGATGGCATGGAGTGCCTTCTAACTTATTTAAACCACTGTGTTATTCTTAGACATTCAGGTTATGTTCTGGTTTCTCTTTATTGTGAATACACTGTGCTAAGCATATTAGAATGAAAGCTTTTACATATGTAGAATGATTTTCTTTAATAGATTCCCAAAGTGAAAGTAGACATTTTATCTGGATAACCCATAAGCACCACAGTTCAGACTTAACCTACGCAGATCTCAACTTCTATTCCAACCTCAGCCATTCTGCATAAATCTATTTCCCAAGCTTTCCCCAGTGTTATTCTGTGTTTTTCCTCTCTCCCTTAATCCCCGATTCCCGCAACCACCGAATCCTGCCACTTCTATCTCCTCGATGTCTCTTATTCCTGTCCTCCATGCCTCTGCCACTGCTTCAGTTAGAAGGTCATCCACACTCATCCGGAGGGCGAGTCTTGCCTGTCTTACTGTCTCTGCTTTTGCTGCCTCTCCAGTCAATTCTTTCCACCTCTCTTATCCCCAGACAGTCACATCTGAACATGTCCTTTCACCTGCACTCCTGTGCAGTCTTTTGTGCTATTTCCTGTGATTATATGACCAGGTTTGTTTTCTGTCTACTTCTCACCCCCAGTCACCGTAGTGTCCTGGCGACTTGAAACACATGCTTTGTCCTCGCCTGCATACATGACTCTGTAGCCTCCTCCTTTGTCCGACCGTGGCTTGTCCCCACTTCCTTCCACATTTTCTTTTGTTTGCCTGTGCTTATATATATATATATATTCACATGACTGTTTCTACATGGTATTATACTGTGTGTGTCCTCCCAGACAGACAATGCATCTCTGAGAACAGGTGTCTTATGCTATTTCTCTCAATCATCAGTAACTAGCAGATTAGCCATTTACATAATCATCATTGTTTTTAAGGCTCCTAGCACATTAATTAATTGGGCCAACAGAGTTCTGACAATATGCATTGCACCAGCATTGATGGTATGGAGTTTCAGTTTCTGTGTAACTACCAGCCCTGGAAGATACACATATATTTTAAGGATTTTAACATTGTTTGAGACCCATTTTGTATTTTTCCAGAAGTTCCATGTTAATTCTATGCAAGCTATAATGGACAGTCATATAAATATCTGTTTGTACTATTAAAAATACAATTTTTTCCTCTTAGTAAAATACCATATATATATATATAGTGCTTATAGTTCTTGAGCAAATGTGTTCATAGAAAGAGCATCAGTGAGTTTGATATATTAAAAGCCCTTGGTTCTATAAATAGCATGGCTTTGCCATTGTATCTTAACATCTAGCACTGTCCCCATCCTGATTATTTTTGTTTAAAAATACCTTTTGGTAATATGCGCAAAGATTATTTGAAGAACATTATTTAAATTTCCTCTTGTCTTTATAACACTTTTATAACTTTTTCCTAAAAAAGCTACCTATAGTAGTTTTGCATAATAATTTCTTATCATGTGGCTAGGGGACAAAATTATGTAATTTTTTACATATGTGATTGAATATGTAGTAGATGTAGTGGGGGAAAATAGCTTAAAAATATCCTGAGCAGTAGGTTTGGGAAAGCTAAGTTGTGGAGATCGTACAAGAAATCCCATAGTGTATCCTTGGGCAGAGTTTGGTAAGCTTGTTCTGTAAAGGACCAGATAGTAATATTTTAGGCTTTAAGAAGCTACATGTCATATAATCTTTTATTTCATTTTGTTTTATTTTTAACTCTTTAAAAATGTAAAACCCATTCCTAGCCCCAGGACTACACAAAAAGCCCTTAAGTATGCTCTTAGAGTTTGAGGAAGTTAGTCTGCTATATTCACAAAGATTTTAATCTCTTAGTTCCTGGGAATAAGTGTTTAACTTGCCATTTTCTCTTTAAATCTTGGAATTGACTTAAGCTAAGCACTGTATATACTCCTATATCCTCAGGAGTTCACTTTATCTGGTTGATGGATGTAACAGTTTAAAGGACTACTAAATAGACCATCAGAAAAGGATTCTTGGCCCTGGCCGGTTGGCTCAGTGGTAGAGCGTCAGCCTGGCGTGCAGGAGTCCTGGGTTCGGTTCCTGGCCAGGGCACACAGGAGGAGCACCCATCTGCTTCTCCACCCCTCCCCTTCTCCTTCCTCTCTGTCTCTCTCTTCCCCTCCCACAGCCAAGGCTCCATTGGAGCAAAGATGGCCCGGGCGCTGGGGATGGCTCCATGGCCTCTGCCTCAGGCACTAGAATGGCTCTGGTCGCAACAGAGCAACGCCCCAGATGGGAAGAGCATCGCCTCCTGGTGGGCATGCTGGGTGGATCCGGTCAGGCACATGCGGGAGTCTGTCTGACTGCCTCCCCGTTTCCAACTTCAGAAAGAAAAAAAAATCTAGAAAAAAGGATTCTTACATATAAACTCATTTGCTAGGTGTGTGTATAAGACACCATGCAAACAGAATGGCATGGACTCAGTTGACTGACCAAAGTGACTGCAAATGTAGAAAGCTGCTCATAATTTGCCACGGTCATCCAAGTAATGCTTGGATTGATCAGAGACGTATATACCTGGCTATGGGAGAGGCAGCACAGCCAGAAGAATGACAGGAACCATGCCCAAATCCCCAGACGACTGGGTAAAGGTGTTTTAGCCATTTGTTCTGACAGTACCTTTATCCTTGGCAAGGGTGTATGATTTAAAATAAATGTAATCAAGCAAATTTTCACATATGAGTGTTTTCCTAGGATGACTTAAGAAACAAAATAGACAAAATGATTGGCCATCTTGAGATGGAAAACCTCAAGAAATAAAGTTGTAGTGAGGGATAAAGCCTAGTTACCTGTGGCCAACCAGGTTACATTCCTCAAACTTGAAATTATGCTGCCACCTTCTACCCCAGGAAGGATCTCTCAATAAAGCCTTGTTTTGCTTACCCCTATGGAACATTCACTTGAATTTAGAGACATTGAATATTAAGTTTTTGCTACTGACATTTAGAATAATTACAAATGGATAGGCTAAAATACATAAGACAACAAGCTACTTATTAAATGATGAAGCACAAATGTCAACATTGAGAAATGTATGTCATTATTTTCCTTTGGTTTCAGGTTCTAGGCATCCAAGTGAAATGCTTCCATGAAATTATCACAATAGGTTATAGAGTCTATCGTTCTTATGACCTGCCATGGTTTAGAACACTAAGCTGGTAAGTAACTTAAAACTTTAAGATATGAAAATCTGACTCTCTTCTAAAGTTTGTAAGGGAGGCATTCTGGTCAGTCTTATAGATTTTGGAGAAAGATAAATAAAATAAGTGCAATTGAATTTTGAAAAGAAAATTAGACTGACCTATGGTGACGCAGTGGATAAAACAGAGACGTGGATTGCTGAGGTCGCCAGTTCTAAACCCTGGTCTTGCCTGGTCAAGGCACATTCAGGAAGCAACTACTATGAGTTGATGTTTTCTGCTACTCCTTCCTTTCTCTCTCTCTCTCTCTCTCTCCCTCCCTCTCTCTAAAAGATAAATAAATAAATAATTAAAAATTAAAAAAAAAATTACCTGAAACTCTCCCATTCCACCACAACTATTTTTTAAATCTCATCTTTCAATCTTCGTAGAGATATCTAGTTTATATTGAATATATATACCATTCTCATCCTGCTTAAAAAAACCTCCTCAGTATTGGACATACTTTATTTCCTTTATCATTACAATTTTAAGCAAAAGCTTTATTTTGTAAAATGTACAAATGTGTAATCTTTTGCTTTTTTCCCCCTCAGTTGACACGAGACCACACACAAAATTAGATACCTCTACAAAGACTGGAAGATGAGATATAAAAATAGTTGTTGTTCTTGTTTTTTGAGTGATGAATGGTTATTCAGGAGGTCCGAGCTGAGTGTCTCCCATCACCACCCCTGTAACCTGGCCCACCCTTTCAACAGCCCCCAGAGGCCTTGGATGGGGCCGGGCAGGGGACGGAGGGGTGATTCCACCTTTGTCGCTCTGGTCTGGTGCCCTCTCCTGGCCCAGGGGCCCATGACATGTAACATGAGGGGCAGTTAGGGGATTAGGAAGACTGACGGGGGCTTTCTGCAAAGGCATCCTTGTAAAAGTAACGCTGGGCAAGTTACCATCCATGAGATACTGTTTATACATAAAGGCATGTAAAAATGAGTAAAATAAAATACCAAATGACTTTAGTATTTAAAGTTTCATGTCTTTTAAAAACTTGTCACGAACAATCCTTTCAAAGTTATCAAGACCTTGACCAGGGAACTTGATAATGTAATAGATAGTTCATGATTAACCTAATTGACCATGCTTTTGAATATAGTTGTTTGATTAGTACCAGCCAGAGGGATCAGTGTCTTATTAAAACAAATGTATCACCTTTGGGGATTCAGAATAGTAAAAAAATAGTTGATTTTTCTTCACAAGTGGCTGAGTGTTATGGGAAACGTTAAGCAGATTAATGCATTGGAGAATAATCAAGTGCGAAACCATGTAAGACTGATTCTAAGTGTCGGGGAAGGAAGGGTAGGTCAGGATAGGCTCCAGTGATTGTAGGCTTCGTGGAGAAGGTGAGAGAGACCTGTCACTTACATAAAGACAAGCTTCTGGTACAGAAGAGCGTTCTGGTTGGGGAGGCGGCACCTGTCGCGTTCTAGGTGTGGGACTGAGGAGCATGTGCCACACTGACATGGAGACATTCCTGGCCCTCCTGAGCAGGACGTATTTATTAGGAAATAGGGGTGAAAAGTTGCATTGGTGGGCTAGAATCGGCCTTGGTAGCCTGATAGAGGAGTCAAAGACGGGTTCCAGCGTAGGAGAGGAGAACAACAGCAGTGCAGCTGATAGAAATGAGGATAGCCTGACCAGGCAGCGGCCCAGTGGATAGAGCGTCGGACTGGGATGCGGAGGACCCAGGTTCGAGACCCTGAGGTCACCAGCTTGAGCACGGGCTCATCTGGTTTGAGCAAAGCTCACCAGCTTGGACCCAAGGTCGCTGGCTCGAGCAAGGGGTTACTCGGTCTGCTGAAGGCCCGCGGTCAAGGCACATGTGAGAAGGCAATCAATGAACAACTAAGGTGTCACAACGAAAAACTGATAATTGATGCTTCTCATCTCTTCGTTCCTGTCTGTCTGTCCCTATCTATCCCTCTCTCTGACTCTGTCTCTGTTAAAAAAAAAAAAAAAAAGAAATGAGGATACTTGCCCTTCACTCGAACAACAGAGGGTCTCATTCATTCCGTGAGATCCAGAGGGAAGCACCCTTTCCTCTTCGGCTCTGCCGGCTGCCTAGAGCTCTGCCCTTCAAAGGATGGGGCAGCCAGGACCATAAGGCAGTGTTCCTCAGCCTGCTTTCCTGGCTCACAGGAGCTTCCATCAGCAAAATCTCAGTTCAGCCTTTCCCTGGGGGAAAAGATACACCAGAACTTGGAGGAGGAACAGGAAATTTATGTAGTTTTTAAAAGTTTCTATTTTTACCTGCTGCTGGCTCCCATCTCCACTGCTACCCATTAAAAACCACTGCTTAACAGGAGTCCATCTGGAACATTGAGGAGAGGGAGAAAGATGCCTGCCTGTGTGGGGCAGGTGGCCTTTGGCTTATTTGGATCTGTACTATTAAAAAGCCTTAGAGCTGTGAACAGTTAGAGGAGAGAGACAGAGTATTTGCTATATTGTTTCCTACTTAGCTGTCTCTGGCATTAGAATTTGAGCTAAATAAAGGTATGAACTATTTTCGGTAAACTTGTTAACAGATAATTTTGAAATTAAGTTTAAAACAGGATAAAAATGTTTTGGTGGAATGTATTCTGAACTTGGTTTTGACCTTTGTATCATCATCAAAATGTAGAGTTTTATAAAATTGGAGAGGGGCAAAGCTTCAAATATATTTGAAAGAAAAAAAAAGGCTAACTGTTGTTGAATTCCAGGTACTTTCTACTCTGTGTAAACTACTTTTTCTATGGAGAGACAGTAGCTGATTATTTTGCTACATTTGTTCAAAGGGAAGAGCAACTTCAGTTCCTCATCCGCTACCACAGATTTATATCATTTGCCCTCTATCTGGCAGGTAAGTTGGGGAACGTAGTCTGTTCTGATATGTAGCTAATATGTTTTACATGTTTCTTCTTATTTATGTCATTTAAATTCATAACATTATTTATTTGTTACATTTTAATCTGGCTTTTTAAAATTGTCCCATGTAAAGTTATTCTTTTTCAGTAGGGTCTTAAATAGCCATTACTCTTTAATGGTGGTTTTGAAAAGTTCTTGTCTAATATTCACCCCATATACTTAAAATTTTTCTTTGCAAATTGTAGTAAAGAAACTTAAATGTATGGATTGGTATAACCAAGTCTAATTTACAAAGAAACTTTCACATTTACTGTATATTGCTTTATTTGTTCCTAGGTAATAGAGTTTTTAAATAGAATTAGTCAGGGTACAGTACTGAGTTTTCCTAACATGGTTTATTATATAGTCACGATACATACATTTATATATGATTATTATATATATTTGTTTATAGTATGCTATGCCATATGCTTTTTTATGATTTTAGATTAAGAATCAGATACTTAAGATAAAGGTAGAATTATAGGTTTATTTTCCATTAAAGTTTACCAGTCATATAAAAATTTCTAACAAGTTGATTTAGATATGTACTTCTTAACAGTCAGATTTACATCATTACACATATGCCTAAAATACCACTTTCTATATCGCATCTATGATGACATTTTCATGCTTTTACAACATTGTGTTTTTCTCACACTTATTAACCCCTTCACTTCTTTTCTCCACATTCGTACATTTCTGTATAGCAATCCTTAATTTTCCTTTGGATCTGTCCCATGTCTATTGGTAGCTTTTTCAAATGTTCACACAGATCAGGTAGTGTATCAGTTCTTTTATTTTCCTGGAGACCTCTGTTCTGGAGAGCTCTGCGATCCTGGTTCGATTTTGACTGGTTGCTTGTAAGTCTGCTGTGTACCTGGCCTCATGGTTCGGCCTCCCTCATTTCTTCTGCCCCATGCTTTCCAGTCTCTGGGTTTACACCCTCGTTTTGCTGTAAGCATGGTCTCCAATATTTCATGTGAAATGTGCTTAGAAGGGAAATGTCTAAAAAATATATAGTATTTTATTTATTCATTTTTAGAGAGGTGTGGGGAGGGAGAGAGACAGAGACGGAGACAGAGAAGGGCAGAGGGAGAAGCAGGAAGCATCAACTCCCACATGTTGCAAGCCCAGGATTTCAAATTGGCAACTTCAGTGTTCCAGGCTGACACTTTATCCACTGTGCCACTACAGGTCAAACCTAAAAAAAAATTTATTTTTTTGACAGAGAAGACAGAGAGAAAGTCAGAGAGAGAGAGAGAGAGAGAGAGAGAGATAGGGACAGAGAGACAGGAAGGGAGAGAGATGAGAAGCATCAATTCTTCGCTGCAGCTCCCTAGTTGTTCATTGATTGCTTTCTCATATGTGCCTTGACCGAGGGCGAGGGGAGGGAGTTTGCAGCAGAGGGAGTGACCTGTTGTTCAAGCCAGCCACCTTGGTCTCAAGCCAGAGACCATAGGGTCATGTCTGTGATCCCATGCTCAAGCCAACTACCTTGCACTCAAGCCTGGTGAGCCTATGCTCAAGCTGGATGAGCTCGTGCTCAAGCTGCGACCTTGGGGTTTCGAACCTGGGTCCTCTGCATCCTGGTCCAACGCTCTATCCACTGCGCCACTACCTGGTCAGGCTAAAATGGTTTTTATTTTGTTTTCATAATTGACTGCTTTGGCTAGCACTCCCACTTATTATTAGTAAACTTTTACTTCAATACTCTAGTTAGAAGCCCAGACCTCACCCTGCCTTCCAGAAAATACCACTAGCTGTCCTTGATTTCTTAGGTCTGCTGAAAGCTATCCAATCAATTTTCCAGCTTCCACATTTTTCAGTCCTTTCTGCTCTGTTTTCCTTGACATTCCTTTATTTCTCATTGCTCTGTGGGTTTTTTCTTTGTTTTCTTACTCTGTGGGTTTTTGCTTTAATTTCTTTTAAAGTTCTTTTAATGGGCTGCTGGGATGGAATAGAAAGAAATGCATGCAGTCAAGCTGCCATTCTGAGACAAAAATCCTAACTAATTTTATAGATTTTTCCCTTGGCTTTAAGCAACAATTTCCTGTTTTCTCTGGTGGTCCTGGGGGTTGACTGGGCTTCAGGGGTGGTGCTGAGTGCCTCGCCTCAGCTGGCAGTCAAGTGGAGCTCGTGCTAATCATTACGTTTTGAGCGGGCGGGACGTCCGGGGTGGCTCACTCTCGGCCACAGGCAGTGCTGGCTGTAGACTTGAGCACCTACAGGGGCCTCTCCATGCTTGGCTGTTCGAGCACCATGGATGGGTTCTGAATAGGGGGCGAGCGTGCCAAAAGCCAAGTGTTTCAAGAGTCCTTAAGTAGGGCTTAATTTTTTTTACCTGTTTTTTTAAAATAACATGATATATGCCCATAGTCAAAACTGACTAAAAAGGAATAGTCAGTGAAATCTCCCTCCTACCTTAGAGCCTTACTTAAATTATCTCCAGATGCTCACTACTACCATTGCAGAACTTTTTTGTGTTTAAGCTTGTGAATAGTGTTGAGGAGGCAAAGGGAAATATGGCCAATAGTGTTTTGCAACTGGTGAGACTCGAGTACCCTAGTGCGTTGTGGGAACATGAACAAGGACCTCTCAAAGCAGGCAGGAATGGGAGGAGGGCCTGGACCTGCTAGGGGGTGGGAAGGCTATCTAAGGCCTTTAAGGAGAGATAACAGTTGTCATGAAAGAACAGAACAAGCAGGCATTTGCCCAGTGGGTAGTGGAGAGGGCATTCCAGGCAGAGGCAACAGCGGCGCAAGGCTTGGAAGTGAGAGAGAATGCCTGTTCTGGGCTGGCGGCAGGCATTAAAGGGTGGAAGGGGAGGCAGGAGCCACATCCTGAGAAGCTTTGTATACTGTGGGAAGGGTTTGGAAACCATTGGGATCTTAGTGAAGAGATGACATAACCAGATTTTTATTTGAACGAAGGATGAGTTGGGAAACATAGGGCAACTAGATAGGAAACGGCTCCTATAATTCCTACTAAATAGAATGGGGATTCGAGTTATTTAGGTTTACATTTCATTCTAAGTGGGTATAATTAAATAAAAGTACTGTGGGCTGATCTTAGACATGAGCTGCTATTTTTGGCAGTCCATGAAAAATTGCTTTTGTATCCCAAATAATTGGCTCAGAAGGTACTCTTGGTTAAAATAATTGTGTCTTTACATGCAGTTGCAAGACATAATAAGAGATATCCCTTATACATTTTGTTTAGTTTCCACCAATGTAATATTTTACGAATGTACTGGATAATATCATATCTGAATATTGATGTTAGTGTAGTCTTTCAAATGTACTTTTAAAATGCAGCCTTGTAGCCTGACCAGGTGGTGGTGCAGTGGATAGAGTGTTGAACTGGGACAGGGAAGATCCAGGTTTGAATCCCCAAGGTCGCTGGTTTGAGCACGGGTTCACCAGCTTGAGTGCAGGGTCGCTGGCTTGAGCATGGGGTCATAGACTTGACCCCATGATCGCTGGCTTGAGCCCAAAGGTATCTGGCTTGAAGGACAAGGGGTTACTTGCTCTGCTGTAGCCCCCCGGTCAAGGCACATATGAGAAAGCAGTCAATGAACAACTAAGGAGCCACAACAAAGAATTGATGCTTCTCATCTTTCTCCCTTTTTGTCTGTCTGGCCCTATCTGTTCCTGTCTCTGACTCTCTCTGTTAAAAAAAAAAATGCAGCCTTGTAGTCTGACCTGTGGTGGTGCAGTAGATAAAGCGTTGACCTGGCATGCTGAGGTCGCCAGTTTGAAACCCCAGTCAAGGCACATACAAGAAGCAACTACAAGCACTACTACAAGTTGATGTTACTTTCACCTTCCCCACTGTCTCCCCTCTTTAAAAAATAAAATCTTAAAAAATATATAAAAAAGTAAAATGCAGCCTTGTAGGAAGCTAGGAACTACTGGGTGAAATGATAGAATTTCCAATAATCAGCAGTAAATCATCAGTAGTATTCTCTATCTACTGTTTTACAAGTGGCCTCAATATGGTCCTGTTACACCATAAGCATCAATTTGTGTATCTTGTTTTTCCCATTCCCAGTGCCTAGCACGGGGTGTGGAGTTTAGTTCCCAGTATGCATTTGTTGGGTGAAAGCTCAAGAAGCTGAGAATGTGCACACCCACACCCACTGCTTCTTAGAGGTATTTTCTCAGCAACAAAGTGTCTTGTGGGCTGAGTTTTGAGGCCTTCCTGGTGATCACTGACATGGTTAGCAACATTTGTGAGCTTACCCTAGCGAATGGAGTTAGCCTTTAAAGAAGGAGTGAGCGAATAGAAAGTGTACCGTGGAGAATTTTGCACCTTTCTCCAAAGTATACTGTGAAATCTTTTTTGCTGAACAATGTTCCAAAGATCCTGTGAAGATTTTAGTTGACTTTGAAAAGTATAGACCTTAGAAGATTTAAAAAGCAGAGAGGGCTCAAGCTTATTTCATTGACATTGATGTTTATTAAAATACAGCGTAAGTATCTCAGGTCTGTCCCCCTCACCGAGGCCCACCAGATTAAATGACTTGTTTAATATACAAAATGGCTCTCTGACTGGGGCCCAGAAATCATTCCGACGTTTAGACAATTTTGTTGTAAAATAAATTTAACAGAGAAAATCAGTGAAGTTGAAAGTGATAGGATGGACATTTTCTCTAGAGTCTGGATATGTTTGTTAAAAATCCTGGTGATTTGGGTTTGGGGTTCCTCAGAAACCAGAGAAGCCATGTGATTGCATGTGCGGTAGGATGAGGAGTAGCTCACGCTGTTTGGCCCCTATATCACCATCCCTTTAGCCAACTGGTGATTTTTCTTTTTTGGCTGGTATTTATGCATGGATAACTCTTCTGATTTCTTTATAAAAACCCTTGAGTATGATATTTTGAATTCAAGAAAACCAGTCGACATTAAATTATGTCAAAAATTGACATATAATTATTTTTCCTTAAACATCCTGAATATCTTTTATCCAAAGGATGTTGAATTCTTTAGAAAGATGTCACAAGTAACTGTTCACAAAGGACTGTATCTCCAAAACCACTTGTAATATTAAAATTAAAGACTATTAGATACTATATATATATGATCTTGTTCTATATCTTAAACTCACCATGAAGATTAATAGAAAACTTTTATATTAGCTAATATATCTTAGCTAATAAGGTTGGTTTGCATGACTATTTCTACAATGCATAATCACTTAAAACTGTTTTTAAATTAATGCAGATGCAGTCAAGTGTCTGAATACGGGCACACCTAATGCTATATACTGAACTAATTTACCATGATGTTTCAAACGTGTTGGCATTTTGATTAGTTACATAAATGTAATGAAAAATATAGCCCCATGAAAGAATAAGGGATGAGTCAGTAAACCCCATTATTTAGCCCTGGATCTATCTTACTGTCTGTGTTTTGAATTCAGGACTACATGTGTTTACTGATAGATATTGGGGTGGGGGGGGAAGACACTGATGTTGTTCCACTTATTTTTGAAATTTTTGGTTGATTCTTGTACGTGTCCTGACTGGGGTTCAAACCTACAACATTGGAACATCGAGACAACGCTAACCAACTGAGCTACGTGGCTAGGACTATATAGTAGTATTTCTATACATTTAAATGTAAAATATATATAATAACTTTATTGTGAACAGAAAATAAATTTCCTGTGGTTTTTTTTCAGAGGTTTTCTTTTTTGTCCTGAAAGAAAGGGTTTACTGAGCCATATGCTAGCTAGAAAAAGGACCAGGTCCTGGGACGTGCAGGGCAGTCTAAACCGCTGGCACCAGGATTACAGGGAGAGGACTACTATGTCCCTAGATTGCTTCTCTTTAAAATTAATATTTAACCTTAGATATGCTAGGAAAACACTTTATGTGCCTTCCTCACATTGAGAAAACTATTATCTTAATGTATCTAGGAGTTGGATAATTATGTGTTCTGTTAAAGCGCCCTTAAAGACTGCAGGTTACTAATTGACTTAATGATGGAACTAGATCAGATAAAAGGGAATTGCCAAGACTGTCCTAGATAAAATCAAATCACCATTAGGAAAATAGCAAATGATTCTGCTGGTAAGTTTGTTTGAAGAAATGCTAAAGAGTGAATGGTAGTATATAATTTCAAGAAAGAGAAAACCATACATATTACAATAGTATTTGTGAGGAGATAATTCATAGTTAATGACCTTGAGAGCTTCCCAGGATTGTGTTGATAAGAATCAGAGGGGTCTGTTTGGACAGAACATCACTCTTGTCTCTGCTTTGCTGTTACTCCCTGGTCCTCTCACTGAGCCAAGTACAATCTATGTTCGCCCTCTTACTCATGGACCAATGGTGTAAAACAGCGTAGAAATGATATTATTTCTTGAGCCACAAAATAAGTCTACTTGCTATAGAAGAAAAGCTCAAAAGCAATCTTTTTAAAGAGGTCTTTTAAACCACTGGAGATTTCAATGCCATGAATTCCATATTTTATTCCCTTCCCCCCAACTTTCTTTTCCTCAAGAAAGTGACATAATGGCTTTCACTTGTGCCTCTATTCAGAAAAATGTTTCTATATATTTTTTGGAGTTTAACCAGACAGCTTACTCTGTAGGTGACAAGTAGGAGGTGAGGTAGGATCTGGGAGCCCTTATACTGTCTCTCTGCTTGTTACCACCCTTTACACTGATATTTCCAATCAGTCTTCAAAATACAGCTAAGGAGAACTGCTGTTTGGTTCATGGCTCTGGTATGAGTAGTCAGAATTGCCTTAATAAGTATAACTTGCAGTGGTTTTAAACCGTTGGTCCGTGGATCAGTGCTGGTCTGCCAGTCTGAAATTTCCTGCCAGTCTGCAAAAGAATTAACCACTCTGATGTTGCATGAAGATTATAGAGTCTATAATCATTGGGTCTATAATCTTCATACAGCATCAGATGGTTAACTGTTTTATGGACTGGCACAAAATTTCTGGTAGACCGACAATTGAAAGCACTGATACATTGGAAAAAAAGTTTCATATTTGCTTCCCATTATTTTAGTATATGATATTAGATTTTACTTAATTGGGTAGAATTTTTATTTAGTAAAATTTCATCATAATAAATTTGTAGGATATAAACAAACACTAATGCTGTTTGTAAATCTTGATATTATTAAGAGTATATTTTACTATGATTATTATAATATGGATCTGAGAAATTTCAAGTCACTCTTAATCTGACTCTTGCTGATAATGGTTTATGGAAACAGACTCTTAAGGGTCATTAGGATCTGAGGGTTTAACTGCTTTTTAGCCCTGTGATAATCAGTAAATTAATAAAGACCTTTGGGCATTTTTCTACAAAAAAAAAGTATTTGTAAAATACTTAAGATAAGAGCCTGGAACAAAGAAAGTATTCAATAGATCTTAGCTGCCATAATATTATTATTAATTTTTATATTATGCACAGATTGAAACATTCTGTACATATACTTGATAGATTGATATAGCAAATAAATTTTATTCAACTGAAATGCAAGATGTGTTTTCCTATATCCAAATATGACCAAGAGACTACTTCACTTAACTAATTCAGAAGATGTTTATTGAATTTGTGCATTGGAATATATTAGGCATTTTGGAGACCACAAGATCATTTCCCTCAAGAAACTTTTACTTAAAATAGTTAATATGAGCAGGAGAGATGCCATTATGAGTAGGTGGCTAGAGTATACCAGACTTGCTGTAGAAAATTGGCTTATTTGAACTCGGTGAATCTTATACGTTGTAACAAAATGCACAACAAACATGGTTTTTGTTCTTGAGCAGGTTTCTGCATGTTTGTGCTGAGCCTGGTGAAGAAACATTATCGACTGCAGTTTTATATGGTATGTATCAATCATTATTCTGTAGTCACAATATATCACAGAAACCCTTATGTTTAATGTTTTTTTCTGTAGTGAGAAGATAAAATGTAATCTGCTAGTTGATGCCTAAACATGAGGGATATTTCAATTTTGAATGACTTTTAAATGCAAGAGGTTGAAGTTGAAATATTTTTGAGGATTTTAAAATTTGAAATGTTTTCAAAGTTTCCTAAAAACTTTTTCTTTGAATATTTTCAAAATCTATAAAATTAAAACCAAGCATTTGGATTTCCCTAATTTGTAGAAATTTGAGGCATTTCATAGATCCCTGAATGGTAAGTCTGGGAAGCACCTACCATAATTCTTCATGGAAAGTAACTGTTTGACTTGCTCTTAGTTGAGTATAAAGGAACAAAGCATGTATTTTCTTGGTAGTTATGGTTAGTTATAATACTGCATAATTCTTTTTGGCCTAAGGGATGTTATTCAGTTTATCACTGAACAATGTTCAGTGTTTCAGGAAATTTATTACTGTGTATGATGAACTTATTTCCTGAAAAGCAGCTAAAATGAAAAAATACAGCATTTAGATCTTGGAATTCCTGAGTTAGTATGGCTTGTTTTGGATTCGAGATATATATCTATGCTTTATGCTCTGTTTTTCTCCATAAGACTTCGTGCTCAGCATTAGGGCTGAGAAAATATTTCTTACATTTCTTAATTTCTGGGGATCTTGAGAAGAAAAGAGAAACTGTCAAAAAATCTGAAAAACATCAAGACAAATAGGATACAATAGGATCTCCTATGAAAATATAGTTGGTACCTATTGGAAAAAAATCATTTATGCATTTTTAAGCAACTAGGGTAAAAGAGAATTGGATCCTTTAAGCAGATAAAAAATAAAATAAGGACATACCAATATATTATTTGCTGAAGTAAAAAATGGGTTTATTATGAATAACTCAAAAATCTAAGAATTTTGAAGTCATTTTATAAATTTCAATAAAAATTAAGAGACAGTAGTACATGGAAACATCAGCTTTTTTTTTTCATTTCCCTTCTCCTCATATTGAGAATGCTGACCTCATCGAAGTGGCCATCTCTCAGGCTAGCTGGAATTGAAACACAGGTGTTTGAAAATTTGAAATTGATTACTGCCATTGAATAGAACTGTGAAGATTAGCATTTAAGTATGAAAAGATGGAGTTTAAGGGCCATTGATCTCTGATGGTTTGACTCATTTGAATTTAGAAATAGCTTTATATAGGAAAAAATTAGCATAATAAACTCTGAAGGAAAAATAGTTTAGCATTCTTAATAACTGCAGAATGTAGCCAGAGCAAAATGTTCCTCTCTAAATACCATAACAATACCATGTAGTTCTCATCATTTTATGTATTTATTTTTATTTATTTATTTATTTATTTATTTATTTATTTAGAGAGACAAGGACAGACAGACAGGAAGGGAGAGAAATTAGAAGCATCATCTTGTAGTTGCGGTACTTAAGTTGTTCATTGATTACTTTCTCATATGTGCCTTGATGGGGGGAGGGGCTCCAGATGTGCCAGTGACCCCTTGCTCAAGCCAGTGACCTTTGGGTTCAAGCCAGCGACCATGGGGTCATGTCTATGATCCTGGTGAGTCCACTCAAGCCAGATGAGCCTGCACTCAAGCTGGTGACTTTGGGATTTTGAACCTGAGTCCTGAGCATCCCAGGTCGATGCTTTATCCACTGCGCCACTGCCTGGTCAGGCTATTTCTCATCATTTTTGATGATTCATGATGATTTATTTTTTATGCTTTTTTAAATCTCAGTACTATAAGCATTCTATTTGTATATAAATTAAGATTACCTTTTTAAATGTTTTCATGATGTTAAGGGTCCAGTGGTCACCAAAATAAATTTAATTTGCTAACTACATTTATTTTGTATGACTTTATCTTACAAAATTTAACCAAAAATCATGCTATGCGGTTAAAATTGCTCTTGCTTCCTGGGCTGCACTGATCTGTTGTGTTTACTAATTGTTGTGTTGTTGGGCTATTAACAGTTCGCATGGACTCATGTCACTTTACTGATAACAGTTACTCAGTCACATCTTGTCATCCAAAATCTGTTTGAAGGCATGATATGGTAAGGGGACGGAATTATGCTGCTTTATATTTATGTCATAGCATTTTTAAAGCTTTTTCACACTGAACAGTGTCTTACAGATTTCTACTAAAATGTATTATAATATTTGTTGTTACTCTATTCCTTGAAATTACTTTACTGAGTTTTGTTTACTGTTTTAACACCTGAGGACAAATGCATTGTTAACTGGGAATATTTCTTATTAAGGTTTCAAATGAAAGAAGTCCTTATAAAAGTTCCAAATAATTACATTTTCAGGTTTTACTATATTTTAATGTGACTTTTACAAATATAACTTTTTAAAGGAGCATATTATTTACATGGAATGTGAACAGAACATGAAAGTTTGCTTGCAAACAATGCGTTGGCAACACATTTTCTCTAGGTCCGTGATGGGGAACCTTTTTATAAAAACTTCCCACTTTTGCAGTGCTGGTCAACCTGGTCCCTCCCACCCACTAGTGGGCAGTCCAGCTTTCATGGTGGGTAGTAGCGGAGCAACCAAACGGCGCTGTGATTTGCCCACCATGAAAACTGGACTGCCCACTAGTGGGTGGGAGGGACCAGGTTGACCAGCACTGGAAAGTGGGCAGTTTTTATAAAAAGGTTTTCCATCACAGCTCTAGGTGAACGTTGGTAGGCTCTGTCCCAATGTACACGGGAGGAAGTGTCCAGATTTCAGAGGGGTGAGGTCACTTGCTATAGAGCAGAGGCTTGCAGATTCAGAAAGCATTTTTTGAAGTTAAATATTATAAAAATTATTAGTTAAAATTTAAGAGTGGAGAAAAATGATTTAAGACACCTGATCATATTTTCCCCACTTTAAAAAGAAAAACTCATTAGTTAAAATCCTTTACAAGGTGTTTTGTAAAAATATTCCCTCAACAGCTTTGTGATTTTTTAGCTAAGGGGTTGGTGTGTGTATGTGTACAATTAGAATCAATTTAAGATTGTCTTCAGTATACAAACTTTTAATTGATAGGGAAATTACGAGATTAGTAGGCTCTGTATAATTAGTAGGATTTAATGCAACTATATGAAAAGATAGAATTAAAATTGATAATTTTTTCTGAAAGAGAATTTGTATTAATCACTTGTAATAACTATATCAGATTATACTGTCTAAACCAAATGACCCATTTCCATTTTGAAAGGCTGCTTTTTAAAAAATCTTTATACTATTATAATTTGTTCCTCATAAAATTGAAATTTGAAGGTCCATACCAATATAAATTGATTATTTAATATTAAAATTAAATTGATTATTTAATATCTTCCTTAGCAATATTCTCCTAAGTTAATTTATTTATAGATTTTGCTCTGCTTAATTGCTAAGTGGGAAAATTTGTTGATATGTCAGGTTTCTAATAATGTTTTGGCAAGTCTTATGCTCTGAACTGGCCTTGCAGTGTAATTCAGAGGATTATTAGAGTGGTTCATTATGAGTCATAAGCTGTATAAATATTTATCACTTAATCATGTGAACTTTTTTCTGCTGACTTTTTTTTTTTTTAAAGGTTCCTTGTCCCAATATCAAGTGTTATCTGCAATGACATAACCGCTTACCTGTTTGGATTCTTTTTTGGGAGAACTCCATTAATTAAGGTAATTAAAAACCTTAGCACAAGCTAGCCATTCCCATAACCTTAAAGATTAGCCTGTGGAGGAAACTTCCAGCTTGGTACTGTTGTACATTCTTTGATTCTCAAGTTGCTTTGATTTCTCTTGGTTGCACTCAGCAGCCAGAATGTCGAGGCAGTGAGCCATGGTTCTCGGGGTGCGTGCTGTCTGGGTCCTGCGTTCAGTATTCTGCTGGCTCCACAGTAAGGGCTGGACACCGTTCGTTATCCTTTCTCCCTCGAAGGCTCATCTCATCTCTCCGCGGGTTTCTTCCCTGAGCTGTTTGTTGTGTTGTTCCCCTGTACTGCGCTCCCCGACAGCCCTGGAAACAGGCCTTTCCTTGACTGCTCTCCCTCAGCTGTCTCACCTATACCCTAACCTTTACCAAACTTTTGGAAAGTATACATTATACCATCTTCCCATACTCATGTTTATTTGTAAGCCTTCTACACCCAGACTTATTTTTTAAAAAAATTTGAGGCCCTACAATAAACTGATAATACAAGTCATAAGGAAAGATTAAAATAATGGAAAGAAAGTACACGTGAGCAGACCGTGGTATCTTGCCTCAGATTTGCTTCTTCTTACAGTCAGTGGAGGCAGAGGAGGAAGTGAATTCTGTTAAAAGTTCTCATTTGGGGGAAGAAAGAAACAAACCAGTTCTTTATGAAAAAGCCAGACCATGTCTTTTAAAATCCCACATAGCAGCCCAGCACACGGCATCAGTCTGAGCCGTAGGGATACAAGCAAGCTATATATATATATAAAGTTTCTAAAGCTGCTTCAGCACAAGAGGAAGTTATTAAGTATTCAAGGCTTCTGTACCCCTGAGAGTTTTGGGCTCAGGAAGCGTTCTGAGAGGCTGTTATGCTTTTGAAGACTCTCACTGTCTGATTTTGAACATTGATTTCCTAGTGTATTACCAGCTGGATTAATTGCATAATATATTCAGATGTAGTTAAATTAGTTTACCTCTAAATCAATATGCTATGGATTAATTCATTTTGATAAGAGAACTTTAAATTAATCGGCAGGCACTTTTGAATTTGAGTCAACTCCCACTGCATGACAGTACTCCTCAATACCCTGGGAGAAGGTGTGTATCAGTCTACCCTATGGAAGAACGTCAGATTTGTCAAGAAACCATTTCTGCCAACCTTCTTAGCTTTGAGCTTTATGGACATCACAACATGAGGTCTACAGAGGCTCATGGAGCTTAGCTGTCACCCGCTTCTATTTGCAGAAACTTCCCTGGGGTATTTATCTGGTTTTAGCTCTAATCTGAAACAGTATCTATTCTTAGAATCACAACCTTTCCCTTTTTCATGGAGACAGACACAGATCCTGACCAAAGCGAAAAAGGTATTGGGGATACTTGGGGAGCAAATACTGCATCTGGGGCGTGGACCATTTTACCATTTCAGAAAGAGGTCCATTGTATGCCTGGCCTTTTGAGAACACGTGGTAACCTGTTGTGCTGCAATGTCCGCATTTAGTTACACTCATTCTACTTTTGGCATATGTGAAATGTTTGAGGGCCTAAGGTGTTACATACCACCAGAGAAATTTGCACAAATAAATTAGGATCATGGAATAGGGGGGAAAGGGTTGGGAAGCCATCCCAAGAAGAAAAGGGGAGATGCACAAGGTACTGTGGGGATTCACTGAACAGCTTGCATATGTATTGCGTGTTTTTTGAGTGCAGTAACTCTCTTTAATTTTATTTGGCCTTTTCTAGTTGTCTCCTAAAAAGACTTGGGAAGGATTTATCGGCGGTTTCTTTTCCACAGTCGTGTTTGGATTCATTGTGAGTTTTACTAAGATTTTTATCTTATTTATATTTTGAAAAATGGTAGCAAGTTTATCTATCTTAAACCTAAAAGAATTAAACCACAAAAGACTAATATATTTCCTGAAACCCACTAAACAGAGTCTATTCTGTACCCAGTGACTCTCGCATCCTGCCCTCGGGTCAGAACCACCTGGGGGCCTTATTCACAGTCCGTGTCCCCGAGTCTCCCCGGGCAGTCAGCTAGCCGGGTTGATTCTGCTGTCCAGCTCGGCCTTGAGGCCTCTGCTGGGCTGTCTGCCGCGGTTTGGCAGTTTCCAGCAGCGGCTCTGCCTTGTGGGGGACAGGTGCTGGCGCAGGCGGTGCCCTGGAGTAAAGCAGAGAATACAGTGATGTGGAAGGGCTCTGCCTCCTTTGCACGTGCTGCTACTTGGCTTAGCAAGTGCTGACTCCTGTGGGCCCACGTGCAAGACAAATTTGTTAAAAATAATTGATATTTATTTTAGCCATGAATAGTGAGTCTTGTTAATGTTTTAAAAATTAGTTTACAGTTATGGAATTTAGATTTTTATTAAAAGGTATCTCATAAGAATCAATAAGGATACAGCCAAATGGTTGGATACAAAATAAATATATTTCAAAAATTACTGTTAGAAAGTTTAAATTTAAAAAAAAAAGTACTTTATTGATTTTAGAGGGGGAGGAAGGCAGGGGGAGAGACAGGAACATCAGTCTGTTTCTGTATGTGGCCCAACCACAAAGGACGGAACCTGCGGCCTCTGCACACCCAGACAATGCTTTAAAACCAACTGAGCTAGCCGGTCAGGGCAGAAAGTCTAAACTTTTCAGAGTGCAGTCCCTGACTACACAGCCAAATACAGAATGACAGGAGACAACAAGGATCTTCGAGAAGAAGCAAATATGCAAATAACTGACAAAAATATCAGGCTCCTGGATGGGAAAACCATCATAATTCCTCTCTTGTAGTTCATTCTTAGTGAAAATTCCAATAGGATCTGATATAATTAATCCAGTCAGCATTTATGCTGTAGGTTGTTGATGAGATAATAATTTATGAATAGAATAATAAAAAGGCATCCGATCCTGTCCAGTGTTTATGCATTACAAAGCAGGGATAATTAGAACATTATTAACTTAAATAATAATACAAGAATTTGGTATTATTAAAAACCAGTTTAGTAATACTACAAGAATAGCCATATACGCCCTGGCGGGATAGCTCAGGTGGTTAGAGCATTGCCCCGAAGCGCAGAGAGAGGGTGCCGGTTAGCTCCCTGGTCAGGGCACACACGGGAACAGACGTTCCTGTCTCTCTCCTGCTTTCTCCTTTCCTCTCTCTAAAATCAATAAAAAATAAACGCTAAAAAAAAAAAAGAATAGTCATACCATTGAAAGAAAATAAACAGCTACCCTGTAAGAATGTAATGCATGACAAAAATAATGAGGAGATACATTATTTTTTTATAAATGATTTTGAGGAAACAGGGTAGAAGCAAAATCAGTTTATTACCATTCCTGGTGTCGGCATGCACTTCTGTTCACCGTCCTTGAGCAATATAATGGGCTGAATAGCTGCAGAAGAAGAAAGAAGAAACAGTTGCCTAACACTTTGTTTTATGTATCTCTTCCATGGCTGAGAACAGCTGTATTAAAAATTGCAGGGATGTGGTCAGGGGAAAAACAGTTTAGTCAAAATTTTCTGGGTTGGTTAAGAAAAATAGTGTTTTTCATCTGTACTTTTTTTTTTTTATTTTAAACCACTGGCTATTTACTAATTGATGAAAAGAATATAACATTTATGCCAAGAACTTCAGTCCTGTACTCTCCCATATCTTAATAATTGTCAGCTTTTGCTAACATTAATTATGTGTACTTTAGAAAAGTAAAACCTTCTTGTAATGCTTGTTTGAATGTTTAAACCAGCTTCTTTCTCCCTTTCCCCTTCCCTCTTTTTATTGTGGTCATAGAGAGATAATCTTGGTGATTTCCAAAATGCCTTTGGTTTTCCAATGGCTTTTCAAAGTCCTTTATTAAGTCAGTTATGACCGTCGGACTTTGAGAATACACAGCAGATTGTGAGTGCACAGAAACTCTAGCCTTCTATTTCTGGCCTTTGTGCTGACATAAAACACACACAACACAGATGCAATTTTTCATTTAGTGTTTCATGAACTCTTGTTTTGTTACTCAGGCTGCCTATGTGTTATCTAAATACCAGTACTTCGTCTGCCCAGTGGAATACCGAAGCGATGTGAACTCCTTTGTCACAGAATGTGAACCTTCTGAACTCTTCCAGCTTCATGATTACTCACTTCCTCCCCTTCTAAAAGGAGCATTGGGACAGGTAAGGTAAATATGGGTAAGGCTCCTCTAGCCCAAAGATTAAGATTTTTATAAGACATTGGTTTCTGTAAAATTTTTAATTCTATTATACAGAAGTGATTTCACTGTCTGCTTGGCATCAATAATATATTCTAGCTCTTTTTAATTTTCCTTTCTTGAACATAAAATGAATATTACTATCATAAACCTATTGTTTATTAGGAATTTATTTGCTCAATGGTTTGAATACTGATGATAATTTGTCTTGTATTTCTTTTGAAAATATTTAAAAATAGTCCTTAGATTTCTACAAATTGATGAGTTGCAGTAAGTTTCATATATAATGGGCATAAACTGACTCTATTTAAAAATTAATTAAAATTCACTAGCTTGGCCCTGGCAGGTTGGCTCAGTGGTAGAGCATTGGCCTGGTGTGTGGATGTCCTGGGTTCAATTCCTAGTCAGGGCACACAGGAGAAGTGCCCATCTGCTTCTCCATCCCTCCTCCCCTTGCTTCTCTCTCTCTTTCTCTCTCTTCTCTTCCCCTCCTGCAGCCATGGCTCGATTAGAGGGAGCTGGCTCTGGATGCTAAGGATGGCTCCATGGCCTCCACTCCAGGCACTAAAAAATGGATCCAGTTGCAATAGGGCAAGGGCCCCAGATGGGCAGAGCATTGCTCCCTAGTGGGCTTGCTGGATGGATCCTGGTTGGGGCACATGCGGGAGTCTGTCTCTGCCTCCCCTCCTCTAACTGAATTTAAAAAAAAGAAAGAAAGAAAGAGAGAGAGAGAGAGAGAGAGAGGGAGGGAGGGAGGGAGGGAAAGAAAGAAAAGAAAGAAAGAGAGAGAGAGAGAGAAAGAAAGAAAGAAAGAAAGAAAGAAAGAAAGAAAGAAAGAAAGAAAGAAAGAAGAAAGAAAGGGAAAGAAACAAACATTGATTTACCAGCTCAAAGATTCCTTGATTTTTTTTTTTTTTTTCAGGGGACCATTACTAGTACAGAAAGCCACTGCTTCTAAAAATCAGTTTCCCTCCCAAAAGTACATTGTGGTCATTAGAGGCAATGTTGAGGTCTTATGCTAAAGGATGTGCACATGCTATACAGTAGAGCCCCACTGATGTGTGCTGTTGGCACTGGTGGGTCGTACTTAAAATGGGGAATCAAATCATTCTCTGTCTATACATGTGTACATGTGTGCATCTGAACCGTTGTAAAAGTCCATAACTTTTTTTTTTTTTTTTGTATTTTTCTGAAGCTGGAAACGGGGAGAGACAGTCAGACAGACTCCCGCATGTGCCCGACCAAGATCCACCCGGCACGCCCACCAGGGGCGACACTCTGCCCACCAGGGGGCGATGCTCTGCCCATCCTGGGCATAGCTATGTTGTGACCAGAGCCACTCTAGCGCCTGAGGCAGAGGCCACAGAGCCATCCCCAGCGCCCGGGCCATCTTTGCTCCAATGGAGCCTTGGCTGCGGGAGGGGAAGAGAGAAAGAGAGGAAGGAGAGGGGGAGGGGTGGAGAAGTAGATGGGCGCCTCTCCTGTGTGCCCTGGCCGGGAATCGAACCCGGGACTTCTGCACACCAGCCCAACGCTCTACCACTGAGCCAACCAGCCAGGGCCATAAAAGTCCATAACTTTTGAGAAGAGGTTAACCGATAAATTATTTCTCTCCTTGAGTGCTCAACACATGGATTCCAAGAATTTTTTCAACATCCATTCCATCTGTTATCTGCTGTAAAACTTTTAATACTGTTGATCTTTGATTAGAAGCAATTCCATTGCTTTGAAAACAGGTCCAAAGATTGGTGCTCGCAATAATAGTTGTTAAGCCACACCCACTGTGCACTGTGTACAGTTTGCAGTTTCGGGTTATTTGAAGTGGAGCAAGAAAAATATAATAAAGTGGAGTGAGAACTAAGAACTTACAAAACAGTTTTCAAGAATTCTGTTTGTATGATCTTTGCAAACTTTATAATTGTCTTGCTGATGCACATTTTGGTACACTTTTTAAAGCAACTTATTTTTATGTGTTTCTATAACATTTAATTTAGTATGCAGGGGAAGACCAACTTTCCTCTCACTTGGTCATATAAAATAAAGGGAAATAGAATACAAAATTTAAATGCATTATATAATAACAAAAAACAAAGTACTACTGGTAAAAACAAATTCCAAAATTAACTGATTCTTGGTAAGTTTACAACTCAAGTGTTGTAGAAATCTCTAGATGAACTAGTAAGTAGCTCATCAGCTGCAAGCTTTCAGTGTGCCACGTGCTGTCAGTATGCATACAGAAAAAATAGAGTGCTGGCTTAGTCGAGGATAGTAATGAGAGCTTATATTATTCTGCCACAATCCTGAAAGTTTGTGGAATGACCGGAAACGGGGTGTATGCTCTGACCGACTGTTTCTGTCATGATTTTTAGTTGAGGTGGCATGCTCAAATCTAATCCTAATGCACTCCGCCTCAACCCCTCCCCTCTGGTTTCCCTCTCTAGGAAACAGTGAGCTTGTATCCTTTCCAGATCCACAGCATTGCTCTCTCAACATTCGCGTCTTTGATTGGCCCATTTGGAGGCTTTTTTGCCAGCGGATTTAAAAGAGCTTTCAAAATCAAGGTGTGTGTTGAGGTTCTTTGTTACATTATTAGAGAAAATAATTAAAGAATGTAATATAGTTGGAATTTGGTTCTCTAGTGCTCTCACATATATTAAGCCCCCTGTCCCCCACCCCCCAGGCAAAAAACGATTGCTTTCAGCCTCAGAGAAATGTTTCCTGGTTGATTTGAGTGTATTCTTTCTTATTAGGTTTTGATCAAGACATGTCATGTCAGCTTCTTTTATAGAAATGGCATGTGTTACTTAATGTTGGGACAAGCACAGAATTTGATCCTTCAAGTGCTCATTCAAGAATGCAGCCATGAGTGGTTTGAAGATTAGTGTCTTGCTGGTCTTTTTTCAAGGCATGGACAGGGGAGCCTTTGACTCTGTAACCATCCATTCTGCTAGATAAGGGGTCAGCACACTTCTTCTGTAAAATCATATGTTTATTACTCATATCCTAACTGCTCAGCTCTGAATTCTGCCAGTGTCCTGTGAAGGCCCCGAGGACAGTAAGTCAATGGAGTGGGGATTCTATTTATTTTGTAAAGGAAGTTCAACTTTATTTAGAAAAACAGGCAGCTAGCTGGATTTGTTCTGTGGGACATAGTTTGCTGATCCTCGTCCCAGATCCTTAAAATTATCCATATGTTTTAAATGAGATTCTCATAAAGTGACATATATTTGCCCTATTATCTTAGCTCACCCCACATGGCTTCACTAAGTTAAGACTGAATGTTGTGCCATTAGAGGTGGGAGAGGAGAGGAGGTGTTCATTTGAGCAGGGATCTGAGAAAGGAGGAGAGTAAGTCCTGCAGAGAAACCTGAGGAGAGTTCCAGCGAGTGCAAAGGAGTGCAAGAACTTAGCCTGTCTGAAGGGGAGCAAGAGCAGTGTGGCCGGTCAGTCTGCAGAGGCTGGCGGGGCCAGGTCACGTAGGGCCCCAGAAGCCAGGGAAATAAACGAACTCCGGGAGGACTTGCAGTGGGGCAGATAGTATGTGAAGTGGGATGCAGTACATGAAAGTGTATAAGATGTTCCCGTTCTCAACATGCTCAGCACACACACGCCCACAGAGCGCCACAGCGACAGCCGACAGCCGTCAGGGCTGCACACAGCAGAGCGGAACTGGGTTACCATGGCGCTCTTGCGCTTTGGGTAGCGGGGAAGAGAAAGCAGGCAATTTGTTGGCACAGATTAATCAAGAATTTCTTTGCAATAATTGTTTTTAACAGAGAAGTGTTATATTTAGAATGGTATTTTCTTTAATAGTCTCCGGTCCAAGGTTTCCTGTGGAATAGTGAGATTTTTTTTTTGCATGTCTGAAATGAAAGTGTGACTGCTGTTGCATTTCCGATGTTTTCAGTTGCCCGGGGAAACTAGAAGAAGAGTTGGTCATCGCTGTTTCCTGGGCACTGAAAAATAGGGCTCGATCCGTGCATTTGCAGAGGCTTGCTAACCATTCCTTCAATCTAATGGATTCATGTGTCCCAAACGACCTGGCTATTTTTATTTTCTTTAAAAAAGAAGAAATATTTATCATCGCAGTAAAATGTTAATTTCAGAATAAGAACTATTAGGATAAATATGAGTTAGAGCCAGACGCACACCTGTCAACAACACTCAAATAGCTCCCCAAACAGTTTCTGCTCAAACAGGAAAGTAGGCTGTAAAAATATTAGGGTAGTCATACCCGATAGTGCTTTCGATTTAGAAAGTTTTGTTAACTAAAAAAATGTAGTGCTAGATTTTATTAAAATATGATTAATTTATTTGCATGTTGCTGGTTAGTTCAGTAATCTATTATAGGAACATATTCAAAAAATGTGGTATGTTGGTATTTAGTGGGAAAATCCAATAGTAAAGTGTTTTCTTTAGGGTCCATGATGCCAGAGACATTTTCAGATAGGAATTTTTATAGCAAATTAATTTTTTTTGAAACTTTGGTAATATGTTGGTTTGTTTCTAAAGGATTTTGCCAACACCATTCCTGGACATGGCGGGATAATGGACAGATTTGATTGTCAGTATTTGATGGCAACATTTGTGCATGTCTACATCACAAGCTTTATAAGGTACTTTTAGATTTAAAAATATTTTAATACTTGCTGTCTTGAAGTACACTGGTCCCTCATTTATTGCAGGGGTTAGGTTCCAGAACCCCCCACAATAGGCGAAAATCCGCGAAGTAGAAACCTTATGTTTATTTTATTATTTATGTATATTTTAAGGCTTTATAAACCTTCTGCACAATCTTATAAACCTTTCCCACACTTGTTTTACCACAAAAATAATTAAAATAATAGATATATAAAAATACCTATGCACCGCAAAATCCTGTAATATAGCGAAAAATCCGCGATACAAAATTGGATATACATATACAATTTTAAAGTCCGTGATACAGTGAGACTGCGAAAAGTGAGCCGCAGTGTGGCGAGGGATGACTGTGCTCTTTCCCACTGCATTAGTTTGAAGGAGTTGCTCTTTCTGTCTGCAGCCTTTTTCTGGAGTAGCCTCATTAGTTTATTTCCTTAATCTTTTCAAAAAAATCAAATCCTGGCATTGTTAACTTTACTGTATATTTGTTTTCTGTCTCACTGATGTCCGTTCTCATCTTTTTATTCCCTCATCTTTCTTTAGGTTCAGTTTGCCATTCATTCTGACCTTCTTGAGATAAAGCTTGCATTATTGATTTTCAGCCTTCTTGTCTAATATGTTCACCTCAGACTATAAATTTCCTCTTAAGTACTGCTTTATTCTCATCATTCATGTTGTATTTGTGTTTTCATTACTCCGTTACAAATATTTTCTGATTTTCAGTATCGCGTCTTCTTTGACACGTGGATTATTTAGAAGTGTATGGATTGTTTCCAAACAAATGGAGGTTTTCTCATTCTTCCTTTATTGATTTTTGCCTTAATTCCACTATGGTCAGACAACATACTCCTTATGATCTCACAATTTAACATTGGTTGAGACGTGCTTTATGCCTCGGTGTATTGTCTATTCAGGTACACGTTCCAGGTGCACACAAAACGAATGTGCACTCTGCACTGCCTGGTGGACATGGTATATATGTCCACTGGGTGAAGTTTAGTTGATTCTATTTTTTCTACCCCCTTATTCTGTCAGTTACAAAGAGAGAGCTTTGTCAAAATCTTACACTATGATTGTAAATTTACCTGTTCCTATTTTTGTCGGTTGTTACTTTATGTGTGTCGAGGTTGTGTTAAGTATATACACAGTTAGGCCTGTCATATCTCCCTGTTGGATCACTCCTAATGTCATCATATAGTGTCCTCCATCTTTATTTGGATATGAGAATAGCTGCATCAACCTTCCTTTGGTTAGTCTTGCACAGTATTTTTTTTTTGTCCATGCTTTTATTTTTAGCATTTCTTGATCTTTATGTTGAAAGTGTTTTTCTTTTCTAACAAGCATATAGCTAGATTTTGTTATTTTTATAACACGGTTGATAGTGTTTGTCTTTTTATTTGGAGTGTTCAATCTATTTGTGACTTACTGCTATATCTGAGTATTAGGAATTCATGGGAAAGCCCTCAGAACTCTTTATTTTCAGCAGATGGCATCTTTTAGGGCATGAACTCATACTTTCTTTTTCTTTTTTTGAATCTGCTTTTCTCCCAGTAGAGAGAAGTCATGCTGAGCCATGTTGTCCGCCATTGGAAAGCAAATATTTAGACTGTCAGAAATCCAGTGCTCGAGCCAGGATGCAGCTCACTGGGCGCACCTGCTGACAGCTTGCCTTTTAGCTGAACTTGCTAGAAAAGCCTTCCTTTGCTCTGTGGGCCACTACTCTGGGCTTATGTTATGAAGTTGCTGAATATTTTGAAGAAATATAAAACAAGCTGTGTCCTGGCTGAGTAGACTGTGACCATGAGAGACATATGGCTGCAGTGTTTAGGCTTTTGCATGAAGTTGACCCATGGGATGGCCAAATCTGAGTACTGTGCAGTTTTTAAATCCAGAGTTTTCAGTGTGAGGTCACTATAGAGTGGACATTTCTTTGTTGTTGGGGCTTCTGCTTCTTATATTTCCATTTTAACTGAACTGTCCTTATAAGTCATAAAGTCATATAAATGTCTTTCTCTGTACCATTCTCCATATATTATGTTTTTTCCCATTGGATTTTACTAACTGCCCTTCACAAAAAAGTGACCATAGAAATTATGGTCAGTAATGAACCACAGAAATTATTTTATTCAAGTGGACCATAGAAATTTTAAAGAGCAGTACATATACATTAAAATCTGAATTAGGTTCATGCTGACAAAATAGCACTTGAGACGATCACAAAGGTGATCTCCAGGTTATAAATGGGTTGAGTTCCAGAGCCCAGGGGGTGAGAAACTACAGCCCCCCTGACTGTAATAGGATCACAGCAAAGAAAGGTGTGAGGGAAGGAGGAGCCCTGTTCTGGGACTGGGACCCAGTGAGAGCCATGGAGGAGAGGCCCCTTGGCTGACTGTGAACTGCTTCCTGTTTCCTGCCTCAGCTACTTCAGTTCAGCCTGGGCTCACTCCTCCTCTCCGGGACTGCTGGGGCAGGGGACTGAGGGACGGGGCTCTCCTCCTCCTCCTCTCAACTAGAGCAGATCGCTTTCGTTTCTCATGCTGAGGTTTACCTAAGGTTTTCTTTGAACAAAGGCTGTGGCACCTTTTGTGGATGCTGGCTAGGAATTCAGTGCTAGGCTCAGAACCTTTCTGCCCCGTCTCTTGGACATTTATAATTCCCTGGGGTATTTCTTCAGCAAAATGCCTTCCTTGGTCTTTGAAGTTAAAAAGTGAAAGAATATTTTCATATTCTTACCCACCAGGAATCTTGTTCCTTTCCTTACGGGACATTTTTATGTCATGTTGTCTCAGTTCTGTCCCCGTCTCTAACTCAGGTTGTCCTGAGAATTTTCGTAGAGCTCAGATCTGCACTCCATCTGTTGCTTAGTATTATTCCTGGGTTTTGTGTAAATGCATTCTTATCATATCTAGACTGTATGCCTCTCAACAGAGAAGTATTTGGGCATCTTTTCCTACTATTAACGCTAACATTGGGCATTACAGTGAGCTCTGATCAAAAGCTATTTCAATTCTGTAGAGACTGTTACTCCACACTTAAATGCAGGGTTTACTTTAAATTGTGGGTATATGCTTCCTTTGGCTTTCCTAAAATAGCATGAACTTTCTTTTCTGCTTTGTTTTCAGGGGTCCAAATCCAAGCAAAGTGCTACAGCAGTTGTTGGTGCTTCAACCAGAACAGCAGTTAAATATATATAAAACCCTGAAGTCCCATCTTATTGAGAAAGGAGTCCTGCAGCCCACCTTGAAGGTATAACTGGATCTAGAGAGGGAAAGACTGAACTGACAATAGGGAATTCTATAAAGATGCACTGACAGATAACATTTTGTAAATGTACAGAAAATGGTTGAAAATGCAATAGATTGAAGATTTATAGACAGAATGTTTCTTCTCTGAAATTACTGTGAATATTTAACAAACTTACTTGACCTAAATGATGAAATACTAGCCAATCATCAAAATATCCTGTACTTTTTCTAAAGTGTATTTTCTGATGTTAACTTCCTTTCACTTACTTGCCATTTTCATAATTTAAAAGACTTGTTTTAAAGAGTCAAATGCTATAAAATGAGTACATTGAAGATGTCTTAAGATTGCACTTGGCAGTGTACCCTTTGCACAAATATTGACTTTTACATTTGGAGTGGCTCTCAATTTTAGCAAAATGTTTTATGTAAGGCACAACAGGAAGTTAGTCTCCTGCACTTCCTCCTCTTTTAGTCTGAAGTGTTTTCTGAAGGGCTGAGTTGGATCCAAAAAAAAAAGGATTGTCTACTTTTCAAAGTAAGTAAGTAATCATTTGCCAGGGGAAAACATTCCACTTTAGGTAGGTTTGAAATTCAAGAGAGGGAGGCTGAAGTTTCTCTTTATTGGCTGACATCAAAGTCCTTCTTATAAAGTTGTTTTGAAAAACATAATGTCACAAAAACTTTTCAAGAGAAACAAAGGAGAATTCTGCTATGAAGAATATAATGTATGCATCCTACACAGGTCATCAACAGGCAGCAAAGCTCAGGAGACAGCATAAGACAATGACATATGGCGCAGGCCACCTCTCGGTCAAGTTCTCTGCTTTTCCTTCTTTTCCTGTGAGCTGGTTTTTTAAGTTCTGTGGCCACAAGCACAAAAGATCAATATATAGACTAGTGAGTAGGGGTTGCGGCGGAAGCTGAACGGAGTGACCCATCTCTGGATGAGGCTCTGCATGTCTGCGTCCTGAAAGCTTCCCTCCCATGTCCTGTGCTGTCCACTGGATACTCACCTGGCAAGAAGGAAGATCTTTCTAGAGACCTAGTCCCAGACTAACTCCATGGTAGCACCTAATCTCTGTCCCATCCCTCTGTCACATCATGTCACAAAACCTGAAGACGTCAGCTGATATGCTTCTTCCAAGAATGAAAACCAAGCAGAAGTGATTCTCACCAAGAACAAAAAGCACACGAATGCCAAACCTTTCTCTGGTGGACTGGACACGTAACCAGATGAGGACAAGTTTCTCATCACTGAATGTAAATAAGCTAATGTTGCTGTGTGCTCTTTACAACCATATTTATTATATTGAAGAGTGAGCAATAAACCTTTGAAAATTGCCTATTGCTCCCTGGCTAAATGTTCAGAGAAGAGAAATAAATATATTTTAAAGAATGTTTTACTAATGAAAAGAGTAAATATTTTTATTTAAATCAGAAAGTAATTTCAATTATTTTATATTTCTGTTTTACTGCTATCCCTACAATCAAAGATTGTAGCTATGCCTGGGTTCCACTGTAGATATTCTTGGGATGTAATTTATAACTAGCCGCTTTATCACGTGCACTACACGATTATAGTAGACATAGTTAAACTTGGTACCAAGAGTCTAATTTTTCTTGTTTTGGCTTATATTCAGTGATTCATCACAACTAGATTGATTCAGTCGGCATTCACACTAGTCCATAAAAACCTAGAATTGGCATCGGAAAGGGTACTACAAGAGGAAATGATCACTTAAAATCAGGCTACCTGCAAGTTACTTTTCAGCATCTCTCATTATTTTCCTCATAAAAGCTCCACATGTTGATCATAAAAACAATTAGTATACCAAAGTTTAAAAATAAAATGAAAATGTTGTAATAGCAACTTACGTTGAAAACTTGGTGATCTGCACAGTCAGAACGGCTTGGAGGTGCACGGTTCCCTCGCATTCTTTAAAGTGGCTAGTGAGACGCTGCAGGGGATGCCAGAGAGCAGCACTGAACACGCAGGCAACAAGTCAATACTGTAATAAACAAAATAGTAAGCTAGAAATATTTGGGTCACAATAATAGCTTTCCTCAAATCTACTTTGAGTTGAGTGTACACTAACTATTCTATATGTAAAAAAGTAAATTCTTTTAACTGAGCTCCTAAAGTATCTTTTTTTAGTGTACTTTTATAGCATGTATATTAAAATAGAATATATTTGATCAAAGGATAGCCATAAAACCCTGACTTTGATCATTTTTATATTTGCCCTCTGAAGAGGGCGTAAATTCTAGTATAACAATGTGGTGACAAACCAGTGAAGACGGGAAAACTTCACAGTGATGGCTGATGTTCCAAACTTCCTGTTTGTTGGAGTTACTCTAATAGCACTAGTTGCTGACTTTTTAATCTGTGAATGCAAATGTTTCCTCAGTGTTTCTCCCCTTGTGATGGTGCATATACATTTACTGTTTGAAAATAGAAGCCCATACCCACCCACTTATTTTTTTTCTCTCATTTACGTATCGCTTTGTGCTTTGGTTTGAACAAAGATAGTATCACCTTGTTCAGCGAAAAAGCAAATGTTGAAACAGTGTACATATACTGTATACAGGTAGGAGATAGCTTATGAATGTGTCAATCAGTTCTCTGAATCTTTTACTGAAACCTAGGAAAATAAAACAAATCACATTTTGACTTTGTTGTGCCATTTTCTCATTGAAGAAGAAAGATTCATTCAACTAGTGTTTACAAAATGATGGTGGATATACATAAAAATTGTATATAGTAGTGTATTTTTTCCATCAACAATACCTACAGTGACATCTTTAAGGATGGGGATAATTAGTTTGTGGTGATAATTGAACATATGAGTTTGTCAGGAGGTGATATCCTTTTTTATTTTTTATTTTATTTTATTTATTTTTTCATGTCCACAGCTAAACGTATCCCCAGGTCCCAGGGCAGGAACTCAGAGCCCGTGAGCGGTGGAGCTTGCTGTAGCAGCCATCTGGGATGTCCTTTTTTAAATACTATTTTATATATATATATTTTAGATTTTTATTTATTTATTCATTTTTATTAGAAAGAGGAGAGAGATAGAGAAGAAAGCGAGAGAGAGAACAGGGGGAGGATCAGGAGCTTCAACTCCCGTATGTGCCTTGACCAGGCAAGCCTGGAGTTTCAAACTGATGACCTCAGCGTTCCAGGTCAATGCTTTATCCACTGCACTACCACAGGTCAGGCTGATACCCTTTCAATAGAAAGATTAAGTACAGAATTTTTTTTTAAAAGACTTGATTTATTTTAGAGAGGACAGAGAGAGAGAGAGAAGGAAGGAGGAGCAGGAAGCATCAACTCTTGTATGTGCCTTGACCAGACATCTTGGATTTCAAACTGGTGACCTCAGTGTTCCAGGTTGACTCTTTATCCACTGTGTCACCACAGGTCAGGCGAAGTACTGAATTTCTATGGCACTCACCAGTTTATAATTATACACATTGACTTTTGTGAATCTCTGATCCAGTCCCCACTAGAACTTTAAGTACATATGGATGCTGACCAGCATCTGTTGTGTTCCCAATGTCAAGCTCAATGCCAGCATTCCCTAGGCCCTCAAACTTCAGAACAAATGAATGGGTTTGGAGTCTGAAGATGTAACTGCACATTTCCACATGTGTCTCTTGGACAGCCCTTCACCGCTCATCCCAGTTTTCATTTTGCAAAGCTTTGGCTTCATTACTTCCAGGTGCTGGGGTTATATTATTACTTTTTTTAAGCAAGAGAGAGAGATGAGAAGCATTAACTCATAGTTGTGGAACTTTAGTTGTTCATTGATTGCTTTCTCATATGTGCCTTGATGGGGGTGGGAGGGGTTCCAGCTGAGCAAGTGACCCCTTGCTCAAGCCAGTGACCATGGGGTCATGTCTGTGATCCCACGCTCAGGCTGATGAGCCCGTGCTCAAGCTGGTGACCTTGGGGTTTCATACCTGGGTCCTCAGCATCCCAGGTCGATGCTCTTATCTACTGTGCTACAACCTGGTCAGGAAATGCTGGGGTCATTTTAAGGTCTAAGTAAAAACATGAATTGCCTTGATTTGTGTTCAGCCTAGAGGAACTGATTGGTAATCCTTAGTTTCCTTTCTTCCTGTCTGCTCCTCTCGTTAGTCATCTGCAGTGGAGTGGGAAGTGACAGTTTGGCAGGACTGAACAGAAGAGTAACCACATCTTTGGCCAAATTGATTTTAGGTAGCATTAGTGTAGACATCCTATCAGTTCACTTAAGCAAACCTGGAATGTCCACTAGATACTAGCACTGCTTTTCTTGTTCTAGCACCAAGAAAAACATTAGAACAAGTAGATATCTGCCTCAAGACAGAGGTAAATGACGCACAGGTGGGTGTTTATCACCTGTGACCAATGTAAAAACCAGGTTTGGGGAACAAAAGGAGACTCATTCTGATCTCCATGTAGGAGCTGCCTGTCCTGAGGATAGTACACAGCCAGATTTCTCTGCCAGCTCCTGAAACTTACACAATTTAAAATTCAATTCCTGAGGAAGGGCTGCAAATCAAAAGCAGGTCTAGACAACTTGATCCAAATCAGAAACCTTTCCTATCTCATCCTGTTGTCATCCTTTTCCTGTGCAGAGAGGAGAACCTTCTTGAATCATCAGGTAATATCGAAAGTCACTGAGTAAAGGTTGATGAATAGAACGTTATCTAACGGTGATAAAATTAGTCTTCAAAAGGAGCAGAGAGAACACAATTTGGTTCTCTAATGTTTGTACAAAGGACATGGGTGGGTAAAGCAAAAGTCCAGACAGAAAATCACTGAAGGGCAGTCTACCCAAAGGCATCTTAGAGAAGGAAATCTTAAACTGTTCTTTGTCAAACTTACAGCACAACAGAGTATGGGATTTGGAATCTAAGTTCTCAGACTCTCATTTCCACTGGGCAACCACCTGGAGTTTAAGGGATCCTAGTGTTTCTCTTTTCAAGAATGTACAATGCCAAACTTCAGCGAGGACCTAAAGATTAATACATTTGAAGAACATACTTGAATAATCTAGTATATTTTTGATCAGTTTTATAAATTCTAAAAACTTGTGAAAAGAAATCAAAAGCTTCAACCAGTAGAGGTAAGAGACATTTGAAGGGCAAGTCCAAGATGGCAGCAGAGGTAGTGCTGAGTTTGCCCCCTCTCAAGAACACATCAAATGTCCACCTATACTTAGAGCAGTTCCTCTTAATAGAAAACTTTGAACAAATTGAGCAGCTTCTGCACAAACAAAAGAAAGGGACTGCATACAGAAGGTTGGGGAATTATGAGAGGTCTCCAGGGGGTAAAGGCAAACACTTGGGTCCAGAGGAACTAATGAGTGCCATTGTTTACATTTCCCTGGTCCATGGACAGAAAGGAGCCTTCATCCAGGTTCTCTCGCCAACATGCAGGGCACTGTAGCACAGTGTTTTGGCAAAAATGAATTCTATCAAACATTTAAAGAAGATTTAGTAGCTGTCCTCAAATTACTCCAAAAATTGAAAAGGAAGGAACACTTTGAAGTCATTCTATGAGGCCAGGATTACCCTGATACCTAAACCAAAGACTCTATAAAAAGAATTACAGTCAATAACCCTGATGAAAATAGATACCAAAAGTCTCAACAAAATACTAGTAAACCAAATTCAACAGAACATTAAACAGATGAGCAAGTGGGATTTATACCAGAAATGTAAGAGTGGGTCAATATCCACAAGACAGTTAATGTGATACATCATATCAACAAAACCAAGGATAAAAATCATGTTATCTCAAAAGATTCAGAAAAAGCATGTGAGAAAATTCAACTCCATTTATGATATAAATTCCCAACAAAGTGTGTACATAAAACTTACCTGAATTGACAAAGAATATATATACAAAACAAAGCCCATGGCTAACACCATAGTTAATGGTGAAAAGCTGAAAAGTTTTCTTATAAGATCACAAGACAAGGGTGCCCATTCCCACCGCTACTACTCAGTATTGAAAGTTCTAGCCACAGCAATCAGACCAGAAAAAGAAATAAAAGAAATATAAATCGGAAATGAAGAAGTAAAAATCAATATTTTCAGATGACCTAATAATATATATAGAAAACCCTAAAAATATGCCAACTATTAATAGAATTAGTGAAAATTCTATAATGTAGCAGGACACAAATTACTAAACAAATTCATTGTGTTCTTATACATTTAATAATAATCCGAAGGAGAAATTAAGAAAACAATCCCATTTATAATTGGCTCAAAAATAAAGTACCTAGGAATAATGTTAATCAAGGAGATCAAAGACCTGTATTCTGAAAACTATAGGACATTGAAGAAATAAATTGTGGAGGACATAAATGGTCTGACCTGTGGTGATGCAGTGGGTAAAGCATTGACTTGGAATGTTGAGGTCGCCAGTTTGAAAACCTGGGCTTGCCTGGTCAAGGCACATATGGGAGTTGACAATTCCTGCTCATCCCCCTTCTCTCTCTCTCCTCTCTCTAAAATGAATAAATAATAAATAAAATCTTAAATTAAAAAAGAAAGAGGACATAAGTAAATGAAAGGATATACCATGCTCATGGATTGGAAGGATTAATATCATTAAAATGACCATACTACTGCCTGACCGGGCAGTGGCGCAGTGGATAGAGCGTCGGACTTGGATGCGGAAGACCCAGGTTTGAGACCCTGAGGTCGCCAGCTTGAGCACGGGCTCATCTGGTTTGAGCAAAAGCTCACCAGCTTGAGCCCAAGGTCGCTGGAACCAGCAAGGAGTTACTCAGTCTGCTGAAGCCTGCAGTCAAGGCACGTATGAGAAAGCAATCAATGAACAATTAAGGTGTTGCAATGTGCAACAAAAAACTAATGATTGCCTGACCTGTGGTGGCGCAGTGGATAAAGCGTCGACCTGGAAATGCTGAGGTCGCCGATTTGAAACCCTGGGCTTGCCTGGTCAAGGCACATATGGGAGTTGATGCTTCCTGCTCCAACCCCCTTCTCTCTCTCTCTCTCTCTCTCTCTCTCTCCCCCCCCTCTCTATAATGAATAAATAAAATCTTTAAAAATAAAAAAAAACTAATGATTGATGCTTCTCATCTCTCTGTCCCTGTCTATCCCTCTCTCTGGCTCTCTCTCTGTCTCTGTAAAAAAAAAAAAAAAGATTAAAAAAAATGACCATACTACCCAAAGCAATCTACAGAGCAATACAATTCTTATCAAAATACCAGTGAGAGTCTTATCATATCTAGAATAATCCAAAAATTTATATGGAACTACAAAAGACCACAATAAGCCAGAGCAATCTTGAGAAAGATTATGTGCCCTGATTTGAAACAATACTACAAAGCTATAATAATCAAAACAAAATGGTTCTGGCTAAAACCAAAGCACAAAATAATCTAACAAACAAAATAGAAACAGACTCAGACACAGAACAGACTGGCAGCTGTTAGAGGGGATAGGGGATGAGGGGCTTGGTAAAATGGTGAAGGGATTAGCACAGAAAAACACAACAGTGTGAAGGGTGTTGCAGAAGGGAAAAAGGGGTGGAGGGAGATGGAGAAGGGTGAGGGGAGAGATGGTGATGAGGGAGACTTGACTTGGGGTGGTGAACAATGAGTTCAGATTATGTATTGTAGAATTGTGCACCTGAAGCCTGTATAAGTTTTTTAACCAATGTTGCCCCCCAAAATTCAATAAAAAATTAAAAAGACACATAGGCCAATGGAACAGAATAGAGAGCCTGCTCACTTATATGATCAACTAACTAATCTATGACAAAGCCTGTAAGAATATACAGTGAAATAACAGTCTCTTCAATGAGTGGTGGTGGGAAAATTGGACAGATACATGCAAAAAATGAAACTGGACCACTGTCCTACACCATATATGAAAACAAACTCAAAGTGGATTAAAGAGTTAAATGGAAGACCTGAAAACCAGAAAAGGCCCAGAAGAAAACAGTTAATGAACTATTTAACATCAGTCTCAGTAATATCTTTTGGGATATGTCCCCTTGAGCAACGAAAACAAAAGCAAAAATAAACAAAGAGGACTTTATCAAACAAATGATTTTGCAGAGAGAAAACCAGCAACAAAATGAAGACAACCTATTAAACAGGAGAATATATTCACAAACGACATATCTGGTAAAGGGTTTATATCCACAATACAGGGTTGAGCAAAAGTAGGTTTACAGTTTGTATGGAAAATAATAAATAATAATACAAGAATAAACTCTTGTTTTGCATACTCACAACTGTAAACTTACTTTTGCCTTATCCTTTATATAAGAAACACAACTCAATAAAAAAAATCTGATTAAAAAATGGACAGAGCCCGACCTATGGTGGCGCAGTGGATAAAGCGTCGACCTGGAAATGCTGAGGTCGCCGGTTCGAAACCCTGGGCTTGCCTGGTCAAGGCACATATGGGAGTTGATGCTTCCAGCTCCTCCCCCTTCTCTCTCTCTGTCTCTCTCTCTCTCCCTCTCTCTGTCCTCTCTAAATATGAATAAATAAAATTAAAAAAAAAAAAAGGGCAGAGACTATGAAAATACATTTCTCCAAAGAAAATATACAGATGGTCAATGGAATTATTAAAAGATGTTCAATATCGGCCTGACCTGTGGTGGCGCAGTGGATAAAGTGTCGACCTGGAAATGCTGAGGTCGCCGGTTCGAAACCCTGGGCTTGCCTGGTCAAGGCACATATAGGAGGTGATGCTTCCAGCTCTTCCCCCCCTTCTCTCTCTCTGTCTCTCTCTCCTCCCTCTTGCCCTCTCTCTCTCCTCTCCAAAAATGAATAAAAAAAAAAAAATAAAATAAATAAAATAAAAGATGTTCAATATCACTAATCACCAGGGAAATGCCAATGAAAACCACAATGATATATCACCTCACGTCAGTCAAAATTGCTATTATCAAAAAGTCAACAAATAATGTGTTGGCAAGGATGTGGAAAAGGGAAACCTTGTACACTATTGGTAGGACTGTAAAGTGTAACCACTGTGGAAAACAATATGGAGATTCCTCGAAAAACTGAAACTAGATCTACCATATGACCCAGTGATCTCATTTCTAAGTATTGATATTTAGCCCCCTCCCAAAAAAAAGATCCAAAAGCACTAATTCAAAAAGATATACACACCACTATGTTCATTGCAGCATTATCTACAATAGCCGGGATACAAAGACAACCTATGTGTCCATTGAAATGAATGGATAAAGAAGATGTGATACACACACACACACACACACACACACACACACACAATGGAATATTATGCAGCAATAAAAAATTAGAACCTTGCTATTTGTGACAACATGGATGGACCTAGAGGGTATTATGTTAAGTGAAATAAGCCAGACAGAGAAAGACAAATACCTATGACTTCATTTATATGTGAAATCTAAAAAATAAAAGCAAATGACAAAATAAACAAAGAAACAAAACAAATACTCATAGAAACAAAGACCAAAGGGATGGTTATCAGAAGGGAGTGGTGAGGTAATGGGTGAAAAAGGTGAAGTGGAATACAATCTCTTGTCTGTTGTGATGTTTGCATGGTGACAGATGGATTACTAAAATTAATGGGGTGATCACATTGTAAGGTATAAAAATGTTGAATCACTGTATTGTATGCATGAAACTAATATAACTGTATAATATTGTATACCAACTAACTCATTTTTAAAAATTAAATTACAAGAAAAAGATACATTTGAACTGTCAGTGGTTCTCTATGTTGTTTTTTTCCCCAACATCTATATTGATAGTTTATATACCATGACATTGTGCAACCATCACCACATCCAGTTTGGGAATATTTCCATTACTCCAGAAAATTCCCTGGTAGCCATTTGCAGCTAATCCCCACTCCAACCCCCAGCCTTAAGCAACTACTGACCTGTTTTCTGTCTCTCTAAATGTCTTTTCCGGATAGCTCATATAAATGAAACCATACAATATGTAATGTTTTGCATTTGGCATATTTTTTAATGTATCAGTACTTCTTTCCTTTTTATTAATATCACATTATGCTGACCCATTTACCAATTAAATTCTCATACACATTTTTGTGTGGCATGTCTTCATTTTCTCTCTCTCTCTCTATCTCTCTTTCTCAATTCAGTGAGAGGAGGGGAGGCAGAGACAGACTCCCGCATGTGCCCTGACTGGAATCCACCTTGCAAGCCCGCTAAGGAGCATGCTTTGCCCACCTGGGGTGTTGTTCTGTTGCTTAGCAACTGAGTTCTTCTTAGCGCCTGAGGCAGAGGCCATGGAACCATCCTCAGTGTCAGGGCTAACTCGTTCCAATTAAGCCATGGCTTCAGGAGGAGAAGAGAGAGAGAAGAGAGAGGGGGAGGAGTAGAAAAGCAGATGGGTGCTTCTCCTGTGTGCCCTGACTGGGAATCGAACCCCGGAACATCCACACACCAGGCCAACACTACCACTGAGCCAACTGGCCACGGCCTCTTCATTTTCTCGTGAATGTAGTTCTAGAGATGGAATTATTGGGTTATGCAATAAACTTATATTTAACTTTTAAACAAATGACCAGACTGTCCAAAGCAGCTGTACAATCTTACATTCCTATCTGTAATGTACAAGGATTTCAGTTTTTCTCCATCCTCAACAAAACCTGGCATTGTCTGTCTTTTTTAATGACAGCCATTCTAGCTCACCTGTAGAGGTATCTCAAGGTGGTTTTAGTTTGCATTTCCCTAATGGCTAATGTTGACTATTTTTTTCATGTGTTTATTTGCCATTTGTATATCATACTTGATGTTTATTCATATCTTTGTTCAATTTTACTTGGGATGTTTCCTCTTACTGAGTTGTAAGAGACCAATATATAACCTGGATACAAGCCCCTTATCAAGATACAATAAGTCCTCACTTAACTTTGTGGATAGGTTCTTCGAACTGCAGTGAAACAATGTATAATGAAACCAATTTTACCATCTGCTAATTGATATAAATAAGTTTTCCTGGCATTTCATTAACATTTTAACAAAATGATGTTGAATGAAACAACTTTGAGGGCCTATTTCGTAGGATTTGGAAATATTTTTTCCCAGGCAGTGACTCCACCCCTTTCCTCATTCTTAAGATATCTTTAATATCTTTTTTTAACGTGAAGTTTAAGGTTCACAGCATAATTGAGGGGAATGTACACAGGTTTCCCATATACCCTCTGCTCTGCTAACCGCTAACCCCTGCCACATGCACAGCCTCTCCCATTGTCAACATCCCCAACCAGAGTGGTACATTTATTGCAACTGATGAACTTACACCCACATATCATAATCACCCAACATACAGAGTTTCCATTATGGTTCATTCTTACTTCAGTTTCCACTATGGTTCATTCTTGGTGTTGCACAATCTTTGGGTTTGGACATATGTGTAAGAAGTATCCATCATTGTAGTATTATACAGAGTATTTTCACTGTCCTCTGTATTTTCCCTAGTCTTTCCTCCCTCCCACTCCAAACCCTGATCTTTTTATTATCTCCGTAGTTTTGTCTTTTCTAGAATATCATATAGTTGGAAGTATACAATATAGACTCTTTCAAATTGGCCTCTTTTGCTTATTAACATGAGTTTATGGTTCTTCAATATCTTTTCATGGCTTGATAGCTTATTTCTTTTTATTATTATTATTATTTTTTTTTTTTAGAGAGGAGAGAAAGAGACAGACAGAGCAAGGAGAGAGAGACAGAGAGAGAGAAGGGGGGAGGAGCTGGAAGCATCAACTCCCATATGTGCCTTGACCAGGCAAGCCCAGGGTTTCAAACCGGCGACCTCAGCATTTCCAGGTTGACGCTTTATCCACTGCGCCACCACAGGTCGATAGCTTATTTCTTGTTAGTGCTAAATGATACTCTATTGTCTGGATGTACCACAGTTTATTTATTCATCTACTCACTGAAGGACATCGTGCTTACTTCCAAATTTTGGCGATTATGAGTGAAGCTGTTGTAAACATCAGTGTACAGGATTTTTGGTGGACATAATCTTTCAACTCCTTTGGGTAAAATCCAAGATTGTCACGGCCGGATCACATGGTAAGTTCATGTTTTGTTTTATAAAAATTTGTCAAACTGTCTTCCGAAGTAGAAATATCATTCTGCCTTCTGACCAACAACGAATGGGAGATCCTCTTGTTCCACATCCTTGCCAGCATTTGATTTTGTCAACGTTCTGGATTTTGATCACTTATAGGTATGTAGTGTTTGAACTTGCATTTTCCTGATGACATATGACGTGCTTAGTAGCCATCTGTCTATCTTCTGTTAAAGTCTTTGGCCCATTTTTAAAATCAGGCTGTTTATTTCTTTATTGTTGAGTTTTAATAGTTCTTAGTATATTTTGGGCAACTATCTTTTCTCAGATGTATCTTTTACAAATATCTTCTATGAGTATGTGGCTTGTCTTTGCATTCTTTTGACGTTATCTTTTACAGGACAGAAAATTTTAATTTTAATGAATTCCAGCTTATCAATTTTTTCTTTCATGAATTGTGTCTTTGATGTTGTAGCCATGATGTATTCAATAGTTACTAATGTAGTATGTAGTTCCTATGATGTAACAACTATGATGTAAATCTTTGCCTAACTCAAGTTATATAGGCTTTCTGTTATATTCCAGTTTCATTTAGGCTTGTGAGCTATTTTTTTAGTTATATTGGTGAAAGGTGTAAGGTTTGTTCCTAGGTTCACTTTGTTTTTTCTTTGTTTTTTTTTGCATGTGGATGTCCAGTTGTTCCAGCACAATTTGTTAAAAGACTATCTTAGCTCCACTGTATATCCTTTGTTCCTTTGTCAAAGATCAGTTGACTATTTTATGTGCTCTATTTCTGGGTTCTGTATTTTGCTCCATTGAACTATTTGTCTGTTCTTTCACCAATACCACATTATCTTTTTTAAATCATTTTTTCCTCTTTATTGAATTTATTGGGGTGACACTGGTTATCACACTGTTGATTATAGCAGCTCTATATTGTCTTGATGTTGGAAAGTGTCAGTATTCCAACTTTGTTCTACCACAATATGGTGTTGGCTATTTTAGGTTTTTTGCTTCTCCATAAAGATTTTTTTTTTTTTTTTCCATTTTTCTGAAGCTGGAAACAGGGAGAGACAGTCAGACAGACTCCCACATGCGCCCGACCGGGATCCACCCGGCACGCCCACCATGGGGCGGCGCTCTGCCCACCAGGGGGCGATGCTCTGCCCATCCTGGGCGTCGCCATATTGCGACCAGAGCCACTCTAGCGCCTGGGGCAGAGGCCGAGGAGCCATCCCCAGCGCCCGGGCCATGTTTGCTCCAATGGAGCCTTGGCTGCGGGAGGGGAAGAGAGAGACAGAGAGGAAAGCGCGGCGGAGGGGTGGAGAAGCAAATGGGCGCTTCTCCTGTGTGCCCTGGCCGGGAATCGAACCCGGGTCCTCCGCACGCTAGGCCGACGCTCTACCGCTGAGCCAACCGGCCAGGGCCTCCATAAAGATTAAAATCAGTTTGCCAGTATCTACAAAATAACCTGCTTGGATTTGATTGATTGAATCTGTAGATAAGATTGGCAAGAACTGACATCTTGACAATACTGAGTCATGGAGAGAAATATCCATGAACATGGAATATCTCCATTTATTTAGTTTTTTTATTTCATGTATTGGAGTTTTATAATTTTCCTCATAGAGATCTTGTACCTACTTTGTTAGATTTATAGGAAATATTTCATTTTTAGGTGCTAGTGTAAATGACATTGTTTTTAATTTCATATCCCATTTATTATATTTTATAATACAGCATATTATATTATATATGCTATATTATAAAAAAGTGATTGACTTTTGTATATTATCCTTTGTATCCTACAACTTCTCTATAATTTCCTGTTTTAAAATTTTAGAAAATTAAATTTAACAAGGTGACATTGATTAATAATAGTACATAGGTTTCAAGTAAACATTTCTATAGCATTTCAACTGTTGACTATGTTGTATACCCATCACCCAAAGTCAAATCATTTTCTATCACCTTATATTTGTCCCTCCTTACACCCTTTCCCCTACCTCCTTCCCCACATCCCTCTCCCCCATGTCCCTCCTCTCCTGGTAAACACTTCACTTTTATCTATGTCAATGAGTGTCAGTTTTATATCCCACCTACGTGTGAAATCATACAGTTCTTAGCTTTTTCTGATTTACTTACTTCACTCAGTATGTTTTCAAGGTCCATCGATGTTGTCGTAAATGGCACTATGTCATCATTTCTCATGGCTGATTAGTATTCCATTGTATATATGTACCATATCTTCTTTATCCTTTCCTAATGAGGGACACTTTGGTTGTTTCCATATCTTCGCCACTGTAAATAATGCTGTAATGAACATGGGGCTGCATGTATCTTTACATACCAATATTTTTTAGTTTTGGGGAGTAGATACCCAGTGGAGGGATTGCTAGGTCATATGTTAGTTCTATTCTCAATTTTTTGAGGAACCACCATACTTTCCTCTATAATGGTTGTATTAATTTGCATTCCCACCAGCAGTGAATGAGGGTTCCTTTTTCTCCACAGCCTCTCCAACACTTGTTATTAATTGTCTTGTTGACAATAGCCAATCTAACAAGTGTGAGGTGCTACCTCATTGTAGGGTTGATTTTCATTTCTTCAATAGATAGTGAAGATGAGTATCTTTTCATATATCTGTTGGCCTGTTGTATGTCCTCATGGGAGAATTGTTTATTCAGATCCTCTCCCCATTTTTAATTGGATTGTTTGTTTGTTGCTGAGCTTTGTGAGCTCTTTATATATTTTGGATATTAACCCTTTATTGGAGCTGTTGTTTGCATATATCATCTCCCATTTAGTTGGCTGCCTGTTTGTTTTGTTGTCAGTTTCTTTTGCTGTGCAGAAGCTTTTTAGTTTGATATAGTCCCATTCATTTATTTTTGCCTTTACTTCCTTGCCTTTGGGGTCGAATTCAAAAATTGTTCTCTAGTGGTCAAGGTTCATGAGTTTAGTATCATTTTCTATATAATTTATTGTTTCAGATATGTTTAGATCTTTGATCCTATTTGAATTAATTTTTGTGCAGGGGGACAAACTGTAGTCAAATTTCATTCTTTTGCATGTGGCTTTCCAATTTTCTCAGCACCATTTATTGAAAAGTCTTTCGGTTTTCCATTGTGTTTTTGGCTCCTTTGTTGAAGGTGATTTGTACATATATATGTGGTTTTATTTCTGGGCTTTCAATTATTTTCCATTGGTCTCTATGTTTTTCTGCCAATACTATGCTGTTTTAATTATGGCTTTATAGTATAGTTTGAAATCAGGTAGTGTGACAAGTCTGGCTTCATTCCTTCTTCTCAGGATTGCTTTGGCGATTTGGGGTCTTTTACAGTTCCATACAAACCTGGTCATTTTTTATTGTATTTCTTTGAAAAATGACATTAGGACATTGATGGGGATTGCATTAAATTTGTATATTGCTTTGGGAATATGGCCATTTTAACTAGGAACATGGGGCTGCATGAATCTTCCAATCCATGAACATGGAAAATTTTTTCATCTCATTGTGTCTTTTTAAATTTCTTTCAGTAATGTTCTGTAGTTTTCAGTATATAGGCCCTTCACATCCTTTCTTAAGTTTATTCCTAGGTATTTTTTTTGTTGTTGCAATTGTAAAAGGAATTGTTTTTTTGAATCCATTTTCCTAAGTTTTATCTTTGGCATATAGAAAAACTTTTGTATATTGATTTTGTATCCTGCAACTTTACTGTATTTACTGTTTCTAATAGTTCATTGATGGAGTCTTTGGGGTTTTCTATGTACAGTATCATGTCATCTGCAAAAAGTGATACCTTCACTTCTTCTTCCCAATGTGGATGCCTTTTATTTCTTTCTCTTGACTGATTGCTTTGACTAAAACTTCCAGAACTACGTTCAATAAGAGCGGAGAGAGTGGAAGCCTTGTCTTGTTTTTTATTTCAGAGGAAAAACTCCGTTTTTTTCCATTTAGTATGATATTAGCTGATGGTTTTCATACATGGCCTTTATTATATTGAAGCACTTTCTATTATGACTTTATTGAGTGTTTTAAACATAAAGAGATGTTATATCTTATCAAATGCCTTTTCTGCATCTATTGAAAAAAATCATATCATTTTTGTTCTTTGATTTCTGTATGTCGAATCATTATTGTGCTCCTGGAATGAATCTCACTTGGTTGTGATGTATTATTTTTTTTAATGTGTTGTTCTATTTGATTCACTAGTATTTTGTTTAGAATTTTTTTTTTTTTTCAGAGACAGAGAGAGAGTCAGAGAGAGGGATAGATAGGGACAGACAGGAACGGAGAGAGATGAGAAGCATCAATCATCAGTTTTTCGTTGCGACACCGTAGTTGTTTATTGATTGCTTTCTCATATGTGCCTTGACTGTGGGCCTTCAGCAGACCAAGTAACCTCTTGCTCGAGCCAGCGACCTTGGGTCCAACCTGGTGAGTTTTGCTCAAACCAGATGAGCCCCTGCTCAAGCTGGCGACCTCGGGGTCTCAAACCTGGGTCCTCCGCACCCCAGTCCGACGCTCTATCCACTGCGCCACGGCCTGGTCAGGCTTTTTTAGATTTTTTGCATCTGTATTCATTAGAGATATTGGTATGTGGTTTTCATTTTTGTATTGTTCTTGCCAGTTTTTGGTATTGTAGATGCCCTGAATAGGAATATAGAACAGGGGCAGAGTTCAGTACCCTAATGCAAAAAGCCACAGTGGCTTTACTGACAAGAGTACTGAATGCAGTACAGTCATCCCTTGCCATATTGCAGATCACTTTTCACAGTCTCACTGTATTGCAGATTTTTAAATTGTATATATCTAATTTTGTATGGTGAATTTTTCGCTATATCATGGTATTTTGTGATATATAGATATTTTTATATACTTATTATTTTAATTATTTTTGTGGTAAAATAGGAAAATAAGTGTGGGAAAGGTTTATAAGAGTGTGGGGAGGGTTTATGAAGGCTTAAAATATATATAAATAAAATAGAAATAAGGGCACTACTTTGCAAATTTTTGCCTATCATGGGGGGTTCTGGAACCTAAACCCTACAATAGACGAGAGACTACTGTACTGTTTTGAACACAGCACCATAGGGATAGAAGTAGCTACTCTGATTAATCAGTAGGTAGGAATATTTGACCTACTCCCTTGCCCTTTTATCTGCTCTAAAGAAGTTCCCCTTCCTGACTACCTCATTCTCTTCTCTGCTTCCTGATTTCCTTATTCTTGTCCCTACTTCCATTTGTGTGCAACAGTAAATACCCGTAAGGACTGGGGGTTGGGGCTGTGTCATGAAACCTGTATAGGGGATTGTGAGGCAGTCTCCCCTAGGTCCCTCGGTACACATGAGGTCTCCATGTAGTCATTGTCTCTTCGACATGGTATCAGGGTTATGTTGACGTCATGAAATGTTTTAAGGATTATTGTTTCTTCTTCTATTTTTTGGAAGACTTTGAGAATAGATACCAAATCTTTGAATGTTTGGTAGAATTCACTAGTGTAGCCATCTGGTCCTGGACTTTTGTTTTTTGGGAGGTTTTTGACAGTTGTTTCTATTTCTTCCCTGCTTATAGGTTTACTTAAGTTTTCCATTTCTTCATGACTCAGTCTAGGACAGGGGTCCCCAAACTTTTTACACAGGGGGCCAGTTCACTGTCCCTCAGACTGTTGAAGGGCCAGACTATAAAAAAAATCTATCAAAACCCTGGGCTTGCCTGGTCAAGGCACATATGGGAGTTGATGCTTCCAGCTCCTCCCCCCTTCTCTCTCTCTGTCTCTCCCTCTCCTGTCTAAAATGAATAAATAATAAAAAAAAAAAATCTATGAACAAATCCCTATGCATACTGCACATATCTTATTTTAAAGTAAAAAAAAAAAAAAAAAAAAAAAAAAACAGGAACAAATACAATATTTAAAATAAAGAACAAGTAAATTTAAATCAACAAACTGACCAGTATTTCAATGGGAACCATGGACCTGCTTTTGGCTAATGAGATGGTCAATGTGCTCCTCTCACTGACCACCAATGAAAGAGGTGCCCCTTCTGGAAGTGCGGTGGGGGCCAGATAAATGGCCTCAGGGGGCTGCATGTGGCCCGCGGGCCGTAGTTTGGGGACCCCTGGTCGAGGAAGATTGTATAGTTCTAAAATATATCCATTTCCTCTAGGTTGTTGAATTTGGTGGCATATCATCTTTCATAGTATTCTACTATAATCCTTTGTGTATTTATGATGTCTGTGGTAATGTCTCCTCTTTCATTACAGATTTTGTTTATGAGTCCTTCCTTTTTTTTCCTTAGTGAGTCTTGCCAGTGGTTTGTCGATTTTACTAATCTCAAAGAACCAGCTCTTTGTTGTATTAGTTTATTCTATAGTTTTTTGTTGTTGTTATTGTTCTCTATTTCATTTAGTTCTGCTCTAATTTTTACTATTTCCTTTCTTCTGATGACTCTGGGTTGTCTTTGTTCTCCTTTTTCTATTGTAGTTTCTTTAGATGTGATGTTAGGTTGTTTACTTGGGATCTCTCTTGTTTCTTGATATAAGCCTGTAATGATATAAACTTCCCTCTATTACTTCTTTCACTGCATCCTAGAAGTTTTGATGTCATGTTGTTATTTTCATTTGTCTATATATATATATACATATATATATATGTATATATATATATATATATATTTTTTTTTTGTGTGTGTGTGTGATCAGAGAGGAGACACCTTAGTTGTTCACCAATTACTTTCTCATATGTGCCTTGACTACGGAGCTACAGCAGAGTGAATAACCCTTTGCTCAAGCCAGTGACCTTGGGCTTCAAACCAGTGACCTTTGAGCTCAAGCTAGCAACCATGGGGTCACATCTATGATCCCATGCACAAGCCAGCGACCCCGTGCTCAAGCTGTTGAACCCATGCTCAAGCCAGCAACCTTGGGGTTTCAAACCTGGATCCTCTGCATCCCAGTCCAATGCTCTATCCACTGTGCCACTGCCTTGTCAAGCTATCTTTTAATCTCTGCTTTTATTTCTTCTTTGACCCAGTCATATGTTATTTAATTTCCACATTTTTGTGGGTTTCTTTACTTCCTTTTTGTAGTTGAATTCTAATTTCAAAGCCTAATGATCAGAAAATATGCTTGGTATAATTTCAATAGTCCTGAAATTGTTGATGTTAGTTTTGTAGCCCACCATATGGTATATCCTTGAGAATGTTCCATGCACACTAGAGAAGAATATATAATATCATGTTCTGGGATGAAATATCCTGTAAATATCTGTTATGCCCATTTGGTCCAGTGTTGTTGTTTAAGGCCAATATTTTCTTCTTGATTTGCTGTTTGGATATTCTATCTAAAGCAGTCAGTGGTGTGTTAAGATCTGTAAGTGATTCTTGGTCAGGGCACACAGGAGAAGTGACCATGTTCTTCTCCCCCTCTTCTCTTCTCCCTTCTCTCTCTCTCTTCCCCTCCTACAGCCATGGCTCGAGTGGAGCAAGTTGTCCCCAAGCGCGGAGTATGGCTACATGGCCTTGCCTCAGGAGCTAAAATAAGTTGCCTCAGGAGCTAAAATAAGTTGTTGAGTAACGGAGCAATGGCCCAAATAGGGAGAGCATTGCCCCATTGGGCACTTGCCAGGTGACCCCAGTCAGGGCATATGCAGAAGTCTGTCTCTCTGCCTCCCTGCTTCTCATTTAAGAAAAAAAAAGATGTCCAAGTATGATTGTGTTTTTGTCTCCTTCTATGTTTAGATCAGTTATTAGATGTCATATATTTTGGTTCTCCCTGGTTCAGCACATATATATTAAGAAGTGTTATGTCTTCTTACTACAATGTCCTCTTTATCATTATGAAATGTCCTTCTTTTTCTCTGGTTACCTTTGTTTTCTTGAAGTCAGCATTGTCATATATGAGTATGGCTACATCTGCTTTTCATTGGGTATTATTTGCTTGGAGAATCATTTTCCAACCTTTCACTTTGAATCTACTTTTGTCCTTGCAGCTTAGATGTGTCTCTTGAAAGCAGCATATGGTTGGGTTTTGCTTTTTGATCCAATCTGCTACTCATAGTCTTATTGGTGAGTTCAGTCCATTTACATTTAAGGTAATTATTGACACTTGAGGATTTCCTATAGCCATTTTATGTTTTGTTTTCTGGTAGCTCTGTGTCTTATTTGGTTCTTCTCTTTTGTATTTCTGTCAGTTTTTGTTTGGTGGTATTTCATACTTCTTTCCTGTTCTTTTTTTAAGATGTGTATTTCTGTAATGGCTTTATTTTTTTGTGGATGGTTACCATTAGGTTATTAAGAGAAAAATGTTCATATGTACAATAGTTCTTTGTTTTTATGAGTGCTTCTGCACTCCATCCTCCTTTGCTACTGCAGCTCTTTATCCTCTCCCCTTTTATGTTATTATCACAGATTAGCCTTGTTTTTATTGTGACTTTTTTGGAGCTTTTACTTGTAGTTTTGTTTTGTTCTTTGTGTCTGGTCAAATAACCCCTTTGAGTGTTTCCTGCAGTGAGGGTTTTCTGGTGATAAATTCCCTGTTTCTGTGTGTCTGCAAGTTTTATTTCTCCTTCACATTTTCAGGGTAACTTTGATGGATTTAGTATCTTCGGCTGGTAATTTCTCTCTTTCATTACTTTGAATATTTGGGTCTACTCTCTTCTGGCTTGTAGTTTCAGCTGAGAAGTCTGATGATAACCTAATGGGCTTTTCTTTATATATTATATTCTTCTTTTCCTTAGCTGCCTAAGGATTCTTTCTTTTTAACTGATTTTTGACAATTTTATTACAATGTGTATTGGAGCAGGTCTGTTTGGGTTGCAGTAACTTGGCATTGTTTCCTTCTTGGATTTGAGGCTCTAACTTTTTCCATAGGCTTGGGAAATTTTCATCAGTTATTTGTTTGAATAGGCTCTCCATTCCCTTCTCCCTCTCTTCTTCTGATATACCCATTATTCTTATATTGCTCTTTCTGATGAAGTCAGACAATTCTTGTACAGCGCTGTTTTTTTTTTTTAATTCATGAGTCTCTCTCATCTTCTCTATGTAGCATCTCTAGTTCCTTGTCTTCACCATCACTGATTCTTTCCTCTGTCTGGCTTTTTCAATTAGCTAAACTTTCTACCTCAGTTTTCAATTCATGTATTGAGTTCTTCATCTATGTTTTTAATGTTTTGATCTCCTTGGTAAGGTAGTGTTTTGTTCATTAATTTGCCTATTGGTGTTTTCTCACATCTCGTTCAGTATTTTCAGAACTTCGATTTTGAATTCTCTATCATTTAACTCCAAGGTTTCCATGTGATTGAGATTGCTTTCTGGAGCTTTTTCATTTTCTTCCTGAATAACGGCTCTGTCTTATGTAGCCATGGTATTCAATTTCTTCTTCCTTGATGGCATTTGAGAGTGGTATTGTTAAGAACCCTAACAAAAAACAACTAAAGAAATAAAAAATTAAAGTAAAAAATACATTAAAAATTTATAAAATTATGACAAGAAAAACTACAGGAAAAGAGAGAAAAAATGATTCAGAAAAAAAAGACATCCACAAAAAAGTACAAATAAAAAATATAAAAATTAAAGAAAATGAAATTCAAAAGAGAAAGGAAAAATAAATTTTGGTTTTGAGAGGTTTCTTCCAGTAAGTGTCACTGTGTTACAGGTTTTAGCTCTTGTGAAATTCCTGGGCTGTCCTCTGCTGAGATGTTGCTGTCACAATGATGTAAATGGGGCTGCAGTCACATCAGTGGGTGGGGCTTGTTGTGAGGGCTTTACAGCTTCGGTATTCTGGCTTTACTGTTCTAGCAATGGCAATCTAAGGCTTCCAGGTTCTTCTCCCTACGTCTCAACAGACCAGAGGACCAGACGTGGAGCGCCTTTGTTCTTCAGGGGAGAGAGTGGCTCTTGAGAGCTAGCTGTGGGTTCTGTTTCTGTCACTTTCTGCAGCACAAAGTGATGGAGGCAGGATCTAGGAGGCTGGAGGTGGGCACACACTTTACTTTTCTCTGTCTCTGCTGAGTGCGGGCTGCAGGCAGACTGAGAGAACTCTGGCCTTGACCCCATTCTCTGGCCACTTTGGTTTAGTTTCTACCCCTCTGCCCATCTATCTCACCACTCCTCCCAGCAGGAGACCCAGTCACTCTGGGTTTCCCTTTGTACCCCTCAGACAAAACTCAGACAGCTTGAGCTTACCTCCTCCCCATAGTCCAGCAGAAAAAACAAACAAAAAACCTAGTGACTCTGGGTTTGTCTCCTCTCCAGAGCCTACTGTGAATGCATTTTATCTCCCGCCCCCCTTTTCAACTCATCCTACCTTTAGTCCATTTGATGTGTGGATCTCTCAGATACACCTGAGAGCCCAGCTGGGATTCCTTTTCTGCATTATAGTTGTTCAATTGGTTGAAATTTCAAGGAGATCAGGAGTATCTCATGCTGCCATTACTCTGACATCATGAGTCTATAATTTATTTGAGTTTTTTGTCAAAAATTTTTTTTGGATTTTCAACTGTCAACAAAGACAGTTTTATGTCTTTATTCCCAAGCTGTATGTAAACTGAATACTTCTTTTGTCTAAGTGCATTAGATAGCACTTTCAATATGGCATTGAGAAGGAGTGGTGAGAGGGTACATCCTTGCCCTGTAGCTAGCTATCTTCATGGCAAAGCTTTGAGTTTCTCACCACTGATTATATTAACTAGAATTTTTTTATAGTCTTATCAAATTGAGGAAGTTCCCCTCTATTCGTAGTTTACTGTGTTTATATTATGAGTGGGTGGGTTTTGTAAAAAAAAAATTGTTTTTGCATCTATTGATATGATCATGTGACTTATCTTTTTTAGCCTATAGATGTGATAGGTTACTTTGACTTTCAAATGTTGAACTAAATGATAAATCCCATTTGGTTGTTATACAATTATTTATATATTATTGAATTTGATTTGCTAATATTTTGTTGAGGACTTTTGTATCTATATTAATAAAATATATTGATCTGTAGTTTTCTTGTAATGTCTTTGTCTGATACTGGTATTAGGGTAATACTGCCCTCAAAGAATGAGTTAGTAAGTATTCCATCTACTTCTATCCTCTGAAAGAGATTGTAGAGAATTGCTATAATTTCTTCCTTAAGTGTTTGGTAGAATTCACCAGTAAACCCATCTGGGCCTTGTGCTTTGTTTTGGAAGGTTATTAATTATTGATTCCATTTCTTTGATAGATTTCTATTCAGATGTTTTATTATTGTGTGAGCTCTGGCAAATTGTCAAGGTAGATGGTTTATTTCATCTAGGCTATCAAATTTGTGGACACACAGTTCTTTTTAGCGTCCCTTTATTATCCTATTAACTTCCATAAGATCTGTAATGAGATGTCCTCTCTTTCTTTTCTGATATAATAGGTGTCCTCTCTCTTCTTCTTTTTCAGTGTAACCTGGCTAGAGGCTTATTGATTCCATTGACCTTTTCAAAGAACCAGCTTTTGGCTTCATTGATTTTCTGTATTGATTTTAATTTTACTGATTTCAGCTCTAATTCTTTTTTGTTTACTTTGGATTTAATTTATTTTTCTGGTTTCCTAGGGCGAAATCAGGTTATTGATTTTTGATCTTTTTTTTTGTGACAGAGAAAGATAGAGAAAGGGACAGATAGGGACAGACAGGAAGGGAGAGAGATATGGAGCATCAATTCTTTGTTGCAGCTTCTTAGTTGTTCATTGATTGCTTTCTCATATGTGCTTTGACCGGGGGGCTAGAGCAGAGTGAATGACCCCTTGCTCAAGCTAGCACCCTTGGGCTCAAGCCTGCGACCATGGAGTCATGTCTTGATCCCACGCTCAAGCCAGTGATGCCATGCTTAAGCTGGTGACCTCGGGGTTTCAAACCTTGGTCCTCCGCATCACAGCCCGATGCTCTATCCACTGCACCACTGCCTGGTTAGGATGATCTTTCTTCTAAGATATGCACTGCTTTCGGTGTATTCCACCAATTTTAAGAAATTGTGTTTTTATTTTCATTTAGCTCAAGATATTTTAAAATTTTCTTGACATTTCTTTTTTTTTTTTTGGCTCATGTGTTATTTAGATGTATGGTGTTTAATCTCCATTATTTTAGGATTTTCCTGTAACCAATTTCTATTTTAATTCCTTTTTATGTCCTTGATTTCCTGTCTGCTGAGTCTTTCCATTTCTGATAGTGGCATGTCATAGTTTCCAACTATGATAGTGTATTAATCTGTTTCTCCTTACAGTTTTACCAGTTTTTTTCCTGAAGTAATTTGATAAACTTTGTTGTTAGGTACATGGCTTGACTGTTAATGTTCTTAATAGTGTCTTTTGAAGATTGATGATTTTTAATTTTGATGATATTGAATTAATCATTTTTGTCTGTTAAGGATCCTGTGGGCAACTCAGGGTTGGTTGGGTGTATGTGGATCATCTGCACTCACTTTCTGCTGAGACTGTGGCTTCTACTGACAACTGCACTGGGTATAAGTGTCATCCATTCCAAACTGAGTGAGTTCTCTTTGACCAGTGGGGTCCTTACAGTTCTGTCCTCCCTGACCAACTAAGCTGGCAGGGGAATGGGAGCAGCCCAGGGAAAGAACTCCATCGAGTCCCACTGTGCAGCAGCTTTTCAAGCATAAATGCTTCTGATGATTGTTGTATATCTTTCTTTGACTTCCAGAGTGCTGGAATAATCAATTTTGTCCAGTTGCATAGATCCTTTTTGGGTAGAGGCTATGTTGACCCTTTCCTTAGTTTTAGCTGGAAATCCCCCCCTTGGCAATTTATTTTATAGGAGAAAGAAAAGATAGAACTTAGTCCAAACATGCCATCCTCAGCTGAGGAGTAGTGACCAAGTACACACACTATTTAAAATTAAAAAACAAAACAATGAAAATATGTAAAAGCAAAACCAGGGCTGGCCTGACCTGTGGTGGCACATGGATAAAGCGTCAACCTGGAACTCTGAGGTCGCCAGTTCAAAACCCTGGGCTTGCCTGGTCAGGGCACATATGGGAGTTGATGCTTCCTGCTCTTTCCCCCCTTTTCTCTCTCTTCCTCTTTAAAATGAATAAAATATTTACCAAAAAAAAGACAAATACTATATGACTAAAACAAAACAAAACAAACAAAAAAAACAAACCAGGGCCAAAAGAACTACACAAAAGTTCTAAGTGAGACCCTTCAAATACACCTTCTGGTCCTCAACAGAATTTCCAGGTTACCTGGGGATACAATGTAGAAGGTGCTATGATTCTGCTGTGTTCAGGAGGGGCCCCAGGCTGGACTGGAGCAAGAGGAGTAAAAAATGGGGCCGGGAACACTCAAGCAGGACCAGAGATTCTGCTGCATGCTGGGGCTGCCAGTGCAGGCTATTCCTGCCACCCTTCTTACCAGACGCCTTTTTAAAAGTATATTGGAAAGTAACCCGGCTCTAAATCAGAGACATTTTAATAATGGCCTGTGGGTAATGGAGACAGAGTGTGGGTTGGTTGGTGCTGTTCCCTGACAATAAAACCTGACTGGATACATTGCTGAAGGGAATGTAAAATGGTGCAACCGTTATGGAAAAGTTTGTCAGTTCTTCAAAATGTTACACACAGAGTTACCATAGGATCCAGCAAGTCCCCTCTCAGGTATATTCCCAAGAGAAACAAAAATGCCCATCCACACAAAAACTTGTACATGAATGTTTATAGCAGAATTATTCACAATAGTAAAAAAAGTGGAAACAATATATATGTCCATCAAGTGGGGAATGGATGAAAAATGTGGTATGTCCAACAATGGACTAAACTACTTGGCAATAAAAAGGTACAAAGTTCTGATACATATTTCAATATGGATGAATCTCATATTAAGTAAAATAAAAATATCACTAAAGACTACATATTATATGATTCCATTATACAAGATGTTCAAAATAGGCAAATCTATAGGCAGAAAGTAGATTAGCAGTTGCTAGAAGTTGGAATGGAGAGAATGGAAAGTCACTACTTATGAGTTTTCTTTTGGGGTGATAATGTTCTAAAATTAAATTGTGGTGATATTTGCATAACTATGTGACTATACGAAAACCCAGTGACTCGTATATTTTAAACTAATGAATTTTATAGTATGTTCATTATATGTCAATAAAGTTGTTAAAAAATCTGACTAGAGCAGTGGTTCTCAAAGTGTGTGCCAGGGCACACTGGTACTCCCTAGAAGATTTCTAGGTGTGCCCTATGGTATTCCAGAGCAATATGTGCCTGTTGGGGACCAAAAAATCAACAGAGTTTTTGAAGTTTAGATTTTTGGGGAACAGAGGTGTGGGAACTGGCTGTATGCTGACAGTTTGACCCCACACCTCACTTGCCTGATTAGGTTGCAACAGGCTGTTAAGCCGTGGTGCTGGATTGTTTACACTACCCTCCATGTTCTCCAGAAAGACTAGAGGCAAGTTTCTTCTCTCCTTTGTTTGGTGTAAAGTTAAGATTTGCTAATGTCCTCACTTTGCCCTATAAATAAAGCAAGATGCTGTTTTGGGGTGTGCTTTGTTCTTGCCAGCAGCAATCACAGGGCCCTCCCAACCCCGTATTTTCTCAATTCCGCACTGTTCCCACTTGGGACCTGGAATTACTAACTGTGCTGGTTCACGGCATGTGCCCAGATATAAAAATATAGTTACTCTATTATACCATTTCATTATGGAAATACTGCTTTTTGTTAACACATCATTATTATATTTATTATCAACACATCATTATTTTTAGATAAATACCCTGAAATAAAATAGATTTATCAAAAAGAAGTGTAATATTAAAGAATCCAATTCTGGAAGTAAGCAAATGTGTAAATAAAATAGGACTTGAAGGCTGACGGGCAGAATTTAATTTATAGCATTTTCCATCACTTAACACTGAACAATATGATTGGATTAGAAGCCCATTCATGGAAGCTTCAAGTGATTTTAACATTCACAGAAGAACTGGCAGCTATATCCACTGATCATGGATTGATGATTAAACATAAGGAATTGTCTCTTGAAGACTTTTGGATTTCTATAAAAGAATATGTGGCAATATATAAAAAAGCTTTGAACATTTTACTACAATTTTCAACATCCTATTTATGTGAATTAGGATTTTTCTACCCTCAACACAATTAAGAGTAAAAAGAGAGGAATTCTTCAATGTATTGATGAGAAAATGAGAGTTTGCCTCTCAAATATATGCCCAAATATTGAAGAAATCGCTAGGACACATCAGGCTCATGTTTCTCATAAACACAAGAATGAAAAAACTTAACACATTCATGCCAGGACCTGCCGAATTTACTAAATCTTACTAAGAATGTATCTATATATATAAAAAGATAATTTTGTCATTTTTAACTTTTTTATGAATTCTAAAAAGCATAATTCAAAAAATGTAACATGAAAATGTTTTTAATGTCAGAATAAATTTAATTTTTTTTTAAAATTTATTTTTCTGAAGCTGGAAACGGGGAGAGACAGTCAGACAGACTCCCGCATGCGCCCGACCGGGATCCACCCGGCACGCCCACCAGGGGCAACGCTCCGCCCACCAGGGGGCAATGCTCTGCCCCTCCGGGGCGTCGCTCTGCCGCCACCAGAGCCACTCTAGCACCTGGGGCAGAGGCCAAGGAGCCATCCCCAGTGCCTGGGCCATCTTTGCTCCAATGGAGCCTCTCTGCAGGAGGGGAAGAGAGAGACAGAGAGGAAGGAGAGGGGGAGGGGTAGAGAAGCAGATGGGCGCTTCTCCTGTGTGCCCTGGCCAGGAATCGAACCCGGGACTTC